>NC_044911.1:34342599-34943416 GCF_001633185.2 Quercus lobata
ATTGGTGGAGGATCTGCAGAAGGGTTAGTAACAACAGTAGGGACATAATCTAATAGCGTGGTTGAATTAGAAGCTAAAGAATCATGAGTGGAAGATGTTGATGGAAAAGAAATAGGACATGATGAATTCAGTTCCATTGTCAGTTCTAATGGTTTTTACCTTTTTTGAAAATTGTGTTTCAACCATAATGCAAAATTGCTCTAAAGTAGATTGAGTATGAGACTTGTGCTTGAGCAAATAAGCCAAAGTACATCTTGAGCAATCATCCACAATGGTTAAAAAAACCTACATCCATTAATAGTAGAAACATTAAAAGGACCTCACAAGTCACAATGAATCAAATCAAAACATTGATTTGAAACATGAGTACTTGAATTAAAAGGCAATCTTTTCTGCTTGGCTAATGGACAAATTTCACAATGAAACTCTTTATTATCATTGAAAAAGGGTACATTATTATCTTTCATCAAAGCCAACTTGGCATTTGACAAATGCCCTAATCTAGAATGCCAAATTTCTAGCTTGATAACATTATTTATAGCACTATTTACAAATCTAGCTGTAGAACAAAAAATGGTTTTAGCCAATTAACTAATAGAAAGGAGATTAAAACTGAATGAGGGAACACACAAAACATTTGTAAGAGTGTTTAGGGTAGCAATAATAGTAGTGAAACATGATATAGGATGTACCATGTGATTTGTTGCTCCTATATCAATCACCCAATCAGAAGCACTAAAAGCTTTTCTATATTTTGGCTGAAAAGATGGAATGTTCTAAATTGGGAGTAAAAGGCACATTAGAATGTGTACCTGACATTAGATCAACATTGAATTGTGGATTGATTTGTGCAAAAGTCCCCACCATATCAGAAGTCATATTAGACATTCCTTCCACACCAACAAAAGTACAAGAAGAGCTTACACTTACAGCATGAGGTGCATCTCCAAGAACAACTCCTAAATTGGTACTTCCTGAGTTGAGAAAAGCCAGAAGTTGCTCATATTATGCCTTAGAAATGGGACACTGACTTGTTGTGACCAAGGCTTTGTCTGCTCCATTGATTGAATTACAAGATGCTTAATTTCCATTAGCATTTGCACCAGGCTTCCCTTTAGGCTTGTAACCAAGAGGGTACCCATGCAACTTATAGCACTTCTCAATTGTATGCCCTTGCATGTTCAATGAGTGCAAAAAGGTCTCTCTTTCTTACCATTCCCTTTGTTCCAATTGGAATTGGAATTTCCTTTGGAATTGGTGAAGATAGCCATAGCATCTGATTGGGAAGATCCAACAACTCCATGACCAATGTTCTTATGAGATTCTTTTTGAAGTACCAAGGAATAGACTTTGCTCATTGAGGGAAATAGATCTAACATGAGAATTTGACTTCTCGAAGTCTCATAATTCTCATTCAATCCCATCAAGAACCTCAAAACATAAGCCTTGTCATGTGAAGCACTCAAAATCTTCATTGCTCCACAAGAACATTCAGGAAAAGGCTCAAAATTCAGCAATTGATCCCACAATCGCTTGAATTTAGTACAATACTCAGTGACAGACATTTGATTTTGAGAAATGTGAGAAATTTCCCTCTACAAGTTGTAGATCTTTGGTCCATTTCCTTGTGAAAACAAATGCTTCAACTCAAGCCACATCTCTCTTGTTGTTTCGCAATACATGATGCTGCTAAAGACATTAGCAGGCATTGAATTAATCAACCATGACAGAACCATGGTATTGCAGCTTTGCCAATCCTCATATAGAGGTGAATCAACATCTGGCGTTGGAAGCTTTCCATTCACGAAGCCAATTTTCTTATTGGCAGTGAGAGCAAGCACCATTGCTCTAGACCAAGAATGATAGTTTCTCATCCCTAGCATTGGCTGAGTGACAAGAGTATTTCCTGGATTCCCATTGGAATTGAGAAAATACGGATTAGAAGCATTGGATTCACTATTGGAATTTGTGTTTGCATGTGTGGATTGTGTGTTGTGAGAATCAGAGTGAGCATCAATCTCTAAGGACGCCATTGAAGGACCTTGAAGCAGAGAGAGAGAAAATTGAAAGAAAAAGAAGATTCTAGAAGAGAAAATATCTATGCTCTGATACCATGTAAAATTCTAGACTCTCTCTCTCTCTCTCTCTCTAAATAGAAACTGATTTTATTGATTGAAAAAGATTACAATCCAACTGAGCAACTAATTAACTATGCCTATCTTTTTATAAACAATCATGTACAGAGAAAACACAATAACTAACTCCCCTGATTTCAAGGAGAAAATTGTTACAACTAAAACTACCTAGCTATGACACGTGTACATCAACCTGTATCTACCGGTCCACTTGGCATCATTCCTTGTATAGAATGCATAATCTAATCATGATAAGGGATTGATTCTATTAAGTCTTCTAAGTTTTCATTGCTCAACATTACACCTCTATTCTTCCTTTGATACTATGATGCATTGTGTCCTACATTCAATCGCAACCTTCCCTACTCCTGTGGTGCATGCTTGATTGCACCCTAATGCTTCAATGCACGCTTAGCTACACAAACCTGCAACTTCCCCTGATACTGGGTTCTAGTTTCCTGCTTAAAAGCTTGTTGCTGCAGAAGACACATATCTGGTTTGAGATTCTTTTCAACAGTTTTTGTGATAGGTATATATGCCAAAATAGATTTTTTTTTTTTTTTTTTTCGTTTTATTAATGTTTAGACATAAAGTTCTAATGCCAATTATTTGTGAATGTGATCAATTCTATGTTGGCTAATTGAAGGAAGCAAGATGGGAATGCAAGGAAAAATTTAGAACACAAGTCACGCCCTAAACCCAAAAGGGTCCAAAGCATGAGAAAACACATCTCGAAGGTACCGGTAGATTTTTTTTTTTTTTTTTGACAATTCAATCCAAATGATTCATATCAAGTACCAACATCAAGAATTATCATAGTAATTTCATTAACAATACTCCCAAAATAAGTCAGAATTCTATACAATAATTACAAGGACCATTGGCCACAAAAGAATGGAGGTCTGAATAAATACAATTACATATCAATAACTTGTCCCATCAGTGAAAATAAAATCATAACCACTATATATACAAAAAAGAGTCAAGTCTACTGTAATACCCCAATTTTGTTTTTATGATTATCATCGTACCTTGTCATTTTTAATATAGAGTTGAGGTATTATATGTGTATGCATAGTAAAATGGGAGTAGACAATTTTGTGATGCTAAAAATAGGTAAGAAAATTAAAGTTTTAGTGCATACAATTTAGTGCGACAATTAAAATAATAAATAAATAAAAAATGAAGATGTTTTATGGGCTTTTTGGAGACTAAAGAGATAAGTTCAAGTGGGTTTTAAACTCCAACCCACTATCCCACCAAGCCCACATCTTTGATGCATTAAAATATAAGGTAGAGGAAAAGATAAATTAGGGTTTTCATTAGAAGGGTTTCTTAGTAAAAGTGGACACCAAAGAAAATTTGAGAGGGGGAGAGAGAGGTGGCATGACAGAAGGAGGCAAAATTGTTTAAGGGCACAAGGTTTGGCTATAAAATCAAGGTGAAAACTCCATCTTAATATTACCATATTGTTTATAAACCTTGAGATATATTTATGGTTTTGGCAACGTGGTAAGATTAAGTCATGTTAATTCGATTACAATGGAAAGATGTTTATATATTAGTGTTATTCAAATAAAGATCTGACAGTTATACTCTTATGTTTATGGTGGTGTTGTAATTTATATTGGTTGCCCATTGAATTTGAGGAATTTGGGTTTAACAAGAGATGATATATATATATATATATATATATATATATAAAAGATTAATTTGATAGTAGTCAGTGCACGATTTCACTAGGTTGCCTACGGTTAGTACTTTTAAAACAAAATCATGGAATCTCAAATCTTAATTATGAATATGGCTTTAACGCTTGGGGTTATATATATTAGGTAGCTTTATCGTTTTTCTTGGGTTATATATATATATATATATATATTAGAAGATGGCTTTAAAGACCTCAATAAAGTTAATCCAAAAGTTGCTGAATCTTTAGAGATAGTTGCAATTTGGAAAAACAAAAGAGGATGGCTTTAACGTTGTTTCGTTGGGATATATATATATATATATAACATGTTTTGCAGATTTACAATCAATTCTTATTAAAAACTTTTGATTCAAAAGATCGCTTTGAAATTTTGAAATGCATAGTACTATAGATAAAATCTCTTTTTTAATAGTACTATAGTTGAGTTGAGTGGGAGTCCAAATTCCTGAATGAAAACAGACAATCTGTTCAGGGGAAGTGGAACTAACACGCTGAAGGAGAATGCCACCATAACCAATGTTAGAGGCATCTGTCTGGACAATCTTGAAGGAATTTTCTGAAGGGATTCCAAGGCAAGGGAGTGTCTTGACATATTTTTTGACCTGTTGAACAACCGATGTATGATTAGGTGTCCAAGGAGGGGGATTGGTTCGGAGTCTATCAAAAAGGGGCTTGCATTGTTGCCTAAGGTTTTGATAGAAATCAGAAATGTAATTGAGGGATCCTAAGAACCTTTGGAGTTGGGTTTTTTCTAGGATCTCATCAGGGAATTTTTCAGCAAATTGGATGGCTCTATCTATGGGTTTGATGACTCCATGTCTGATATCAAAACCTAAGAACCTGACATTTGTCTGAAAGAGTTTAATCTTCGGGGCCGAGACAACAAGACCATTTTTCTTGATGGTTTGGAAGAATATTCTGAGATGCCTCCAATGTTTGTCTAGGGATTCCGAGAAGATGAGTACATCATCAATGTACACAATGGTATGACTGGAGAATGGATTAAAAATCTCATTCATGATATTCTGGAATTCAGAAGGTGCATTTTTGAGACCAAAAGGCATTACATTCCATTCGTAATGACCAAAGGGTGTGGTGAAGGCTGTCTTGTACCTATCAGACTCGTTGATTTGTATCTGCCAAAAACCACTCTTCATGTCAAACTTACTGAAAACCACTGCTTTACTAAGTCTGTTAACTAAGTCTTTTTTATTGGGAATAGGATACCTAATCCATTCTAAGACTTTGTTAAGGGGCTTGTAATTGATGACAAGTCTAGGGACACCTCTCTCAATCTCAGCGTTTTTCTGGACATAGAAGGCTGGACAAGACCATGGTGACCTGGAGTTCCTGATGATTCCCTTTTTAAGAAGATCCTCTATTTCTACCTTACAAGTATCCATAAGTTCTTGACTCATTTGGATAGGTCTGGCTTTGGTAGGGATGTTCTTTTCATGGAAATCTTTGACATAAGGGAGTGCAACTTCGTGCCTTTTCCTATGCCAAAAGGCTGTGGGAAGATCTGAGCAGACATCTTGCTTAAGTATATCTTCAAACTTCCTAATGTCTGATTGATAATCTTTGCAAGCTAATTGCTCGTCAGTCCTTTTGTAACTTAGTTCATTTCCAAGGTACTTAAGGTGTTGGGTTTTGGCATTAATCAGATTAAGGGTCTTGGAGATGGAAACCTCTTGGAGACTATTGATGTCTTTAGGTTTAGGACTCCTAAGAAACTTAAATTTGACTGGCTGGCCAAAAGGGTGGGTAGTGATTCCTTCACTATCCGTGGTGAAAGGATATAACAGACACATAAATGGGTTTCCTAAGATGACCCTATCTGTCATATTTTTGACAAGAACAAAGGTGGTTTTAAAACACGCATTGTCTTGGCAAACATGTGCTTTTGGAATTTTGAATTCAATCTGCATTTTTCCTCCACTTGCGGAAGTTAACCGTTCCCTAGTTTTCCGGAAGTATTTGGAGGGGATGATTCCTTCTTGAATGCAGTTGAGATCAGCACCCGAATCTATTAGGGCAATAACCTCAAATTCAAAGTTTTTGCTTATGACAATCCTGACTTTGGAATGCCATTTCTGGAAGTTAATCCTACTGATGGTGTGCAGGAACGATTCATTGGATGGTTCTGGTTCCATATCTGCAGTAGGGTTAACCTTATCATCTGTTTCTTCATCAGAAGGGTTCTGTAATGAGGTTCCTTCCTCATTGCCTTGCTGTGAAGTGAACTCTAGATTTTTGACCCTTAAGTCTATGAGGCCATGATCAACCCTAAGGATGGTTAATTCCTGCTTAAGGTTTCTCAGTTCAGTTTTGTTATCCTTAATCTCTTTCTGGAGATCTTGGACAGTTATCTCTTTCTTGGATTTGGTAAATCTGTTGTAGATTTTGTCCAAGTCAACTTTTGGTTCCTGAATCCTAGGCTTGGATGTATTGGGCTCCTTGACTAGGGTTTTGTGGAAATCACTAAGTCTTTGAGATTTCTCTTCTGGGTCCTTGATCTGTTCTATGAGATCGAGGAGAAGTTCTTCTTGCTTGGAGAGGACATGGACAGTTTTGTGTCTACAAGCTAATTTTGGACATTCGTTCCTGGAATGACCTTTCTTCATGCATTTGAAGCATTTTCTGTTTGGCTTCATTTTGATGCTTCTCTTATAGGAATCATTGCTTTTGAACTTCTGTTTCCTATATGTTTTGGAGTTTGTTTTCGTCCTATGAAAATCCCTAAAGGCAGGGTTTCCCCTAAACTTGGATATCCATTTTTTAGGAGGAAGTGAGGGTGTATGGTCTTCTAGGGAGAGTTTCTTGGTACTGCTAGAAGATGTGTGGGTTTCCTGAGGATGGCAAGACCTAGTAATTTTTGGTTTGCTAGTTCTTGGTGTATCCTTTTTGGGAAGTGGTTTCTTGTTAGTTTTGGTAATGGCACAGTTCTTTTTATGCCATTGGAAATGTTTCTCAAAGTATTCAAAGAAAGGATAATCTGCTTTTACCTCTTTCATGAATAACTTCCATTTCTCCAAAACTTTAACCTTTTGTTCCTTGGTATGGTTGGCTCTATAGGCTTCTCTTTTAACTCTGTTCTTTTCAGAATTAAATTCCTCTTCGAGCATGTCCATATTTGGAACGAACTCTTTGGTTATTACTAGGAGCTGATGGTCGTATTCAGTTTCTTGCTGAATAGGATTCTTGAAGTCAGATCCTGATGGTGAGGGGGGTTTAAGACTGTCCTGACTGTTGTTGTCTTCTTCTTGATCAACAACTGAGTCTTGCTTGGCTGTGTAACAAGGGGTACTAACCTGGGAGTGGTCTTTAACACCTTGAAACTGTGGACCTAAGTCTGGACCTAAGTCTCTTCTAGATCTGGGATAAGGAGCTCGTGTTCTAGACGAACTACTTTGGGATGCAGGTCTATCTTTTAAGAGGATAGTTGGCTGCCAAAAGGGTTGTCGTAGATCTAAAGAAGATCTGGACCTTGGTTCCTGGTATGTTTCCTGGTGCAGATCTAACGAGGATCTGGGCAAGGGTTCATCATACTCTAAGGGTGATCTAAACCTAGACTGGTCAAAGCTAAGTCTAACCGAACCGTCGGCTAGTTGCTGGACATAATCTAGATCTGGATTCCTAACAGGATTCTGGATCTGTAGAGGATAGTTTTCATTCTCTAAAGACCATTGGACAGGGAATGTTATTTCAGACCATTTCAGGGTTCTTGGTACCTGAACGGTGGATCTAACATCTGAAGTTTGGATAAGAGTGGTTTCACCTGGTTTTCTCTTATCGAAAGCTTGAACGGACATGTTTGTCCTCATGCACTTATAATACACTCTGTATATAAGAGCAAGCTGCTTGGTGCCATGTAATACAAAGATTCCATGGGTTTTGATGTTGAGGGTGAGGACCTTCAAGATGTGAGGGTCGTCAAGTGCAACTGTGAGGTTTGGAAAACAGTCGAAATGAATTGGACCGTTACTCAAACTGGATTCTATGGTACCTAGGAGACTATCTCTAAACCTGATGAGGCGGGTGTCTCTGAGGGCCATAAGAACCGAGTTGTCTAAACCTTCTCTGATCAATGGTTTAACTCCGACTTGGACAAGTCCTATATGGAGGTATTTGTGACCAGATTCCCTATGCGCTTTTATGGCTGCAGGGGATAGCAAATAACAGGTTTCATATTCCTTGTTAATGCTGTAGACTTGTTCTATAGTCCTAACATGGTAGTCATTCTTGAAAGACTTCTTTAAAGACCATGACGAAGACTTATAGACCTGGGTTGTGGGAACTTTGGGTATGTTCCAATCTCCTAACTTCTGATCTAGATCTGTAAGCTGGTACGACTCTGAGTTGATTGTTCCATCTTCTTGTGGAATCTCAGGGGGGTTTGTACTGCTAGATCTATTGGAAGTGGAAGAGTCACTCCTTCTAAACATCCTATTTATCATTTTGGATTAAAAGCCTAAGAAATCAATTGCAACCTAGACTTTCTTTATCCTCCAATTTCTGGATCTATCCTTAGATCTGAGACAGGATATGTTCAAAGAGCTTGCTGCCTACTATGACAAATGTAACCTCCTACTGCCGTTGAATTCTATTCAAATGTATTACTCCACCGTACGCACACCCTAACGCTCTCCTGGCTAGACGGGCTTTACTGCTTAGTGCGAGTACAGACACTGAACTAGGACTCTGGTCTCACCGGATTACAAACAGTCATAGAACTGGACTGACGCTTCTCAACAGGACACATCTGTAACAAATTTTTAGGCTAGAAACAAAGATAAGAGAAAAAGATGACCTGGGAAACAAAGGATTAGCTCAAACAGATAATCACAAGATAATAAACAGTTTGAATGAACGGGAGGCTCAGCCTACCACCAACAGAAAGAACAATAAAAACTGGCTAAGATGAAGTAGTAGATGAAAAATGCAACATATGGGAGTGGAAGTGCTATCAGAAAATAGATGTAAAACAAAATAATGTTTGTTAGAGATAACATACTTTCAAAGTAATGAACACAACAAAATAATGGATAACTATGGCGGTATAACCGGCCAACTTGATTGAAAATACAGTAACTTACAAACACTTACGATCGAGCTCAAATGGCTCTGATACCAAAGGGGGGTAAGCTACAACAAAGAGGTGCCGTCTATGAGGGCACTGGGGCGGAAGCATAAATAGGTTACAAGTGCAGTGCTATTACAAGTGTAAACTAAGGAAAGGGGGGAGGAGAGAGCCATTCTGATTACAATTGTAGTTCTGAGTACAAAGTAAAGAGCTCTGGAAGAAAGGAGGTCTAAGTGTGAAATTTAGCCTACTGAAGACTGAGGGGAAGTGTCCCTTTTATAGCTGGAGGGAGCTTCGGATCAGGACAGGAGACCGCTGGAATCACGGGTGGTGAAATGCTTTTACCTTCAGGTGAATATCTTTTCAGCCGAAAGCAACAGTAATTCCAATGATTCTGTCTGGGCACTGTAGAGTGAACAGTAACTGGTCACTGTTTATGAACAGTGTTTTGTCCCCTTGCTTTTCTGGAATAGTGACTCTGCATAGTGTTCTGGACTGTGCAGTGAATAGTACTTTGTTTGTCTCTTTTGCTGGTGCGGGTACTGTTCATGGAATAGTAACCGTGTTTTTAGCAAAGAAGAATCTGGAGCTTTAAGCTGGGCTTCTGGAGGCTGTTCTGGAGCATTCAGGAGTCCAACCTGGTGTTGCTTTTAGTCGCTGTCCAAGTTGTAGGCATCATAAGGATCTTGAGAATCCTGGAATGGGTCAAACTGGTAGCGATTGCAAGAAGCTTCAGAAGAGGCAGGAGAATTCTTTTCTACTGACTCAAGCTGAGCTGACTGGAGAAGAAGCTGTTGGGCAAGATCTTTAAGTTCCTTGCTAGATTTTCCGGAGAACTGGGCGGAATCTAGGCTAGACTGTGATCTTGTGCGATGGGCTATAGTCTTCTGAACTGGAAGGGGAAAGTCATTATACATTTTGGTGATAGCATCAGTAGGTCTGAACCTATCCCACAATTTTGTAAAGAATTCCCGATCGAGTATATTCTGGTTGATTGCATAATTCCACATGCTTATCCAGTGGATCTTGTACTTAACTGTCATGTGCAAGATGGCTGGGAACTGGGAAGAATGCTTATCAGTCTGAAAACTGGTACTGAAATACCTTAGTGCATCTTGTAGGGGTTCTGGGAAGTTTTGAGGAGTTGATCCAAACATTTCCCACCACTTGAGGAACCACGAAGGGATTTGTCCTTTGAAATTCTTATCAAATTGGATGAACCATGAATGATCATAGGTCATATTCTGAAAGAACAATATTTTTTCAAATGCATCCATATAGTCATAATAGTTGTACAGGGGTTCTGAGCCCTTGAGTACTGTAAGTTTTCTGAGAGTGGAGGGATGTCCCCAATCTTTGCAACTGACAAAACTCTGGATTATGAACTTATGGTAAAGAACAATTGAGGGATTAGTTCTTTCTCTGATGTCTTCTATTCTGGCAGACTTTTCTTGAAGAAGGATGCCTTTATAGTATCTGATACCTTTTTCTGGGCTTTTGGGAAGGAAATGCCATTCATGAGGCAATACTTCTATTGCTAATGCCAACGGATCTGTTATGTGGGCTAAGTGTGGCTCAATATAAGAGATGTGCTGAACAAAAGGCTTTTTGATGTAAGAAGCTCTACCTGTTTTGGGAGGGAGAGTATAGGACTGCTTAGGAACGATTGGACCAAAGGGTTCTTCTACTTTTGAAGGAGAAGCTACTGCTTTGGGAGGTAGTGTGGCTAAGGCAGAACTGTAACTGTGTTGTCCTTGGGGCCTTTGGTAGTTTGGTTTGGGAATTGTGGAAACCAAATAACGATTGGCAACAACGGATGGCGACACAGGTGGGTGCATTGGTGAACTGGAAAAGGGTACTAAAGGGCCAGGGTTCTGTGCCTGACTGGTACTCCTAGTGTTATGCTGTTTAGGCAATTTGGGAGGTTGGGGTTGTACGGGCTTTTTCCCGGACATTTTGTTCTGGATTCTGCAAAAATTCACGGGTTAGGAAATCAGGGATACTGTTTTGAGTTCCTGCAATGAATTCAATGTCAAAATCGAAAACTGAAAGGCTTGTCGTAGATCTAAAGAAGATCTGGACCTTGGTTCCTGGTATGTTTCCTGGTGCAGATCTAACGAGGATCTGGGCAAGGGTTCATCATACTCTAAGGGTGATCTAAACCTAGACTGGTCAAGGCTAAGTCTAACCGAACCGTCGGCTAGTTGCTGGACATAATCTAGATCTGGATTCCTAACAGGATTCTGGATCTGTAGAGGATAGTTTTCATTCTCTAAAGACCATGTTATTTGAAGCGGAACATGTTCCAGAAGGGATGTTACTTCTCTGGGTTCTGGTCCAGGAGAAGTGCCTTCATGCATAGGGGCTTTTCCCTTGTTCCGGCTTGAGGATGCCATTGTCCACTTACTAGTGGAGTTATAAAAAGTTTTTTGCTTTTTGACCTGCCATGTGTTAACAATGTGATTAATTTTTGAAACATATTTGTTAAAATCATGGGATGTCATGGAGCAAATTCTTTTGTATGCAATGTGATGGGATGATAATTGATGAGATTGAAGAAGACTCAAAGAATTATCAAATATGATAGTTGGTACAATTTGATCAAGGTTCTTGGCTTGATTTGGACCGAATGGAGATGTTTTGGCTTTGCTGAAGTCCAGATTTTTAGAAACAGAAACTTTCTGGAGATACTCAATCTCTCTAGGTTCAGGGTTCCTAAGAAATTTAAACTTGACTGGCTGGCCAAAAGGGTGGGTAGTGATTCCTTCACTATCCGTGGTGAAAGGATATAACAGACACATAAATGGGTTTCCTAAGATGACCCTATCTGTCATATTTTTGACAAGAACAAAGGTGGTTTTAAAACACGCATTGTCTTGGCAAACATGTGCTTTTGGAATTTTGAATTCAATCTGCATTTTTCCTCCACTTGCGGAAGTTAACCGTTCCCTAGTTTTCCGGAAGTATTTGGAGGGGATGATTCCTTCTTGAATGCAGTTGAGATCAGCACCCGAATCTATTAGGGCAATAACCTCAAATTCAAAGTTTTTGCTTATGACAATCCTGACTTTGGAATGCCATTTCTGGAAGTTAATCCTACTGATGGTGTGCAGGAACGATTCATTGGATGGTTCTGGTTCCATATCTGCAGTAGGGTTAACCTTATCATCTGTTTCTTCATCAGAAGGGTTCTGTAATGAGGTTCCTTCCTCATTGCCTTGCTGTGAAGTGAACTCTAGATTTTTGACCCTTAAGTCTATGAGGCCATGATCAACCCTAAGGATGGTTAATTCCTGCTTAAGGTTTCTCATTTCAACTTTGTTATCCTTAATCTCTTTCTGGAGATCTTGGATGGTTATTTCTTTCTTGGATTTGGTAAATCTATTGTAGATTTTTTCCAAGTCAACTTTGGGTTCCTGAAACCTAGGTTTGGATGTATTGGTTTCCCTGACTAAGGTTCTATGGAACTCACTAAGTCGCCGAGATTTCTCTTCAGGATCTTTGATCTGTTCTATGAGATCGAGGAGAAGTTCTTCTTGTTTGGAAAGAACATGGATAGTTTTGTTCCTACAACAACTATCCTGGCAAGGTAGGATTTCATCTGTGTCACTAGAGGAACTAGAAGATACTCTAGAGGTTTCAGAGGATGTCCTAAACAACTGGTGTTTCTCTTGATCACTGGACTCACTACTTGGGTGGTCGAGTTCTAGAAGTTTGAAGATCTCATTCTTGCTGGTTTGGTCACTAATGAGGGTATTGATAAGGGTTTTGGCCTTAGCTTTACACTCTTTTTGGAAATGACCTTTCCTTCCACATTTAAAGCATGTTTCTGATGCTTTGGTTGTGAATTTCCTTACAGGACTGGTTCTACCTTTCTTATAGAAATCATCAGTTTTGAACTTATGTTTTCGATAATGTTTGGAGGTAGGTTTCTTCCTATGGGGTTTCTCAGAGGGTTCTTCGCCTCTGTGTTTGGACTTTCTTTTGGGAATGATGGAAGGTAAGCCATATTGGGTACAGAAATTTCCTATTTCGTACTTGGCTTTACTCTTATTGGCTTGGCTCTGTATTTTGAGATCTCTACACATCTTCATTCCCTCATTTCGGATTGTGCTTGAGATGTCACCATAAGTTAGGTTATCATAATCAATGATACCTAAAGAGCTAGCAAGAGTTTCTTTGACCTTCTGTCCAAACAATGTGGGTAAGCCATTGATAAACTTCTCCTTCCAAAATGGAGAGTTACAATCGCTTCTATGCATGACACGGGTGGTGAATACATCTTCATACCACCGGTATTCTCCAAGGTTTTTACATCTAAGGTTACTTAACTGATCATAAATCCTAGATGTGACATTACTGGGTTTACCTATGAAGTGTTTCATGATCGTATAGATCAGGGTATTGACTCCATCGGGAACACCTCTTCCTATGCGTTCGTCAAAGATAGGGTTCTCATCCTCATCTTTCTGAACAGCATGCTTAATGTCGTCCTTAGAGGTGGCTGTCATACAGTGGTTCCACCAATTCAACAACTTTCCAGTAAAACCTAAAACAATGAGCTCTACAACCTCAGTATTTGGAATACCATCATTAAGATAGTTATTTGCTACCATGGTTATATGCTGGATTTTGTTTTGGATTTCTTGCTCGGATAAACCATCTATGTTCCATTCATAGAGTTTACCACTGGATACTGTGAATTGCATGGTTCTTTCCTCAAACTGGAGGTCAGGGGGTGTTGGTCTGGGATACCAATTCTTGGTAAGGCTAGTGGGCGTTACCTTGGGTTGGTAAAGCTTATTTACCTGTAAACCTCGAAATTGGTCTTCTATAAGTTCTATCTCCTTTTCAGTTTCTGAGGAGGTTCTGCTAGAACTGCTAGAAGCTGTATGAGCATGTAGGGTGTTTGCCTGGTGTTCAAGCCTAGGGTCCCTACTGGTCAAGGTGTGATCTGGTGAAGGGGTTACTGGTTCCTTTTTCACTAGATCATCAAGCTTTTGGGCCATCTCCTTCAGGGCTGCTTGCTCCTTTGGTTTGAGGCTAGCTTGTCTGGTTGTGGGAAGCTTGACTAGAGGGTTTTCTAGTGGTTGGATTGGTTTAGAAAGGTTTCCTGGTTGGAGGAGAACTTTGTTGTCAATCCTATCTTCTATCCTGTCAAGTTGTTTCCCTATAACTCCTAAACACTGGTTGGTATAGTTGTTTTGCTCTATTACCTTTCTGACAACCTTTTCTTCTGGGGCTGGATACTTGAAAGGTGAGGCAATAACATCGGTACCACGCTGGTTAAAGAGAATGGCTTCCTGAGGAGGATGGCTAGATCTAACAATTTCTGGTTTGCTAGTACTTGGTGCATCCTTCTTGGGAAGTAATTTCCAGTTGGTTTTGGAAATGACATAGTTCTTTTTATGCCAATGGAAATGCTTCTCAAAGTATTCAAAGAAAGGATAATCTGCTTTTACCTCTTTCATGAACAACTTCCATTTCTCCAAAACTTCAACCTTTTGTTCCTTGGTATGGTTGGCTCTATAGGCTTCTCTTTTAACTCTGTTCTTTTCAGAATTAAATTCCTCTTCGAGCATGTCCATATCTGGAACGAATTCTTTGGTGATTACTAGGAGCTGATGGTCGTATTCAGTTTCTTGCTGAATAGGATTCTTGAAGTCAGATCCTGATGGTGAGGGGGGTTTAAGACTGTCCTGACTGTTGTTGTCTTCTTCTTGATCAACAACTGAGTCTTGCTTGGCTATGTAACAAGGGGTACTAACCTGGGAGTGGTCTTTAACACCTTGAAACTGTGGACCTAAATGTCTTCTAGATGTGGGATAAGGAGCTCCTGTTCTAGACGAACTACTCTGGGATGCAGGTCTATCTTTTAAGAGGATAGTTGGCTGCCAAAAGGGTTGTCGTAGATCTGATGAAGATCTGGACCTTGGTTCCTGGTATGTTTCCTGGTGCAGATCTAACGAGGATCTGGGCAAGGGTTCATCATACTCTAAGGGTGATCTAAACCTAGACTGGTCAAAGCTAAGTCTAACCGAACCGTCGGCTAGTTGCTGGACATAATCTAGATCTGGATTCCTAACAGGATTCTGGATCTGTAGAGGATAGTTTTCATTCTCTAAAGACCATTGGACAGGGAATGTTATTTCAGACCATTTCAGGGTTCTTGGTACCTGAACGGTGGATCTAACATCTGAAGTTTGGATAAGAGTGGTTTCACCTGGTTTTCTCTTATCGAAAGCTTGAACGGACATGTTTGTCCTCATGCACTTATAATACACTCTGTATATAAGAGCAAGCTGCTTGGTGCCATGTAATACAAAGATTCCATGGGTTTTGATGTTGAGGGTGAGGACCTTCAAGATGTGAGGGTCGTCAAGTGCAACTGTGAGGTTTGGAAAACAGTCGAAATGAATTGGACCGTTACTCAAACTGGATTCTATGGTACCTAGGAGACTATCTCTAAACCTGATGAGGCGGGTGTCTCTGAGGGCCATAAGAACCGAGTTGTCTAAACCTTCTCTGATCAATGGTTTAACTCCGACTTGGACAAGTCCTATATGGAGGTATTTGTGACCAGATTCCCTATGCGCTTTTATGGCTGCAGGGGATAGCAAATAACAGGTTTCA
This sequence comes from Quercus lobata, assembly GCF_001633185.2. NCBI lineage: Eukaryota > Viridiplantae > Streptophyta > Magnoliopsida > Fagales > Fagaceae > Quercus > Quercus lobata. Next base: position 34,358,162 of record NC_044911.1, read on the forward strand.
TATTCCTTGTTAATGCTGTAGACTTGTTCTATAGTCCTAACATGGTAGTCATTCTTGAAAGACTTCTTTAAAGACCATGACGAAGACTTATAGACCTGGGTTGTGGGAACTTTGGGTATGTTCCAATCTCCTAACTTCTGATCTAGATCTGTAAGCTGGTACGACTCTGAGTTGATTGTTCCATCTTCTTGTGGAATCTCAGGGGGGTTTGTACTGCTAGATCTATTGGAAGTGGAAGAGTCACTCCTTCTAAACATCCTATTTATCATTTTGGATTAAAAGCCTAAGAAATCAATTGCAACCTAGACTTTCTTTATCCTCCAATTTCTGGATCTATCCTTAGATCTGAGACAGGATATGTTCAAAGAGCTTGCTGCCTACTATGACAAATGTAACCTCCTACTGCCGTTGAATTCTATTCAAATGTATTACTCCACCGTACGCACACCCTAACGCTCTCCTGGCTAGACGGGCTTTACTGCTTAGTGCGAGTACAGACACTGAACTAGGACTCTGGTCTCACCGGATTACAAACAGTCATAGAACTGGACTGACGCTTCTCAACAGGACACATCTGTAACAAATTTTTAGGCTAGAAACAAAGATAAGAGAAAAAGATGACCTGGGAAACAAAGGATTAGCTCAAACAGATAATCACAAGATAATAAACAGTTTGAATGAACGGGAGGCTCAGCCTACCACCAACAGAAAGAACAATAAAAACTGGCTAAGATGAAGTAGTAGATGAAAAATGCAACATATGGGAGTGGAAGTGCTATCAGAAAATAGATGTAAAACAAAATAATGTTTGTTAGAGATAACATACTTTCAAAGTAATGAACACAACAAAATAATGGATAACTATGGCGGTATAACCGGCCAACTTGATTGAAAATACAGTAACTTACAAACACTTACGATCGAGCTCAAATGGCTCTGATACCAAAGGGGGGTAAGCTAGTTCATAGCTTAGGGATCCCAATGGTACCTATCAGAGTCACTCTGTATGGGTCTACGCCGCAACGGACCACGACACAACCGGTAGGCGGAGAGCCCTCCTTTATCCCCATATGGGAAGTGAGAGTTCCTACCACAACCCCTCCAGGTCCCAGAAGGACCAAGGGTTGGCTCTGATACATATATATATATATATATATATATATATATATATATATATATAATCCTAGTTTTGGGCCACCGTGTGTATCCATGAAAATAGTCATGGATCAAAATATTATTCATGTATATGGCCTTCATGTTTTCAACGGAGTTATATAATTAAATCCTAGGTTGCCCACTATGTGTCTCTAGAACAAGCCATGGATTACGAATCTCTATTCAGGTATATGGCTCTTACTTTTTCATTGGGGTTTTATATTAAATCCTAGGTCAATGATATTTTGCCTGCTGCCTTCCTCATGGCAATATGAGCTTCGATTAATGCAAGGGATTATTATTGGTTAGAGAAACTTTAATTTAGTGTTTAAGTGTTGTCAGTTCAGCAAAGTATTTTTCCTAGTGAGTCAGTTTGTACAATTCAATAAGTTTTATATTTTGTGGAGGATACTAAGTAATTTATATGATTGAATATAGGTCTTATTTAAGAGTATTTTGAGGCTTTTTGGAGGTTGTTTCGGTTGGACTATCAGAGGGATTCAAGTGCTGCAAGTAATTATGCATAATATGCACAAATTTTGTCCATTAGGTTCATAGAAGGTAAAAGTTTTCAAAAGTTTTGTATTTCAAACTTATATTTTCTAAAGTTTGTCAAAAGCATTTTTGCATCATTGAAAGAGAAATTTCGACTATTAAATAATGTTTTAAAGAGATACTTCAAATTTTAAATAACGTTTTGAATGCCCAAATCTCACTTAAAAGATGATTTCTAAACTAAACTATTTTTCGTAAATAATTGAGTTCCAATGTAAGTTTTCTAAAAAGGTTCTTGTTCTTTAAATTTGTTAACACCAAGTGATTTCGAAGTCATATTCCTATCCGCCAAATGGTATTTAAAATGTTTCTTTTTGCAAATTGAATTTTCATATTTACTCAAGAATTGTAATTTATTTATATAAACTCCTCAGTTTTTATTCATTCCCTAAGAGAATCAAGCATCCTTTGATTTATGTTCTATTTGATATTGTGATCTTTGATATGCCTATGTATTTGGAATAATTGTTAATATCAAGTAAATTATTATATTTTGTATAAACTTTGCTTTTGTGATATGTGACTCAAAATAAGTGTTTTTAGAATTGATCAGATATGTGTGTAAATCCGCTCACAGGATTGTATGTGAGAAATATGTGTTGATCCCTCATCAACAGGGGTTAGATGTTGGTATCCAATCATAGGATTGTATGTGAGAAAAATGTGATGTGTATATGTAACACTGTGCTCTGATCAATTATATGTATGTGTTTTTTTTTAATGATTTTGAGATGTGATTACATATGTATTAAGTGATTCATTATATGTTTTGGAATAATTATTTTTGATATCATTGAATGAGTTTGTGAAAAATCAAAATACTCGTGCTTTTCTTGACTCTATTCTGTTATGTATTCTGTATAATTACTTACTAGATGTGTAGCTCATCCCATCAATTACTATTTTTAGATTAAAGTGTAGTTGGGAATATAGAACCTTTGGATCGCTTTGTAAGGTGCAAGGTAGAGTGTGGAAGTTGTAGACGACTTCAGTATTACTTGAAAACTTATAGAATTTCAGTTATCTTTATTTTGTAATTCATGTTTTATATAGTGGAGATTATTTTCAATTTGTGGAGTTTAGATTTTTGTAAGAGGTTTTTAAGAGTACTTGTCTCTTGGAGTTTTAATTTATTTTGGATCAATTATGTTTTTTTTAGTTATATAAGTTCACAAATTCATGTTCCATGGATTTGGGTCGTGACATCTACTCTATGATGTACATCATCTAAATATCTCCATTACAAAAGTTCATCCTCCATCAGTAGTTAGTCTAATTACTACTAGCCTCCAAAAAGCTATCTCAAAATGATTGTTGCCTACTCTGAAAAGTTTGTAAAATAATGAGATGAGACAGAGCCCAGTAAGTAGCATAATTAATGGGGCATGGGGAAAATGCAAGTTTCATAATGACAAACAGTATACAAAGCATGTTTTGATTTGGGAAATTTCTAATTGAATATTGCAAGAGCATTTTCAATTATAATATGAAAAGAATGATTAAAACAGTATAGCACAAAACTTTTTTGAAATATCTCAATGTGAAACTGCATAAGATATACTGTGAGCAATAATAACACCATTCCAAAACTAAAAAATCCAACCCAATGCCACATGACAGTCGCCAACACAAATTAAGCCAGAACTCAATTGTCGACACAAAACCAGAATTCATCTACTGACACAAAGCCAGAACTAATAACCATCACAAAGATGGGTGCTAAGATACCAATGTCACACAGACTATAGTATCTAGCTGGGTAATCACCGGGTAATCACATGTCACAGCCCAAGGGTAAAAACATGAAGAGTTCACAGTTTATATGAAATCAAAACACGGTACCCAATATATTCACAAGGTTCTCAAATTTTCCAAAATTGTTTCTTGTCAATAATATTTTTTATCAATTTCTCAAATATCACAAGTCAATATAAAAACATCTTTAGAATCTTCAAATAATGCAATAAATCCATAAATTCCATTCCTAAGAATTCTATAAAAGATGCTTATCATTTCCAAGTTAACAAATCATGCATTTTCCCATTCGCATTACCAAATATGATGCATTTTTCATATATAATAATATATAATAGGGTCATAAAACAACACTTTTAAGAAAACATATATTCATATATAATTTTCCAAAATATGTTTGACCCAAAAATAATGTTTATGAAACATAGTTATTTTTCAAAAATTTCATTAAAAAGCTACTTACCCTGCAACCCGCAAAAAACGTAACTCTCCAAGTTCCAAATGAGATTAGCTAAAACCTAAACAATATCAAGCAAACCTATCACAATAAGCATAAAACTTGAAATTGTATCTAGCTACAAATTAGGAATTGCCAAATAAGCACTAATTAGGGAAGCCTAGTATTTAGCCTCACAAATAATATTTTCCACTTCCAAAGTTTCTTAACCAATGACTTTACAAGGCATAGACTTCCATTATACTCATGAATCATTCAAGGTATTATCTCTTACATCAAAACCTCAATAATTTATGAGTAGTTCCCACAAGATTTTCACAACATCATCAGGAGACCTATGAAACCAAAATCACAATATGCTTCAAAACAAACAATTTAAATCTTTGACTAACTCCAAATCTTTATATATCTAAAAACTGAAGCATAGCATTTATTATTGTTACGCTATTGTTAAGCCACCTCATCCACCATGTCATTATTCTTTTTCATATTTATTTTTTACTTTTAATTTTTTTACAATATTAAATATATAAATATATTGTCTTTACAAAATCATCTTAGACTGTTTTAACTTTACATATTCAAGGACTTTCATTTTGATGTTATAAATAAATAATTCAAAACAAAAGTATTGTCTATACATATTCATCTTGGGTGGTTTAACTTTACATATAATTTTTTGCCAATTTATCTTCCTTCATTTTGGCTCTTCTTATTCCTAAACTCTTACTGTAACTTTGTCACTCTTTTCCATTCTATGCATAGTTTTTCCATCAAAAAAGGTACTCTCTCTCTCTCTCTCTCTCTCTCATTTGTTTCATTTTTTGTTGGATTTTTTTATTTCTACCTTAGATTGATGAATATTTGTGTTTTCTAAAACTTTACTTTTGGTTTATTATAACTGAAAATGAAAAGATAAAAGGCTAGCCACTATACCTCCTATTATCTAATTCATCATGTACATAACTCATAAACTTGATGATTGTCTAATGAATCAAAAAGATAGACACCTAAACTATAGATATTTTGTAATATATATCTTCAACTACAAAATTTTGCAATCAACGTCTTAATTTAGGATTAATTGTAATGTCTATGCATTGTATCCAAATGTTTGATTGCATTAATTTTTATAGTAAGAATGCACATTGTAAGTGTTTGTTAATTTAGATGCTGATTACATATTGTCATTTTTTTTCCCTTTCCTTTTTTCAAACCAGTCTTAATTATCACCTGGATCATTGCAGGACAAACTGTTTTTGTTTTTATTTTTCACTTGAAACCAATCTGAAATTCTTTTTATAAATTCATTCTTTTGTTTTCTATCTCAAAAACAAATATGAAATTTTTTTATAAACTCATTCTTTTAATTTCTATCTCAAAAATAGATATGAAATTCTTTTTATAAAATTCATTCTTTTGTTTTCTGTCCCAAAAAACATATCTGAAATTCTTTTCATAAAATTCATTCTTTTATTTTCTATCTCAAAAACAGATCTAAAATTATTTTTATAAAACTCATTCTTTCTTGCATCATAAAACTAGATCTGTATTTTCTATTAAAAATATAATTCACAGTTTTTCATCATAAAATTAGATCTGGGATTTTCTATCATGAAGTCATGGTATTCTCATAAAAAAATAAATAAAACGTTTTTCTTTTTTTGCATGGAGCAAGGTGTAGGTCTAGGATTTTTGAATGACATTTATTCATAGATCTAGGAAAACTAACACAACATATTGCATTTCATAATTTGTTGCATGTCATTAGTCAATATATAAGTGTTCCTTGATGCAAATATTTTTTTATCATTTTATTTACAACACTAAATACTTTTAATGAATATTTTTGTTATTGATATAATTTGGAGAAAATCGTATTATAATATGTCATATTTTGAGTTGTTGTCAGGTTTTAGTTTATTTGGAAAATAACAGGATATGGTCTAGACTATATATTGACAAAAATGATCTTTGTACAGTATCCTTTCCCTGATTTTTATTAATTTTCTGGATACGTTTCGGGATGTTTTTTATTGTATGGTAGAAAAAATTGGGTTTGAAAAAGTTTGTTTAAAACTAAAAGAATAATTTTAAAATTTTATATATTTTTTAATGATACACAAAATGTTATGAATAATTTTTATTAAAAAATTAATATTTTTGCTAACTTACCATTTGAATTCTTAAAAAAATTGTATTGTTTTCATTTTGATACAACATAAATTATATATATTACATTTGTGATTGTCCCTATAATAAATGAAATATAATTATGGAATGCATTACTACTTATTAAATGAGGCCAAATTGTAAAAAAAATAAATTTAATGAAACCACCTTAAAAATATTATCACACGCAACCCCCGAGTTAGCGACTAATAATCAATAAAAATTATATTCACTATTATTTTACATTAAAAAGCCAAAACTCTCAAATCTTCACCGCTTAGATATCCACCATTGTAAAAACTATAAAACCACTAATTAAATAATTCCACCAATACAAAACTTATACATATAAACACATAAATATTACTTCCAAAACTCATAAATCACATGGATATCATTATCAAAACTTAGATTAAAATAAGCTAAAGCAAAAGTGTAAAACCCACCAAAAATATTAAAAACTTTTATCTAAAATAAAATATGTGAAGGTGTTTAGAGATTCTTAAGGATTTTTATGTGATCTTGCTAAAAAGTGGTGAGGAATTAAGGGGATAGGTGAGGGTCACGTGTGGCTCCATAAAAAATCTGTTTTTTTTTTTTGTTTTTTTTTTTAATTTTTTTTTTTATTTTAAGGGCTGGTTACAACACAATGGATTGAGTTCAGTTTCTTTTGCTGCAGAGAAGACTGAATTTCTGTTATACATAAAGGCTTTACACTAATAGGTATTTATACTTGAAATGAAAATTCTAGAAGCTAAAAAAATTCCTGTACATTAAAAAAAAAAAAAAAAAAAAAAATCCTGTGCCTACATAAGTATCCTGTACATAAAAAATATCCTGTACAGGATTTTTTTTATTTTATTTAGTTCTTAGTTTCTAGAATTTTCATTTCAAGTATAAATACCTACTAGGAAAAAAAAAATTTAGATACAAAGAGCTAGATACCATTATCCCATCATTCAGGATTTTTTATTATTAAATTACAAATTAATACCATTATCCCAGCATGAGATTTTAAATTATGTGAGACTAAATGGAAACTAAATCCTTAGTATTCATCAATCTAGGCCACATTCATCAATCTAGTAGTTTAAATGTCTTTTCCATTTGTTGCGTAGGCCACATTGCTTAGCACTTGGCAATAATCAAACTTAATCAATTTGAAGTATGAACCCCAGATACTCTTGTCCTTATTTATTTAACTTCTCAACATAAAGAACAAATATTAGACCCCACACCCCATCCACCGCACCCTCTAGCACCCATTTCGTAGCCACTATTGACTTGGGCCGATCGATAAGATTACAATTTTTATCTTAAGCTCAGACATAGGCCACACATATTTTATCTCTAAATTGGTGAAACAGGTTCTATCATCAATGATAATACTCGGTTCTTCGCTCTCTCATCTGGGGCCCCATGCCCATCTCCGTACTGGTATGTGCATTGGGCAATCCGAGCAAGGTTGATTGCTATTTCCACAAACGGTTCTCCAAATGAAGAATCAGCTACTCGCTCTTCATTTATCTTTTTCCAAGTTCTATCAACCATATTTCTGATGTCTTTGCAAGCACGTTTCTCTGAAAGACTAGTTTCACGCATGTAGCAATGGATTGCATTTGCAGTTTTACCTGTCTCTAACTCTGCCTGTTTTTCAAACAAGCGACAAAATATATTAATGTAAAGTAATCTTACCAACTATGATATAGATTTTAAAATCCAGTTTAGCACAAAAAAGAACAACATGGGGGTGGGAAAAGAAAAATAGAATTAATACCGCGGAAGTACTCAAATCATTGGAGAGTCGAAAAATCATGGATGGCCAACGTAAGAGATCGTGGTATTTTTCTAAGTCCCCAAGTGCTTGCTTTGCGACAGTTTGGTTCAATAAAAAATAAGTATGAACTAGTATGACAACCCCAGATACTGATACCCATGCATTGTCAAGATAGTCCCTGAATGCTGGCACATCTTTGTTGTAACTCCACTTTGCTTCTTGTAGGAAAGCTTTTAACATATCAGCCCACTAAAGTAAAACATACAAGATACATGCATTAGATTCCTCCACTTGCTATTCATGTGTTAACAGAAAGCAATTATTAACATGTGTCCTTGTACAACTACTGAGGTTTCAATATATATATATTAAAAATGAATAATTTTTTTTTTTTTAGCATTGTTGTCCGTACCGTTCTAAAATGGAACAGTATTGTTCACATGTTGCAAAAATTATGAGATTTGGAATATCTCATAAAGGGGGGTTTTTTAGTATTTGGTATGCCAAATGTGCCAAATGCTACTGTGGATGCTCTAAGACCATATAAAAGTTGAGAATTGTGACAAAAATTGTAAATCTTTTTGTGATCCTAGCATTTTAAAAAAATTACTACAAGGTTGCAGTAGGATTGCAACATATTGCATTAACGGCTTTGTTATCAAATAAACTAGAACACCCATTAACTATAAAAGAAAACCTACATGCTATTTATTCATTAAAAGAAACGATTAAATGGCTACATATATCTACCGCTTTTGTTAGGTATGGAAGGCTGTCTTCTTCATTCTCCTTAAGATTGTCATATGCCATCTCATTAACTGTGTTATAGAGAGCTAGGAAGCTCAATTTCATACAGTTGGGAAGATTTTTCACCACACTGATATCCCATCTGAAAAAATCATTAAGAATTCAAATTAAAGCTATGACTTGCTATTATAAAAATTGGAAGGTTGAAGAGTTGGTTGGTATAAACCTTTCAACGGCATCAGTAAATAGCTCCAGTTCATCCAGAGTACCGTAAACATCATAGACATCATCAATGGCGGTTATAAGAGAAGTCACTTTCGTTAACCCTTTACGAAGATGACTGAATTGAGGTTCGTAGGCCATTCCAACGGTCCAAAAGAAGCATTCCATCAGTCTATCTCTACTGAAGCTCAACTTGTTTGCTAGACCCATACCCTTCCACCACCTAAATGCATGTGGGAAGCAAAATTAATTAGTTCCCACTTAACATGAGATCTTTTTTTTTTTTTTTTTGGGTAACGCTATTTAGCAAAAGCCCGCCTAATTGATCACATATAAATACATTGAGAATTATCTTACCTCGACATTTCTTGAAGCTCAGTTTGATGTACTGATTGCACAATGTTAAAATCCAACTTGGCAAGTTCAAGTAGAACACCATTGGCATCCTCCCTCTTACTATATGCCTCAATATACCATCGAGCTTCCAGCCTTAGCATTCTATGGTGCAATGGAACCTCCAATGCGTGACTAATTTGTTCTGCGATGCTTTTACTTACATCCCTTTTGAGGTCCTTGAGATGCATTCTTGTGAATGCCAGGGCCTCATCCAAGAGATTTTCTCCTTCAAAAGCAAGATATGAGGCTTCATATAGACTGAGCATTCCTTTAACATCCTTTCTGAGGAATTCCTTGAAATTGCCACTATCGTCCTTGAATCTGTTGAATACATCTGGGCTCCATACAAACATTATCCAATAAGATTATGAGGTTATGAGGTTGACACGAGATGAAAAATGCTATAGAAATTACAAATTTTACCATAGTAAAAATTACAAATTAATATGATAATAAATACGATTGGTGGATTTTAACAATATAATAAATGTATGTCCCAATTTTTTTTTTTTTTTTAATTTTTTTATGATTCATGATTGCAATACTTTGTAAAACTTTTACTTTATAAAATGTAGTAAAAATTATAAATTGATATGAAAATAAATATATTGGGCAAATTTTAATCAGAGATGGAACTGGTAAGGGGCTGAGGGGGCCATTGCCCCCCACCACCCTTTTTTTTTTAAATAGTAATACTATACACATTTAATGAATAGTTTAATAATTGAGCCCAACATAATTATTTTTGGCCCCACTCCTCCCAATAAGTTACAAATTGGCCCATGAAAAATGAAAATGATAAAACCCAACTGGCAAACAACTATACTACAACATTTGTGTTACTGTATTAGCTGTTTCTTACTCTTTCTTCTTAGATCCAAGCTTTTTTTTTTTTATAAGTATTAAGATTGACTATTTGAATTTTCGTGAAAAAGATACGGCTATTTTTGCTGAAAAGAAAAAAAAATGCGCAAAGAAAAGAAAGAAGAAAGATAGATGAATACAAATTACAAACCAAGTTAATGTACTTGTAGTGAGTGAGAGTGGGGTGCGTGGGTGGCCATTAATCAGTGGGTGGGATGGTAGGTGTGTTTGGCTATTAATTTTTAACTTTAAAAAAAAAAAAAATATATATATATATATATATATTTAACTTACATCTTATTAGTTGGTTGTTTATTAGTAAATTAGTTTAATTTTATGTGGGGTATTATAGAATTGAATAGTTGCGTTAATAAATTGGTGCTAATGTGTAGTGTACAATCATTAGTATTACAAATTTTATTATATAAATTTTATAAATTCATGTATCATTAATCAAAAGAAAATTAGGATTAAAAGGGAGATTGTTGCAAAGTTTAGTACAAAATCAACTATAGATGATTTTTGTTATTTAAAAGAATGTTGAATTCTATTTTTAAATTATTAATTTAAAATTTATTAATAAATGATTATTTTGTTTCTCCTCTCTTTTGTTGATATTTTCTTAACATTAAATATATGCTAATTTGTATTTTAAAGAATTTTTTTTATTGAGGTTTTGGCCCCTCTAAATTTTGATCCTAGTTCCGTCCCTGATTTTAATAATATAATATATGTATGTCCCAATTACATTTTCTATGACTGATGATTGCATTACTTTGTAAAAAAAAAATTATGTAGTAAAATTTGTATTACCTTAATATCACAAATTCTAGAAATCATGAGGACCATTTATTGAAAAGAACCCATGATGTCCCAGAAGGTAGATATTTAATTATACCTTGAGAAACCTCATAGCCATGTTGTCTGAGGAGCCTAAAGCTGAGAGCAGTAGCGTGCAGACTCTTCTCTACTCTAACGTTACAACCTTTGGAAGATGCAAACTTTACAAGGGCTCTTGCTATGTCCTTCTCAAAGCGGTACCCCAAACCTAATCGTTGAACATCATCAATTAGTTGAAGTGTTTCCACTAAGTCCGCATTTTCATTATTAATCATACTCCTCACATCTTCTTTCACTTTCTTTACCCTATCTTCGTATGGTTCATCCTGCATGGTCACAACATGATTATAGGAGAAATAATGTAACACTATACACTTATTGTCTACTTCATGAGTTATAGCAGAATATGACAAAAATGCCAACAACCTTGTGGCTCAAAGACATTACCCAATATCTCCCATGGTGAATTTGGGTTCCAACCCTTTATTCCCCACTTATTGTAAGGAAAAAAAAAAGATATATAGCTGTTAATTAAAGATAATGGTTCTCCCACACAACTCATTTCACATTTTCATACTTGTTTCAGCCCTTTCCACGTTTAAACATGGGTATCACCTTTTTGACATTTTAAAGTGTGCATATTGCGTGTACAATTGTGGATATTGTGTGTACAAGTGTGAATAAATATTTAACTGAACTGTTAAATATGGTTTGTCTGGTACGTTATTAATTAGCAGTTAACAAACTTCTTATTATTAATCATAGTTAACAAACTTTCTTTGCTTTTCAAAGAAGAGAAATGAATGGGGGGAGAGGTGACACAGAGGAGTTAAAGAGATGTAGTTACCACAAAATCACTCTTTAAGGACTGCACAAAGTCGTAACTCCAAATGCTCGGCTGGTAATTGGCGGATTGTCTTTCATCTTGGACATGTGAAGTTGGTGCACTTGCCAAGCATCGGAATTGGTGGTGGTGGTGGTGGTGGTGCATAAGAAGAGATTTTTTCGTGGCATATTTTGGTAAGTCATGTGTTAAGGAGCACAAATGGGACAAAGGGAAGTGATGGATTAGTGCCATTCCACTTATAGCTTCTTTCTTTTTTTGATGAATTCCACTTATAGCTAGCTAACTTATATGTTCGTGATTTCTACACTGACACATGAAAGCCATATATAGAACTTCAATACTTCGCAAAACGTGGAACGCATGGAGAGGGGCCGAGGCTGTGGGGGCCGCAAACAGTCAAATTTGAAGAATAGTCCTTATATATAGGAACACACGTTAAAATTATTTATTTGTGAGTTTCAAAAAAAAAAAAAATTTCTTTGTGAAAAATATGAATTAAAGAGACTAAGAACTTGTTTGGATAGCATGAAAATTGAGTGATATCACTCAGTTTTCATGATCCATCATCCAAAGCAAGTGGGTCCCACAAATGGATGATTGTTTGGCTTGGTTTTGGATGATTGTTTTCATCACTCAATTCTTTAATTTTTGAGTGATGAGTTATGGAATGTGTTTTCAGTTTCCATAACTCTGTTTTTAATGGCATTTCAGTAATTAAAACTACATATTGGGTCCAACGATCAGAGTCAGCCACAACTTTTGACCCCTTTTTTTTTCTTCACTAGGTTCGGTGAGTTTGGTTTCTTCATCTTCTTTTTTGTCTTTTTCCTTTCACACTAGGTGGCTTCTTCTTGGTTTGGGTTCTATGCTTTTTTTTTTCTTTTTCTTTTTTTGTGGGTTCAGTGAGTTTGGGTATTGGGGGTTGAAGGAAAAAAAAAAAAAAAAAAAAGTAAAAGCTACACCAAGTTACAGATATGAGGCCCACAAACAGTTGAAAATTTTGAGTGATGACAAGTTGAGTGATGGTGCCAAACGGATGGGGTGTGTGAGTTGGGGTATTTTAAGTGACGAGTGATGAGTGACGAGTGACGAAAACTGAATAACAAAAATTAAGTGATGAAAAAAAACTAACCAAAAAAGCCCTAAACTTCCTATCTTACTCCATATATTTTGTTACTACTCTACATAACATAATACGTTGGTGTTCTTCTCAAAAATAAATAATAATAATACATGTTGCCATGCATGTTGGTGTAATTTAATTAAAAATATATAAAAATTATAGCAATAATTTTTTTGTTATAAAATATATTATGAAACATTTAATATAGCACATTAAGACAAATAGTAGTCACAAAATTTTTATATCACATTAACCCAAGTATCTTGAGATTAATTTATCCATTATCTTGTTAATTAAGTCATTAATATTATTTGTGATTGGTAGGTTTAGTACATTGAATGCATGGGGTTACAATTTACAACAAGAATTACAATCTTTATTACTGAGAATAAAATATATTATAATGAAATAACTAAACATAATCATAAGTTTAGTTGTGAGTTGAAACATTAGAATAAACTTAAGATCTATTTTAGAAAATATCTTACTCATACAATTATATTTCTTAGAAAATATAATATATTTTTTTTTAATTTGAGAGAGAGATTAGTTATTTTATGTTTTTCTAATTTCATAATTGTTATATGCATATGAAAAGTTTGTTTATTTGAAAATATATTAATTTTAGAAATTATTACACCTACTAAGAAATAACCATTACAACTATTTTAGAGAAGAATAGTTATTCATCATTTTAAAGAATATTTATTCACAAAAAAATGATTACCTTGTGTCATAAAAACATAACCAAACTATAAAATAGCTAAATAATATAAATAACTATTACTACATATTACAGTACCTATTACAGTTTACCAAACATATTCCCTAATAAATGAGAAATAGTGAGATACAATGATATATGTATACATAAGCATTAATTGAGAAATATAATCCTGTGAGCGGATTTACACACAAATCTGATCAATTCTAAAAATACTTATTTTGAGTCACATATCACAAAAGTAAAGTTTATACAAAATATAATAATTTACTTGATATTAACAATTATTCCAAATACAGAGGCATATCAAAGATCACAATATCAATTAGAACATAAATCAAAGGATGCTTGACTCTCTTAGGGAATGAATAAAAACTGAGGAGTTTATATAAATAAATTACAATTCTTGAGTAAATCTGAAAATTTAATTTGCAAAAAGAAATATTTTAAATACCATTTGGAGGATAGGAATATGACTTCGAAATCACTTGGTGTTAACAAATTTAAAGAACAAGAACCTTTTTAGAAAACTTACATTGGAACTCAATTATTTACGAAAAATAGTTTAGTTTAGAAATCATCTTTTAAGTGAGATTTGGGCATTCAAAACGTTATTTAAAATTCGAAGTATTTCTTTAAAACATTATTTAGTTGTCGAAATTTCTCTTTCAATGATGCAAAAATACTTTTGACAAACTTTAGAAAATATAAGTTTGAAATACAAAACTTTTGAAAACTTTTAACTTCTAAGAACCTAATGGACAAAACTTGTGCATATTATGCATAATTACTTGCAGCACTTGAATCCCTCTCATAGTCCAACCGAAACAACCTCCAAAAAGCCTCAAAATACTCTTAAATAAGACCTATATTCAATCATATAAATTACTTAGTATCCTCCACAAAATATAAAACTTATTGAATTGTACAAACTGACTCACTAGGAAAAATACTTTGCTGAACTGATAACACTTTAACACTAAATTAAAGTTTCTCTAACCAATAATAATCCCTTGCATTAATCAAAACTCATATTGCCATGAGGAAGGCAGTAGGCAAAATATCATTGACCTAGGATTTAATATAAAACCCCAATGAAAAAGTAAGAGCCCTATACCTGAATAGAGATTCGTAATCCATGACTTGTTCTAGAGACACACAGTGGGCAACCTAGGATTTAATTATATAACTCCGTTGAAAACGTGAAGGTCATATACATGAATAATATTTTGATCCATGACTATTTTCATGGATACACACGGTGGCCCAAAACTAGGATTATAATTATATATATATATATATATATATATATATATATATGTATGTATGTATCCCAACGAAACAACGTTAAAGCCATCCTCTTTTGTTTTTCCAAATTGCAACTATCTCTAAAGATTCAGCAACTTTTGGATTAACCTTATTGAGGTCTTTAAAGCCATCCTCTAATATAGTGATGGATACTGCTATGGTACAAACCTTTGAACGGTATCGGTAAACATCTCCAGTTCTTCCAAAGTGGCATAAACATCGTAGACATCATCAATGATGGTTATTAGTGAAGTCAATTTTGTTAGCCCCTTACGGCAATTACTAAATTGAGGCTCAAAGACCATTCCAACCGTCCAAAAGAAGCATTCCATTAATCTGTCTCTGGCGAAGCTCAATTTGTTTCCAAGGCCCATTTCCTCCCACCATCTAAGTAATACAATAGAAGCTAGCAGATGTTAGGACATCAACAGATGCAAATTTATTATAGCATTAACACTGAATAGATATTTAAAAATTATAGGAATAATTTTTTTGATTCATTTTCTGAAGAAAAATTGGTCTCTGGATATGGACAAAATGCAATATATATTTGGGTAAAATAAACTTTGTATGGACAATATGCAATATTATAGGGACATGTTGTGAATTGTACCGTGACATGTCTTTCAGGTCTCTCTGGTGTGGTCAATAGCTTCGTATCTTTGTTAAGATAATATACCCAGCTGTTTTGTTCTTATTACAGAATCTGAATCTAAATTCCCAAATTTTTAAATGTTTACATAAATTTATGATCTTTTTCACTCATTTTTATTGTGTCCATGCTTTAATTTAAAAGATATTGCATTAAACGACGTCGTTGGGTTATTTTGGCATTTTAAAAGGTGTAGGAGTGGTGGAGAAAGTAGAAATAGAGGTGAAGATAAAGGAATATAAGTATGAGAAATTAGTTAAAGCCCTTGAAAACTTTGAAAATAGGTATTATATCTTTCTATTCTTTTTGTTTGTTTATCTAATTCTTTGACTGGATTGAAAAGAATTAGATTCCCATCGGTGTATAAAATTTGTTAACCCTGACAAACTTTAGTAGTTTTGGAAATCCTTAAACATTTTTGGCAGTTATAAATAAACAGTTAAGTTCTTTCTCAATCTAACATTTTAATCTATTTAGATTTTTATAATTTTGGGTGTGTTATTCATGGTTGATATACGTGCCAATTTGTTTGGTCTGTTATCCGCTCATCCTATAACTCCCTTGATATCCTTGCTCCAGGAGGTATAAAACAATGCAAGAAAGCTTGGCAAGCTAAAACTTTTAGAGTTACTTCCTTTCCAATTGAGTCTAAAATCTTAACAATTTATGTTAGGTTTGTTGATTCTACTCCCAACAATCTCCCTCTATGTTCTTGATATTTAGTTCTTCTTTTTGTGAATTTTAATTATTTTTATTTTGCTTCATTCATCTCTCTTCAAATATTATGATTATTTGTTGGTGATATTTCTGCATTATGGTGTTTTTAAAATAAGGCTGCTTTTGAATCAATTTGTATCTATGCTAATGGTGTATATATTGAGAATTTTAATAATAAAGGCATGCAAGATTTTGATAAAATCATGAATCTTAACTTTTGTTGAGGGCTGCAAAAGTAGGAAATGAAAATTCTGGAATTCTGCTTTTGTCTGCACAGTTTTGCAAGGCAGGAAGCTTATGATGGGGGAGCTTTAGTTGTAGAGCACAGAGAAGAATGAAGCAATCCAAGAGAGACTCTTTGTGATACTGTGTAGAGTCAACAACAATATGCTTACACCTGTTTTCTCATATTTAATATGATAACTTAAACAAGTCTTATGAAGAAAATAATTTTTATTGATAAAATATAGTTAGTGAAGCTGCCCCTAGCAATTTAATAAGATTTTGTTGTTGATCTACAAAACTCTTTGAATATTATGATCATTTGTTATTTGTTATTAGTGCATGTCATATATTTTACTTTTTGTTAGTGTTTCTTTTAAATGTGATATGTAATCTTTTGATTTGAAATTTTACCCTTTTTTGTTGTGAAAGCAATAACCAGTGATAGAACATCATATTATTTTTCATCTACTCAAATTGTAAATCACAACAACAAAAAGTATGTAAGCTTCTGCCTAGAATGAACATTGTAAATTGCTTCAAATGAGCAATAATTTGCTTTGTTGGCAGATTAAGAAATATTTGACAAGGTCACTCTCTCTCTCTCTCTCTCTCTCTCTCTCTCTCTCTCTCTCTCTCTATATATATATATATATATATATTTATATATATATAAAAAGACACACGCACACCTACCTTGGTTGACCAGCTCAAATCCTAATGAAATTTGTATATTCCTTTTTGTGTGAGTTATTCCTTAAAATCCAAAGTGAAAAGGTTCATTTAAGTTGACTAAATTTCTCTCAACCCGACAAAAAATGCACTTAATTTGATTAAAAAAATATTTAGCATTTTTGAGAACTTTCCCGTGCACCGCACAGGTTAGCGACTAGTATATAAATAAATTGGAGAGGTATCCAAACTGAAAAAGGTGCTAGAATATTTATGAACACAAATCCTTTGTATCATATTTTGTGTTCCACTTTATGTTCTACCAATCATAATTTGTCACATGTTTATTTTTTTCCATTTTAAACTTTGGCTATTTTATAAGGAAGGTTAAATAAATATATGACAAATTGTGATTAGTGGAACATAAAAAATGGTATTGAGGATTTGTATTCAAAGTGCTTTAATGTATAGCAAACTCACTCAAGACGCACCAATAAAATTTTGTACCTTTTACTTTTTTTGCAATTTGTGGCGCACACCCACATGGGTGCACACACAAACACACATGCGCATGCATGCACCCATGATTGCATGCACACGCATACATGCATGTGTGTGTGAACACACAAGACTTACTCCACCTTAAATCTCGATTAAAATCCATATATCCTCAAGCACATTTTTAAAAATTATATAATTTCTATAAAAAAAATTATAAGGTTATTTATATTTAGGCTGAAATGAAAATTGTACATTTTAAGTTTGACAGGAATTTATTTCAAGCTTTTAACTTTATTTTTATTCAATTGAGTCCTTTCAATTTTTTGTGCATACTCAACACTAGAAAATGTTTTCTAGCTCATTTTCAAGGCACCATACACAAGAAATGAGATGGTTTTCTAGAAAATTCTTTTTGAAAAATTACTCATTTTTCATAAAACATTTACGTTGAACCCAACTGCATTGGGTAAGACCTCATTTTTATGAAGTATAGGGGTACTGTCGCTTCATTAGCGGAAAAAGGCCCAAGATCTAAGGCCTGAAATGTTTAATAAATGAAAAATCTTAAAGTCACAAAATTATTTTACAAATTAATATTTTTATAATATAATTATATATTGGTTCCTTCGAAATAATCAATAGAAAATTATTTATTCAAGATATTTTTATTTGGCCCGGCTCGGCCGCTGGACAAAGACTTGGTAAGTACATGCTGGGATGGAAGCAAAGAAAACTGACGGAGACCTGTCCACCACAAGTCTACTACTAAGTAGACTTGGTAGGTTGCCTTCTTGTGATTTTGTTTTCTTATGATTTTGTTCCATTAGCGTGATTGATGGCTAGACTTCGTTCCCATTCTCACTTCTGGGCAGGGGTGTGTGAGTAGGATTGGGAGTTTTTTCAACATAATCCATTATATTAGGTTTAGAAAAAATCTAATTTAACTTAACCTATTATAGGGGTTCAACCCAACCCACGTGGATTAGATTGGACTTATGGGTTAGACAATTTTTTTAATTACTATCATTATTATTAATGCTTCGTTTGTTTTGATGGAAAACATTATGCAAAAATAGTTTTTCGTATTTTTCAGTGTTTGACAGCATCAGAAAAAATGAATCAAAAGAAAACTATCTTTGATCAATTGAAAAAGTATGACTCATTTTTAGAGTTTTTTTTTCCACTAAATTTTAGGGTTGCTACCAATCTAAATACTTTTCAACTTATTTAAGGTTGTTACCAAACATAGAAAAATAAGAGCTTTATAGAAAATACTTTTTGAAAAACAACTTATTTTCTAGAAAACATTATCACTGAAACAAATAAAGCGTTAAATTGAGCATTAGAACAATACTATCACAAATAAGAACAAATTTATAACCAAATAATCTTGAGCATAACAATAAACTAACACAAACTATATGAGGACAACATAGGTTTTAGGTTTTATTTAGGAAGAGGGACAAAAAGTAAATAATGTTTGGGAGTCTTCAAGCTTCGGGCACATCATCAAGGATATCAACTTCTTCGCTTCAGCTTTTAGGAGTTTATCCTTTAGTCACACTCGTAGGCTAGGGAACAAATTTGCCCATAGACTAGCAAGATCAGTTTGTAATTTTCCCCTTTTTCATGCTTGGATGGAAGACATCCCCCCTGATATTGTCCCTGTGTATGCCTCTGAGTTGCAGTAATGAAATTTGCTTCCCCCTTTTTCAGGGGTGGTTTCTCAAAAAAAAAAAGTAAATAACAAAATTGTATAATATATTTTTAAATATATATTAATAATAGGTGGGTTGAGTTGGGTAGGCGGATTTGTGAATTTTATGATCTAAACCCAGCCAGACCCACTAAAAAAAAAAAAAAAAATCTTACAACCCAACCCAATCCACCAACTCCTAAAAATCGACCAAATTCGACAAGTTTGGTTGGATCGGGTCGGTTTTGGCAGGTTGACTGCACACCTCTTCATTTTGATAGAGACAATTTTATTTAAAGCAAGACAAAAGCTTATGTTGTCACTAATGATGCTGGCAATGTTTCTTTGAGAGAGTGAAAGAGACCACATTTACATGGAAAGTGAGATTGCGAGGTACGAATCGATTGAGAGTGTTAGGCATCTAATTAATTTAATTTAGTAAGTATTTGGTAAATAATGATAGAAATATGTTTAATATATTAAAAAATTAATTTGGATTAAGATGAGTTAGATTAGTTTTGGATGAGGATGAGGATTAGTTTTATTTTTATTTTTTGATGGGCAGGATTAGTTTTATTGATAGATTTTAGGGGATATTATTATTTTTTTATCATTTTTTATTTGGAAGTCTCCCTTATATAAATTTTGATATTGACAATGAATAAAAAAGGGTCATGAGTTTTTAAGTTATAAATTATTTATCAATTCGGAAGACTTGGTTTCCCAGAATCATTCAAATAAATAATTAGGTGTAATAAAAAGAGTATTTTTTAGCACAAAAACTAAGAACTAAACAATTGTGATAATTTTCATTGTACTATTTTTAAAAAAAAATTATGCCTTTTTTTTAATAAGTAACAATATTGAATTGCATTTTATCAAGGAAAAAGTTTACTTATAAAATTGGTTGTAGGCTACAACCTTACTCAATAAAATAAATATTATTACATATTTTAAAAATCTAATCGTTGAATTGCATGTTCTTTACGCTTTTAATACATATTTCAAATTTTGTGTTAATTGGATATTATTTACTATATGATCTATAAGTTTATATTTTTTGCATAATTTTAAATTACGAAAACTTGCAATTTAAATTACTTATTGATGACATAATTATTGATCTTTAATTTTCTAGAAATTTTGCAAGCATGGAGGATATAAGAAGAAGATGTAGTCTAATGGTGAATTTGTTAAAATTCACCTCCAATAAAAAGATATTTGGTAAGATTGTAGTTTTAGGTTACAACTAATTTTGTAACTAAATTTTGTCTTTTTATCAAACACATTTTGGTGTTAAAAAGAAGAAATTATTTTATTTTTTCTTGTTTTTATTAACCCATTTTTGAAAATCGATATCCACCCTAGTAATAGAGTTAGGCCTCCAGTTTAGAGGTCAAATTTTATAACAGAGATACATATGTTACCATGCATATGCAGACATATGCAATTTATCTATTACACTGCCTTTATTTATTTATTTATTATTAAACCATATGTATATATATATATATATATATATATTTTTTTTTTTTTTTATAGTCAAACTTTTAAGTATAATTCTCATCTAATGGATTTTAGTAGCTGAAAAACTTTAATTACAATTTACGTGACTCTTTTTTATATTTAAAATAATTAAATTGTAATTAATTTTAAAATTATGTTGTAAACATTAATCATCTAAAATTTTAGATTTTAACTTAAAAACAATACCAAAATTTGAAATTTACTATATAATTGTTTCTAAATCTTATTGCTTATAAATTAAATTTAGTGAAGAATAATAGTTTTTTATATAAAGAACTTTAACTCCTATTATAATAATTTAATAATTTTTAAAAAGTTAATATATATATATATTCATTCAATTAAGATTCTTACTTCTTTATTTTCCTATTTTTGTTTTTCCTTTTGTAGAAGACATTGATATATAAAAAATATTATTTATAATTATTTATTAAAATTTCCGTTATAAAAGAGGTAATAATCATTAACTATAACATAAAACAAACACATAATCAAGTATAAAATGAAATAAAAAGGATAAATTTTGATTTCTTTGAGTCCCCTTTTCAGTTTAAATTAAGAAAATTTATTTATTTTTTCTTAAAAAAAATCATATTTAATATGAATCATGCATGAAATAGATATATATTCAATTGAAAATTATGAAAGGAATACATTTCAGACAATTTTCGTTTCTTCTCATTCTTCTCATCCACGTGAAAGTCCATGCGTTCCATGTTTTTTTTTTGTGCTGTCAGTATCTTCCCATGACGCTTCTTGCAATGTCGCAACCATGTCCACGTGTGACGTGTATAGGGTAAAACATATATGATATTTGTCTTCTTTTAAGCAGATTAATCGTATACGCCAGTTGCTTCTCAAAAAAAAAAAAAAATCGTATACGCCAGTTGTCCAGTGACTTCACTTTTCAACATTTTTTTAATGTGATTGTGAACACAGAAAGTGACCTCACCTGCTGCATCTCAGTTAGGGGTGTCAATGTTCGACCCAACTTACGAACACGACACGAACTTGCGAACACGACACGAACTTGCGAACACGGGTTTTTTCGGGTTAGGGTTGGGCCTTAATGGGTTTGTGTCATAAACGGGTCGACCCGAAAATGACATGATAAGAAACATGTCATAAGCGGGTCAACCCATGTAACCCGCAATAGACACGTTTGACATGCCAATTTATTTGTGTCAACTTGAAATGACCCACTTAACACAACCCGTTTAACTCGTATAATAAATAAATATTTATTTTATTTTAGATTTGTCAAATACCTTTTATATCCGACATATATTTTAAATTTTAAAAGAAAAGTGAGTAATTACAAAAATTTACAAGGGATATAATTGGAAATTGAAACTTTACAGACCCTAGAACTACTAATACTTTTTTTTTTTTTTTTTGGGGCATAGAACTTGCACAAATGAAATTGGATGAACTTGTGGAAGATGTTATGAATTTCGACATCAACAAAGAATCTATGGATGATAATCGTGGTCATAGTCAGGATTAGTCTACTGTTTGCTCAAACTCTTTCAATATTGAAACTTAGCATTTGGCGAGTTCCAAGAATATTATATTTTTGTTGATCTATGTTATTTTATTTTTGTTAAACTTTGTGATTTTGAATTTGGGTTGAAGTACATGCACTTCTTTTGGAGTGTAAAGAATTATTTCTAAATAAATGTTATATTTTTGTTGAAATATATTATTTTGAATGTGGGTTGAAGACTTGAAGTGTATGCACTTCTTTTTGGGATGTAAAAAAAAAAATATTTTTAGATGGATGTTATATTTAATATTATGAAAGTTGAAATAGGTTGTGTTACATTCGTGTCAACCCAACACGACTCGTTTATTAAGTATGTCAAATGGGTTGGGTCAGGTCAACCTGCCTTATTAATAGGTCGGGTTAGGGTTGAAAGATCATGACACGATTATTAAATGGGTCGGGTTAGGGTTGAGCCATTTAGTCGAATACCCCTACCTCGACACGACACGAACCCGACACGCTAACCTGAATTGACACCCCTAATTTCAGTGTCCCAAGGAACTGGAACAGAAAGTGACCTCACCTGCTACATCTCAGTGTCCAAAGAACTGGAATAAGTCTAGGGCAACATATTGGCACAATAAATACCACAATTTATCTATGTGACGAGTTGTGATTAATGGAGGGATGATAGTGGATCCATGTGAAGACACTGCTTTTAAGAGAAATGACCGCACCATTTCATACAACTTTGGCCGTAACTTGTCACGTGATGAGTTGTGAGTGGTAGAGGTATGATCTCATATGGACCCACCACCACACATCTAATACTCACAACTCCCACATGCCTAGTTGTGGCCAAAATTGTGTGAAATGGTCCGTAACAAATTATGGCAAAAAATTGTGTGAAATGGTGTGGTCTTAGTCCTGCCTTTAAAAAGCATTATTTATTCTATAATTCTCTGCGGAGGGAATTAGCAGAGCCGGCCCAAGGATTTTAGCTAAACAATATTTTTTTACTAATGTAAAATTCTGTGAGTTGTTCGTCTATAATTTTTTATACCTTTTATTTTAAAAAAAAAATCTTATTTGTTCGTGAGATTTTTACCTATGTAACACTGTGCTCTGATCAATTATATGTATGTGTTTTTTTTAATGATTTTGAGATGTGATTACATATGTATTAAGTGATTCATTATATGTTTTGGAATAATTATTTTTGATATCATTGAATGAGTTTGTGAAAAATCAAAATACTCGTGCTTTTCTTGACTCTATTCTGTTATATATTCTGTATAATTACTTACTATATGTGTGGCTCATCCCATCAATTACTATTTTCAGATTAAAGTGTAGTTGGGAATATAGAACCTTTGGATCGCTTTGTAAGGTGCAAGGTAGAGTGTGAAAGTTGTAGACGACTTCAGTATTACTTGAAGACTTATAGAATTTCAGTTATCTTTATTTTGTAATTCATGTTTTATATAGTGGAGATTATTTTCAATTTGCAGAGTTTAGATTTTTGTAAGAGGTTTTTAAGAGTACTTGTCTCTTGGAGTTTTAATTTATTTTGGATCAATTATGTTTTTTTTAGTTATATAAGTTCAGCAAGTTAGTCATGCATCTAAATTCATGTTCCATGGATTTGGGTCGTGACATCTACTCTATGATGTACATCATCTAAATGTCTCCATTACAAAAGTTTATCCTCCATCAGTAGTTAGTCTAACTACTACTAGCCTCCAAAAAGCTATCTCAAAATGATTGTTGACTACTCTGAAAAGTTTGTAAAATAATGAGATGAGACAGAGCCCAGTAAGTAGCATAATTAATGGGGCATGGGGAAAATGCAAGTTTCATGATGACAAACAGTTTACAAAGCATGTTTTGATTTGGGAAATTTCTAACTGAATATTGCAAGAGCATTTTCAATTATAATATGAAAAGAATGATTAAAACAGTATAGCACAAAACTTTTTTGAAATATCTCAATGTGAAACTGCATAAGATATACTGTGAGCAATAATAACACCATTCCAAAACTAAAAAATCCAACCCAAGGCCACATGACAGTCGCTGACACAAATTAAGCCAGAACTCAATTGTCGACACAAAACCAGAATTCATCTACCGACACAAAGCCAGAACTAATAACCATCACAAAGATGGGTGCTAAGATACCAATGTCACACAGACTATAGTATCTAGCTGGGTAATCACCGGGTAATCACATGTCACAGCCCAAGGGTAAAAACATGAAGATTTCACAGTTTATATGAAATCAAAACACGGTACCCAATATATTCACAAGGTTCTCAAATTTTCCAAAATTGTTTCTTGTCAATAATATTTTTTATCAATTTCTCAAATATCACAAGTCAATATAAAAACATCTTTAGAATTTTCAAATAATGCAATAAATCCATAAATTCCATTCCTAAGAATTCTATAAAAGATGCTTATCATTTCCAAGTTAACAAATCATGCATTTTCCCATTCGCATTACCAAATATGATGCATTTTTCATATACAATAATATATAATAGGGTCATAACACAACACTTTTAAGAAAACATATATTCATATATAATTTTCCAAAATATGTTTGACCCAAAAATAATGTTTATGAAACATAGTTATTTTTCAAAAAATTCATTAAAAAGCTACTTACCCTGCAACCCGCAAAAAACTTAACTCTCCAAGTTCCAAATGAGATTAACTAAAACCTAAACAATATCAAGCAAACCTATCACAATAAGCATAAAACTTGAAATTGTATCTAGCTACAAATTAGGAATTGCCAAATAAGCACTAATTAGGGAAACCTAGTATTTAGCCTCACAAATAATATTTTCCACTTCCAAAGTTTCTTAACCAATGACTTTACAAGGCATAGACTTCCATCATACTCATGAATCATTCAAGGTATTATCTCTTACATCAAAACCTCAATAATTTATGAGTAGTTCCCACAAGATTTTCACAACATCATCAGGAGACCTATGAAACCAAAATCACAATATGCTTCAAAACAAACAATTTAAATCTTTGACTAACTCCAAATCTTTATATATCTAAAAACTGAAGCATAGCATTTATTATTGTTACGCTATTGTTGAGCCACCTCATCCACCATGTCATTATTCTTTTTCATATTTATTTTTTACTTTTAATTTTTTTACAATATTAAATATATAAATATATTGTCTTTACAAAATCATCTTAGACTGTTTTAACTTTACATATTCAAGGACTTTAATTTTGATGTTATAAATAAATAATTCAAAACAAAAGTATTGTCTATACATATTCATCTTGGGTGGTTTAACTTTACTTATAATTTTTTGACAATTTATCTTCCTTCATTTTGGCTATTCTTATTCCTAAACTCTTACTGTAACTTTGTCACTCTTTTCCATTCTATGCATAGTTTTTCCATAAAAAAAGGTACTCTCTCTCTCTCTCTCTCTCTCTCTCTCTCTCATTTGTTTCATTTTTTGTTGGATTTTTTTATTTCTACCTTAGATTGATGAATATTTGTGTTTTCTAAAACTTTACTTTTGGTTTATTATAACTGAAAATGAAAAGATAAAAGGCTAGCCACTATACCTCCTATTATCTAATTCATCATGTACATAACTCATAAACTTGATGATTGTCTAATGAATGAAAAAGATAGACACCTAAACTATAGAAATTTTGTAATATATATCTTCATCTACAAAATTTTGCAATCAACGTCTTAATTTAGGATTAATTGTAATGTCTATGCATTGTATCCAAATGTTTGATTGCATTAATTTTTATAGTAAGAACGCACATTGTAAGTGTTTGTTAATTTAGATGCTGATTACATATTGTCATTTTTTTTCCCTTTCCTTTTTTCAAACCAGTCTTAATTATCACCTGGATCATTGCAGGACAAACTGTTTTTGTTTTTATTTTTCACTTGAAACCAATCTGAAATTCTTTTTATAAATTCATTCTTTTGTTTTCTATCTCAAAAACAAATATGAAATTTTTTTATAAACTCATTCTTTTAATTTCTATCTCAAAAATAGATATGAAATTCTTTTTATAAAATTCATTCTTTTGTTTTCTGTCCCAAAAAACATATCTAAAATTCTTTTCATAAAATTCATTTTTTTTATTTTCTATCTCAAAAACAGATCTAAAATTATTTTTATAAAACTCATTCTTTCTTGCATCATAAAACTAGATCTGTATTTTCTATTAAAAATATTGTGGGGCCAGAGAATTTGTGGTCCCGGCTCACTTTCCATTAGGGCCCAAGGCCTGCGCTGAGGAGAGTAGTTGTCGAGGACAAGTAGCGAAAGTCCAAATGGCCTAGAGATGCAGCCGAGGATGACCCTGTCCTTGGCATCCTGAGGACTAAAAAGGAATAACGACACGTCATCAAAGGCAGCCTCCAAAGCGCTCCCAGAAGAAAAGGGGAGTGGAATAGGACTCGCCCGGGGGTGCAGTGTGGGAATGGTTTAAGGAAAAGTCGTCACCTCCGCATTCAATGCACCAAAAAACGTCCTAGCCACATTGATGGGAAAAGACCCCTGAACAGTGTGGTTTCGGTTATTTCAACTAACAGAAAGTGGGGGGAGGCGGCTGATGGGACAGGCACTTGAGTAGTTACCTGCTTGATCAACAGATGGAAGGTCAGGATCAACTGAGAAGAGCTATATAATGTAAGGGCTTATGCGCCAAAAGAAGAGGAGGAGGAATAATAAGAACATGAAGCTCAGAGGGTAAAGTCCATAGACAAACTTAGTTCACCTCTGTGCGTCCACTATGAACACCACGATGAACCACTATCCGGTGATCAGGGCCTAGCCTTTTAGCCTACTCTCTACAAATTTATTGTTTGGACCTTTACGTTCGAACCCAATAAACCAATTTGGGGTCGTTACAAATTGAGTCCTTACAATTGGCGTCGTCTGTGGGAAGACTTGTGCGTTGGCGCAGACGGTGGTAGGATAAAGCTCCTGTCAAACAAAGGTCTGCGAAAGCCCCTCTACTAGGTCCAGCAGCGCATGGTGGTTGCCTTAACGCAGCTCCCACTGGGGGCTACACTATGAAGTGCCAGTGGCTTGGGCAGTTCTAGGGGCTTCCAACATCAAGTCAACGCCCCACACCTTGGTTGAGGGGCTAATCCTCGAAACTACTTAAAGAAAATCTAAGTTTTGGACAGAACTAGGGTATTGTATGGTCCTCGGACTCAAACCTATGGGGAAACCAACTACTTAAAG
Organism: Quercus lobata; assembly: GCF_001633185.2. Classification (NCBI taxonomy): domain Eukaryota; kingdom Viridiplantae; phylum Streptophyta; class Magnoliopsida; order Fagales; family Fagaceae; genus Quercus; species Quercus lobata. Next base: position 34,385,838 of record NC_044911.1, read on the forward strand.
AAAATCTAAGTTTTGGACAGAATCAAGGTATTGCATGGTCCTCGGACTCAAACCTATGGGGAAACCAACTACTTAAAGAAAATCTAAGTTTTGGACAGAATCAGGGTATTGAATGGTCCTCGGACTCAAACCTATGGGGAAACCAACTACTTAAAGAAAATCTAAGTTTTGGATAGAACCAGGGTATTGCATGGTCCTCGGACTCAAACCTATGGGGAAACCAACTACTTAAAGAAAATCTAAGTTTTGGACAGAACTAGGGTATTGCATGGTCCTTGGACTCAAACCTATGGGGAAACCAACTATTTAAAGAAAATCTAAGTTTTGGACAGAACTAGGGTATTGTATGGTCCTCGGACTCAAACCTATGGGGAAACCAACTACTTAAAGAAAATCTAAGTTTTGGACAGAATCAGGGTATTGTATGGTCCTCGGACTCAAACTTATGGGGAAACCAACTACTTAAAGAACCACTACAAAAAGAAAGTACTAGACAGAATCAAGGTCTTGCGTGGTCCTCGGACTAAAACCTATGGGGAAACTAGATACTCCAAGAAAATTTAAGTACCAGGCCCAGCTCAACAACACACACGGCACCTCGGATGATGCTTTTAGTTCCCCAGAAATATGTTTAGATACAAGTTCAATGCCCCATGGGCGCGAGTAAGTTAGAATTTCGGGATGTGATCCCAAATATATCATATGCACAACCATTCATACACGTTAAGATAACTTGTTCAAAAACCATGAGATTCACAACAATAGTAAATATCGGCAAGGGCAACGAACATGTAATTTAAAGGAAAAAGAAAAAAACAAATTTCATACATGTGGTCAAAGTGTTTAATTACATGCAAACTCTAAAGTTTTCAAAACAAAAGGGAAACTAATTAACAGTTAAACTAGAAACAAATACAAAAGTTGGCCAGGGCTTCTACTTCTTCAATTTCGTTTTTGCCACATCCTAGGAAGGCTGAGCAGGACTAGCCTCGGGGCCCTGGGAGACATCCCCTTCCTGGGAAGGCTGAGCAGGATTAGCCTCGGTGCCCTTGGAGACATCAGCAAGGGGAATAGCCTGAAGGGGCTAAACAAAGAGGGTCGGCTCCGCGGCACCAGAGATCTGAGCACTGACTGTAGACCTGGCAGCCTCCTGAGGCATCTCAAGATTCAGGCCTCCAGGTGCTTCTGTCGCCTCATGAGGCTCTCCTCCCTCAGTCAACTCGCCGGGGATGACAATGGGCTGAGCAGCTTCTGACTAAGTAGCCTCAGCCTCCTGTGGAACGCTCATGGCCTCGGAACTGGCGGAGGCGGTCTCACGGATGGCTGGAGGGTAAAATACGCTCTTCGCCTTCCACAAATCAGATGAAGCCTTTACCCTAGCTCGTTTGAGAGCCTTGTCCCAAACCTAGGAGCAGTATAGCCTGCATACAATAGGGATTTGAGCTTTAAGGAGGGCCTGGGTTTCAGCCACCCCTGCCTCATAACCCTCCTTCTCGACCTTGTCTTTAGCAGTTTCGGCCTCAGTCCTGGCAAACTCAGCCTCCGTCTTGGCCCTCATGGCTTCATCCCTGGCAAATTCCTCCACGTCCTTAGCATTGTCTGCCTCGATCAGTTTCTTCTTTAAATCATTGATCTGCTCCTTGGCAATCTCCAATTACTCCTCGGCAGCAAGTAGGCACCTCGTCTGTTCCTCGGCTTGTTTTTGGGCACTAGTCAAACCTGCCTCGGCACTATCTCTGGCTCTGGTAGCCTTCTTTAAGTCCTTCTTGGCCTTCGTGAGGTCAGCCTCGAAAGTTTTGAGGGTTCGCACAGCGTCTGTACGTTTATTGCACTCAAGCTCTGCAGTCTTACTCTGCCCCTTAACTTCTTCCTCCATCCTATAGGTGGCCTGAATAGTCTGCCAATTGAGACAAACACATTATGAATGAGAATCTAGGAGCAAGAATCGACGGAGTCTTAGGTTTTAGGAGTCTTATCATACCCAGGTACCTCTTCACGCTGAGGAAAACCTCCTGCATCTTCATATTCTTCAACTCTTCCATATCAGTAGGAAGCAGTAGGGCTCTCTCTAGCGTGTCGGCCACATAACCGCCTTCGCTGTCTCTAAGGCTCCTCATGGATGCGTCTTCCAGCAATGGCTCCCCGTGGAGCATTGGGGCGGGAAGCCAAGCGCTCAACGTGGATTAGGCATCGATCCCTTTCCCCTAGCCTTGGTGCTCGATCTTTAACTGTTTTTGTGCTCGTGGGGCTTCGTCCCCCTCCCGAGAGGATTGGGATTTCCCCCCATCCATTGGTTCCTTACCCTTGGGACTCCTCTTTCTCTTTGAGTTGATTGGCTCAGGCCGAAGAGGTAGAGCTGATTGAGGAGGAGTAGAAAGTTTGGGGCGAGGAGATTATGGCTGCGACTTGGAAGAGGAAGACATAGTCTGGACAAGCTGGGCTGGGCTGGGGGAGTTGGAGCACTGGACTGCGACTTTCCCTGTGCACCCTTCCCTAGCTGACCCTTAATAAGGTCGAATAAGCTGGTCGAGAGCTTTCTCTTAAGACCCATCTCGGCTCGAGAGGATGCTCCCACTGACAACAGTTCCGCTTCCGAGAGGATGCTCCCACTGACAATTCAGAGTCACCCAGATCACCGGGAGGATCCTCGGATGGGTCAACTTGGTCAAATACTCCAAATCCCTCTTCGGACAGATCCAAATCACCTTCGTCCTCCGCTGCTTGGTGAGACGAGGAAGAGCCCGCCAACGAGATATCCTTCGGGATAGGAGATCCTTCAGAGATCGAAAACCCGTGCTCGACTACAGTGATTTTCGGAAGCCAAGGATCGTTAGCCCTAATCACATTCTTTGGGGCGGCAAATGACTTCTGGATGGGATCGTACCCTAAGATTTTATGAGCGGCTCTAACTTGACCATCCTCGTCATTTACAAAAACCGCTGCTTGGAGAACAGTCTCCAAATCCATCCGGTTGACCAGATGAAAGTGTCGGTGAAAGGCGTGTGGATCTGCAAAAAAAAGGCATGTACATGGTTAGTAACCGAACCACACAAAATTAGAACGGCGCAAAGGATTGGCACCCTCCTACTCTATACACCCCACCTAATTCTCCCTCCACAATTGGGCAAGGAAGGCCATCGTGCCACTCCCCAGATACAATAAGAAAGTCCTTGTTCAACCCTTTGTTGGACTCGGGAAGGCACTGGATTAGCCGAACCCTATCGTCTCTCGTCTTCATGTAGTAGGATTTGACCCTCAAATTTTGGAGATTGTAGCACCAATTTACGTCATGATGGGTTAGTCTTAGCCCCATTTTTTCGTTTAAGGCATCCACACAACCCAGAATCCTAAACATATTGGCAGCGCACTGCGTGGGAACTAATCGAAAATGCCTAAGGTAACTCCTCATTACCGGCCCCATGGGGATTCTCATACCTCCCCTCTATAAAGGCGAGAAGGGGAATTACCACCTCGCCCGTCCTTCTCTTAAGATGCCACTCCCCCTCCTTGCAATACCTCAAACTTACGTTGGGGGAAATCCTATAGTCGGCGATGAACTTTTCCATCGCCTCTTCGGTTTCAACCAACTATTTCAATTTAACCATCTCTAGGAACTACTAAACAGACTTAGAGGCTGACAGGAGAAGGAGAGGAACAAGAGAAAAATAAACCCAGAAAAGAAAAAGCACGAATTAATGAGGGCAGAGAACTTACAGAAAAGAGGAAAGGTTCCTAGGACAGGCTTTTTGTGCTGGAGATAGACTTAAATTTGGATGAAAGTTTGACTGAACCTAGGATATGTGCGCTAGAACTCTTAAGTGCAAAAGTGAAGAGACAAATCAGTTCTAAAAATTATTTATACCTCCCATCGAAAGTAACTGCATGAATTTTCCCGCCCATAAAGGTAAGGAAATCTCCACCGTTAGATCACCAAAGCGCCGTTGAACGTGGGAAGCACAGAGCCGCCCGCATTTAATGAAGACACGTTTCACCTTACAAGGCTCCAAGAACGTGTCTCGAGCAGACGAAAAGTCTCTGGAACTGATAGATGACAAGAATTGACAAGCTATGACAGCAGCTTGATGTCATCAAAACCCTTCTCTCCGTCCGAAAATCCGGACAGTAGGATTTTGAGGGGCTATTGTGGGGCCAGAGAATTTGTGGTCCCGACCCACTTTCCATTAGGGTCCAAGACCCACGCCGAGGAGAGTAGTTGCCAAGGACAAGTAGCGAAAGTCCAAATGGCCTAAAGATGCAGCCGAGAATGACCCTGTTCTCGGCATCCCGAGGACTAAAAAGGAATAACGACATGTCATCAAAGGCAGCCTCCAAAGCGCTCCCAAAAAAAAAAGGTGAGTGGAATGGGACTCGCCCAAGGGTGCAGTGTAGGAATGGTTCAAGGAAAAGACGTCACCTCCGCATTGCATGCGCCAACAAATGTCCTAGCCACATTGATGGGAAAAGACCCCTGAACAGTGTGGCTTCGGTTATTGCAACTAACAGAAAGTGGGGGGAGGCGGCTGATGGGACAGGCACTCGAGTAGTTACCTACCTGATCAACAGATGAAAGGTCACGATCAACTGAGAAGGGCTACATAATATAAGGGCCTATGCGGCCAAAAAAGAGGAGGAGGAATAATAAGAACATGAAGCTCAGTGGGCAAAGTCCATGGACAAACTTAGTTCACCTCTGTGCGTCCACTATGAACACCACGATGAACCACTATCCGGTGACCAAGGCCTAGCCTTTTAGCCCATTCTCTACAAATTTATTGTTTGGACCTTTACGTTCGAACCCAATAAACCAATTTGGGGTCATTACAAATTGAGTCCTTACAAATATAATTCACAGTTTTTCATCATAAAATTAGATCTGGGATTTTCTACCATGAAGTCATGGTATTCTCATAAAAAAATAAATAAAACGTTTTTCTTTTTTTGCATGGAGCAAGGTGTAGGTCTAGGATTTTTGAATGACATTTATTCATAGATCTAGGAAAACTAACACAACATATTGCATTTCATAATTTGTTGCATGTCATTAGTCAATATATAAGTGTTTCTTGATGCAAATATTTTTTTATCATTTTATTTACAACACTAAATACTTTTAATGAATATTTTTGTTGTTGATATAATTTGGCGAAAATCATATATATGTCATATTTTGTGTTGTTGTCAGGTTTTAGTTTATTTGGAAAATAACAGGATATGGTCTAGACAATATATTGTCTAGACTATATATTGACAAAAATGATCTTTGTACAGCATCCTTTCCCTGTTTCTAAATATCTTGTTTAACATATTAGCAAAAAATTATTATGTCTTTGTTATATAATGTTCTTAGGTATTAGAGTAATTTTTTTTTAAGTGTTTATGAATATCATTATCTCATTAGTGTATCATTTGAGATTTTTAAGAAAACAAATTCAATTTTGTGTTTAAAATTATTTATTTATCTATTTATTTTTCATGTTGAATTAGATGTTAGATTGGATTATAACCTGCGCTCTTGCTTGGAAACAACGGCATATTTCTATTGCATTACTTCAAAGCCTTATTAAAAATTTTGAATTTGATAATGCATTGGATATTTTGGTTGATTATATCATATTTGATATGTTTTACATATTAAAGGGAAGGAGTTTTACTTTGATGTGAGTTTTATTTTTCCCTTTCTTTTTTATTTTGAATGGTAGTTTTGTTGATTTTTATTAATTTTCTGGATACGTTTCGGGATGTTTTTTATTGTATGGTAGAAAAAATTGGGTTTGAAAAAGTTTGTTTAAAACTAAAAAAATAATTTTAAAATTTTATATATTTTTTAATGATACACAAAATGTTATGAATAATGTTTATTAAAAAATTAATATTTTTGCTAAATTACCATTTGAATTCTTAAAAAAATTGTATTGTTTTCATTTTGATACAACATAAATTATATATATTACATTTGTGATTGTCCCTATAATAAATGAAAATGTAATTATGAAATGCATTACTATTTATTAAATGAGGCCAAATTGTAAAAAAATAAATTTAATGAAACCACCTTAAAAATATTATCACACGCAACCCCCGAGTTAGCGACTAGTAATCAATAAAAATTATATTCACCATTATTTTACATTAAAAAGTCAAAACTCTCAAATCTTCACCGCTTAGATATCCACCATTGTAAAAACTATAAAACCACTCATCAAATAATTCCATCAATACAAAACCTATACATAGAAACACATAAATATCACTTCCAAAGCTCATAAATCACATGAATATCATTATCAAAACTTAAATTAAAATAAGATAAAGCAAAAGTGTAAAACCCACCAAAAATATTAAAAACTTTTATCTCAAATAAAATATGTGAAGTAGTTTAGAGATTCTTGAGGATTTTTTGGTGATCTTACTGGAAAAATGATAGTGAAAATGGTGGTATGGAGTGGCACCGGTGGTAGTGTACGAGGGAGTAAGAAGAGTATTTGAGCGAGAAAAAAAACAGAAAAGAAAAGAGAAGTGAGATGGCCGGCCAAGGGCCCAAGAGGGAGAGAGTGACATATTTTGAGTGAAAAGGAGTGGTGAGGAATTATGGGGATAGGTGGGGGTCACGTCTGGCTCCATAAAAATTTTGTTTTTTTTTTGTTTTTTTTTTTTTTAATTTAATTTTTTATTTTAAGGGCTGGTGCGTTACAACACAATGGATTGAGTTCAGTTTCTTTTGCTGCAGAGAAGACTGAATTTCTGTTATACATAAAGGCTTTACACTAATAGGTATTTATACTTGAAATGAAAATTCTAGAAGCTAAAAAAATTCCTGTACATTAAAAAAAAAAAAAAAAAATCCTGTGCCTACATAAGTATCCTGTACATAAAAAATATCCTGTACAGGATTTTTTTTATTTTATTTAGTTCTTAGTTTCTAGAATTTTCATTTCAAGTATAAATACCTACTAGGAAAAAAAAAATTAGATACAAAGAGCTAGATACCATTATCCCATCATTCAGGATTTTTTATTATTAAATTACAAATTAATACCATTATCCCAGCATGAGATTTTAAATTATGTGAGACTAAATGGAAACTAAATCCTTAGCATTCATCAATCTAGGCCACATTCATCAATCTAGTAGTTTAAATGTCTTTTCCATTTGTTGCGTAGGCCACATTGCTTAGCACTTGGCAATAATCAAACTTAATCAATTTGAAGTATGAACCCCAGATACTCTTGTCCTTATTTATTTAACTTCTCAACATAAAGAACAAATATTAGACCCCACACCCCATCCACCGCACCCTCTAGCACCCATTTCGTAGCCACTATTGACTTGGGCCGATCGATAAGATTACAATTTTTATCTTAAGCTCAGACATAGGCCACACATATTTTAGGGATTTTTTAGAAAATAACAACAAAACCCAAACAATATCATTAGTTAGGAAACGTTTTAAACTATTTTGGATTCTAGCAATTCGAGTTAAGCAGAGTCGATTTCTGGGTTTTTATATTTTATCATTTACCAGAAATCGAGTTGAAGGCTGTCGGTTTTCAAGCCTAGAAAACGAGTTTAATGAACTCGGTTTCCAGGCTTGGAAACCGACAGTATTGAACTCGATTTCCAGGCTTGAAAACCGAGTTCAATGAAGTTGGTTTCAAGGCTTTGAAAACAAGTTTAATAAACTCGTTTTTTAAGCTTAGAAACCGAGTCCTTTGGACTCGATTTCTTTGTGTCTCTCACTGCCACGTTTCAGTTCCATCAGTTCCCTGTGTCACCCCTCCCATCCCACTGCATCAGCTCCCCCCCACAGCAGCAACATCACGTGGGCATAACAGTCCCCCACAGCAGCATCCTTGGACAATTCACTGCCACTACAACTAGATATTGCTGCAAAATATTATATTAAAACTTGCCTTCCAAAGACAGATTAGGGGAATTCCCAATGCCTATATTTTTACTTGATTCTCTCCCATGCACCTATTATATTAAAACTTGCCTTCCAAAGACAGATTAGGGGAATTCCCAATGCCTATATTTTTACTTGATTCTCTCCCATGCACCTGCATTTTGATTTGATTCATGACATTGCAAAGATGCTCTCACTATTTCTCCCATGCTCCCTTAGTAGTGGAAGCTGGTTCAATTTTGCAGTCGTCCATATTGCCTACAACATTGCTTCCCCAAACCGTAGGTTTTTGGAGGAAAGACAAGATTTTATGGGCTGCACAAATGGAAACCATGAATCACTGGCAGATAGATTTAATGCAGCAATGAGTTGAGATCAGAAATGAAGTTTATTAGACTATTTAATTATCTTTAAAGCAGACCAAAGTTTGACATGACAGATGAACTGAGTGTCTCTAGGACTGATGCCATTCTATGGTAGGAGACACAGACCAATCCTCAATTCTGTTGAGTGTATAACGTAACTAATGGCTATTTAAGAAGTGAAAGGCAGAAACAGAAGTTGGCCAACATTAGTTGCATTAGAAATCATACATCTAGCCTTGGGCCTGGTGGCAGGACATTTGCCATTTTTTTACCTTCTAAAACTTTATATTATGTAGGATGGGAAGATATAAGAAAACTTGTATTATGTAAACAAAGTTAACGTGCCACCAAAAAGAAACAAATGATAAAAAAGAAAAGACACCTTTTTAAAGTTTATAATGTTGCTTTCTGTGACTTTTATTCTTTACATATTTTATTTATTCCAGGAGATGACTTTTATTTAGAAGAGTATCGAGTTTTTTTTTTTTTTGATAAATAAATTAAAAGGTTTTTAAAACAGATAATAAACAATTAGAAGAGTATCAAGTTGATAACAAACAATTACACTAACCCTTTACAATGGATTTTCTGTCTTTATGACAATCCTGTTGCCCATGCATTAATCCTGATTTTTTAATGATATTTCCATCTTTCCCTTGAATATTCAAATGAATCAAATCTGCTGGAGATTTATAGTTTCCTTCAGGTTCTCCAATGTCAATCAAATGAGCATCAAATGCTATTGATTCACCAGATCTTATAGCTTCACCTTTATTCAGAAACCTGCTATCTATAAGTTTCCTGCTTGCATCATATAGCAACACCTGAAAAGGGACCGAAAAAGGAAGCTTATGCATCAATATGGACAGAACACCAGTGAAAGAAGAAAATAAAAGCAAGTCAATCTATGTACTCACTGCAAGTCAAAATGATTTCAGAAGTCTTTTGCTACAAGCCACAAGCCATTAGCCAGCAGTAGATCACTGACTAACTATAACAACATATTCATAGCCATTGATCATGATACAGGGTAAATTTATGCATGCAACTAATGATATTTATGTTCTAGCCTTCTCTGTAATAAAAAGAAGGTAAAAGTCTAAGCTGATATTCTAGTCATTCAACTAACAGAAATAAACAAGGCACCTCACTCATTTTTAACCCATGATAGGCTGCTCTGCTTTCCAGGAACGGCCAGTCAAAAAAATCACCATTGTACGTGACATAAATACCAGGCTTCACCTCTCGCATATGGGCAAACCACTGTCTAAGAAGCTCTACCTGCAAGAACAATCAGATCACTTAACAAAAATTATCCTGCATAAGCATCCTAAAGCAGTCTAGGAAACCTAATTGATATAAATGCACATGCATATTATATGGACAAACAATAAACACACGTGCTGGAACACAAACACATACACATGCAATATAAATGTATACCTAACTAAATACATGCATCTATACATACATATAAAGATTTGTGTATCATTACCTCATTTCTCACATTTGTCACTTTAAAATACCCTTCAAATTCCGGTTTTGGAGTATACTCTAAGTCCTCTATGTCATCTCCAACACACTGAAAATAAACACAAAAAAGTTGCAGATATTTATTAGCAATTGCCAATGAAGGATTGAGTCTATCAACACAGAACAAAATCATGGCTAGGGGATCAATGAATAACAAGCAATGGCAATAATGGGGCTTACATAGATGCAAAAGAAATGAATAATAATTCATTTTCATCAGCAATCACTGGAGGAAATCAAACTTTTATGAACATATACTGGCCACAATCTTAAAAATCATTGATTTGGTTAATTAATTACAAAGGTAACATAATATTGGAACTCGAGAATATAACATCTGTTGTAACCAAGAGTAAATCATAGATATTATAAGGAGATAATCTTCAATGCTTGTCAATGAACTGAATTAGTATTACCAAAATAGTTAGGATATATTACTTATAAAAATAAAAATGAAGTTCCAAAAAGGAAAGCTCTGGCTGTCTATTTAAGATGACCCACCAAATAAATTTTTAAATAAAAGTTCCTGGAACAAGACAGCCAATTGAAAAGATATCTGGAAGGGGACAGCAAACATGTAACTTGGATCAATTTATCTCCAGGGTTCACTGACTAAACTAAATAACCTGATATACTATCCTTGCATGTATATGAAAGACTGGAGCAATAGAATAACATTTAGTTGAGATTTCAGGTTAAGCAAGAATACCAAGATGTATCATTTATACTGAAAGAAAAATGGTAGGAAGAAGGTTTCATTACCAATCTTGCAATACACCAACAAAACCCCTGTCCATGATCAAGGGAAGGTAGTTTGGTCCATTTGTATGGACCACATTCATGTTTTCTGCACCAATGTATCTCCCTCTCTCTCCCTCAACCCTAAACCCAAAAATAAAAGATTCCAAATCTTAAAGATTCCACCTGCTGATGCCACCCAACCAGTGAGATTAATGCTCAGAGGACGTCCAACCTTTCAACCTCCAGCTGTAAGTCTCTATTTTCAGCAGTGGAACTAGGCGTTTAGCTATTGGGTGGGAGGGCTAATTAGGGACAGAATTGTGTGTATCTATATATATAATATAAGAAAAGAAAAGTAAGTGCATTTTTGGGGGAGCCACTTGTATACATAATTAAACTTTATCCTCAAATGTAAAGGAAAATTTAAAGCATTTAGAAAATCTTGGGGGAGCAATGGCCCCCTCAAGCTATAACATGTAATATGACTTACTTCCCAAGAGCTTTATGGTGCAGAACAAGTCCCAAACCAGTACCATCCATCCCTACATACATTCATACCAACAAAGTTTCAACATCCAGCAATTTTAAATATAAAAAATAAAAAAAAACTGACAACAATTTGCCTAATGTTTTAACCCACCAAAAAACACATTAAACATCAAAGAACAAAATCACTTAAAGAAAACCAAGAAACATATCCACTGAAATCTAGCATCAACACATATCTCGTAAACACAAAGCACAAAGCAAATTCAAAAGTAGAGAGTTGGATAAACTTTCCAACCAGGCATTAGTATTTCAATGTAAAATTTACAAAAATCAAAGACTTTGAAATATTATTAAAAAGAAAAGGGTTTTTAAGATAAACCCACATCAAATAATCAGGAATGTTTTGAAAGCATTAAAAGAATTAAATAAATAAAAAAATAGTGATTTCAGAGAGCGAGAGAGAGAGAGAGAGAGAGAACCTCTATGGGATGCTAATCCTAATGCATTTTACGCTTATGCTGTCTCGTATAGTGTCTGGTATGTGGGGGAGGGGGTACTGCATCTCCTTCGTGAGGCTCCTCACGTTGCTGCAAAAATGGAGTTACAACCAAACAATGGATTACATGAATTCCAAAACCAACCATAACAGTAGTTACTCAATATTTATTACATTAAATGACTTGTCATACCGTGGGGCCAGTGTTGTGTCCTGCTTTGTGACCACCAGTCCCACAAGGAGGTGCTTTTATTGTACGTTTAGGTCGACCTGGTAGGGGTGACTGTAACCCAACAACCTGCTCATTCTCAACATGCACAGCTGGTTGTTTTGCTTGACTCCCAACAACTGCGGGGGAGGATGGTGTAGCAAATGAAATGTGAGTGCCCGTACTCATGGGATCTATATGCAGTCTAGGAGTGGGCATGAATGACATGGAGTGACTATGGGGCGGTACATGGTCTATATGACGAATGTTGTACGATGGGGATTGCGTGTGCATGACAGGAGGGGTTTGATTGAAATCAGGGCCGAGATCAAAGGATGGTGGAGTAAATGAAAGATGAGCAGGATCAAAAAATGTATGTGAGGTGTGTGAAGGGATCTCGGGGTGAAAAGATGCATGAGTAGTGGGTAGAGAGATATCTAGGTTAGAAACTACATGAGCAGTATGTGGAGGGATCTCTGGGGAAGGAGATGCATGTGGAGGTGGAGGGAACTCTGGGGCAGGAGACGCACGTGGGGGTGGAGGGAGATCTGCCCTACTGACAACCTGATGGGATGCAGCACGCTGACCATGGCTATGGCTGGCACGAGTTGAGCTCGTGCTTGGTCGTCCAGTATCTTCTGGCGCTTCTGGATTTGCCCCATCGATATTTTCCAACGGAAGTCGAGCAGTTATACGGTGAAGGCGTTCCACTGTCTTAAGTACAGCTGAAATATGGTTGTACTCAAGACTGCCTACTGTATAAAGTCTCAACAACTTCTTGTGACTGGCAACCTGAAAGTAAATAAATACAATTAGTACATCATACTGAAGTTCCTGATACGCAACAAAAATTGAAAAGAAAGGTCAAAGCAATTACCATAATAATAAGTGAAGCCGAAGTGTGGTCGACGAACCTCCAAGTCACCCTATCGTACCAATCGAAGTATGGATGAGCAGGCGACATATCACCCTCTAGTCGTGCTCCAGGACATAGAGATCGTGCTCGAGTATTCCATACTCGGATATGGCCATAATGTCTGTCCCTCCAATTCACCTCCATCTTCCCCCTCAAGTCTATGGCATGAAGGGCTTCGTCAGTATCAACATATAGGGGGGGTTCTTGTACCATCCCGAACTGACGAACAACACGGTCCGGTGTATGTTTCTCTACTAGCCAGAAACATACAAGTGGTACCCTCGCCGTCCATACATCCCTTCCGGCGACACAAAACGCAGGCAGGTGGGCTAATTCAGTTTCATATGGTTGCCACACCACCTAAAATAGTCAAATCAAAGGGCAGCACATTATGCAATGTTCCATATCTATGAGCTCTTTTACATTTATAAATACAATAGTCATAAACAATAGAATAAACACAATGTTGGTACCTGCTTTGGATGCATACAATCTAAAAGCTGACGGTACCGGACCAGACAGATTTCGGCGGGGCTATTCAAGGTGTTCACAACCCACACAGTCCTACAATTGCGAAAGAGGGAGTCAATACTTGGAATTGAGAATATGAAGTAAAAAACTCATTTCAATGATGGGCAATCGTAAATTTAACAGTACATACCACTAAGATTATACTAATAAATGATTATCTAAACATATGATTAGTGGTGGAGCTAAAAATTAATAAGACTTATATTATACATCAATCATAACATATGACCTCCGTGGTTGTCAAACGATATATAAAAAACATAAATAAAAATCCTATTAATGAGTCACAATTAGAAGAATATCAAGGTTAAAATTTTATTTTCTATGTCTAACAATGTGTTTAAAATTATGGATATATTTCCAATAGAGAAAATCGGTCAAGGAAGAGACTTACTTAATAGACAATGGAGAAGGTGCAAATGGTGGGCCATATGCACCATCTGGTGGGAGGTCCATCCTTGGGCACAAAAAAGGGAATCTAACCCATGCCCAATACTGAACTAGCAACAAAGCCCCACCAATCTGACTAGCACCTCTGTCGGTTGCCCTGCATAACTCTCTGTACAGCCATGCAAGGCAAGCGCTCCCCCAACTGTACTGAGGTGGATTCCGTAGGTTCCTCAGCATCTGCAACCACATTGTATGCACCCTATCACCAGACTTGTCGGCGAAAATTGTGTCTGCCAGGAGTGCTAGGATATAACACCGTGCATATTGATGCACAACCACCTCTGTTGCATCATCGGGCAACCCTTCGTCAATTTTTTCTAGTAGCTTCTTTATTTGGATCCTTTGTCCTTGAAGCGTGGTGCCAGTAGTAGCAATCCCAAGCAGACTCTGACATTCATCTTTCCATTTCAAGTCAGTTGTTCCAACAATTGCCTCACCATCGATTGGAATCCCGAAAAGAACCTCCACATCTTGTAATGTGATCGTTGTCTCACCATGTGGCAGGTGGAAGGTGTGGGTTTCAGGCCGCCATCGCTCAACGAAGGCCGTGATCAGGTTATGATCAATCTCTCTACCTGGGGTCCTATACAGCCCCTCTAATCCAACTCTCTTCACAATGTCGACGATACGATCATCCACCACTATCCGGCGTCGTTTTCGGAACTCGTCATTACGACCGCGGCATTTCAGTGGCCCTGGATCCTGCACATGATAGAACTATGGTGATGAGATGCAATATGCCATAACCTTTGTATATATGATTGTAGTTATTGATCCCAAAAAACAAAAATAAAGCAGTTATGAAGGGAGCTTAAAATATCAACCCCAAAAAGAAAAAAAAAAGAAAAAAAAAAGAAAAAAAAGCAACAACGGGAGAAAAATAAAAGGATGCAATGCATTTTATACATTTGTCTAGTAATGAAAGGCTTCCCATGCGACCAGCCTATTGCTGCCTCTAAACCAGGAAAAGTCAAAAGGCTTCTTAAAGCTATTTCATTAATTTAAGAAGCTTTAAGTAACTATCTTGGAATTTGGTTGTATTTCGTTGTCATAGTTGCTGATTTGTGTTTGTTTTCCCTTAAGCTCTGTTGTTGTCCAACCCTTGAATTTACTTAACTAAGTATTTTAATGCAAGTAAGAAACTCAAGTGAAAAGGGTCCTTAAGGATTTTATTTGATTTATGACAAAAGCTTGTCTTCAATATGATTCATTAAGCTAGGTTTGTTACACAAGTTGTAATTCCAAATGGATTCCTAAATATAAACTTCTATGTTTTGCTTTTGGAACCTAAGGATCATATCCGTTTGACATGATATGGAAAATAAACAACCTAAATAGAGGAAAGTAAAAGAAACTAGAGGCAAAGGCTAGTGTTCTCAATAATAACAATAAAAATTACTGCAACAACCACAACCTGAACAACTTCTTGCCAAGCAACAATAAAATTATCACAGGTCACATTGCTTCAAACAAAAATAACTCTTATGAACCTAGGATTGCTTTGTTCATGTACACCCACACTAACAGTCAACCAATCTAACTTAACCCAACTAATGCGCATGACCATGCATTGAAAGTTAGTAATACCATTGACACTTAAAATTTCAGAAATGGGAAGAAAAAAAAAATCAACATAATGTAGAAGGATAAGATGAGAATATTCAGCAGGTGGTCGGTTTTAATTTTTACCTTGCCTTCCCAAACAGCGCACGCTCGATGTGTTTTTATAAACCTTAACACCGAATCGTCAGCGGGCCCAGGACCAAACTCATCAGGGAGCTGAGCAGGAACAGCAGCCATACTGCACGAAGTTTAGGGAGTCAAGAGTAATATAATCACATGTTAAATTGGCAAGGAAAGTGATGAACAAGAAAATGATTCAGTTTATTTTGACAACAAGCAGATGGTCCTCTTTACTCATAAAATTAATTTGGGCTACAATGAAGTTTTACAAAAGGTGACAAAAAGAATGAAGGAAAATCATATCCGCGTTGATTAATTTGGGCTACCCACATAGTTGGCCCTACTATTTTCCCTCCTACCAAATGGACCCTACAGTTACGTGCTACATAAAAGATCTGAAAAAATTAAAAAGGGGGGAGGAGTTTGTGGGGTGAGTTCTGAAAAGACTTTCTAAAATTGATTGTCTGAACTCACAACAAAACATCCAAACCAGGGTACAATGGTGAACAAAGCCTTTACCCTACCACCCCAACACAAGTAGGTACGAAAAATCTCATTTCTACACTTCATCCTACCAAACATAATGTAAGAAATCATAAAATCATTTCAACATTGCAGCATTGCCTGTGTAGATTCATGTGAAAACTATGCAGAAGAAGTGAAGAACCAGATGTTAAAAATAAGACAATATAATGCAAAATTTAAATACCAGGACAAAAAATAAATAAATAAATAAATAAAAAATCTTCAATAACAGCAATGTATATAGTAAAGCAAATGAACAAAGGTAACAAAGCAAACATGGCAGCCAAGATTTGAAATGCAGCAACATAGTAGAATCATTACCTGCAATATCACTATGCAACTACCTTCTCTAAAAGCTTATGTTGTGAAGCCTTTTCAAGCCTATTCCTGCAAGGTATAAAATGCAATTAGCACCTCAAATATGTATATATATGGATGAACATCATTTCTATGCTTATATAAAGAAGGAAGAAAGGAAAATAAATTTCTAGATAGACATTTTAATATATATGATGAATTTCATATTGTAATATTTAGGAGAGCCTTTTTTTTATAAGAATAATTTTATTGAAAAAAAGACTACATACAAAAAGCACAAAGCAGCCAAAACAATACTATTATAAACAGTATAATAAATTGATGCACAAGGTAACTACATGACACCAATTAAACATCTAACACGTCTACATTCATAACACTATCTAATGTTTCCAACCCAATTTTCCATTTTACAAGACGTTTAAACTTAACAACATATTATGCTATACTTGGAGCCAACATCCATCTTAGAAGATGCCAACCAGTTTGAATGTTTAGGATGACAATATCAGCATTCAGCACCTCTATCAGGCAAATTACTTCAACCACCATATAAAAACATAATAAAGGAATCGCAAAGTACACACATATACAAATACTTAAATCATGCTCTGAGGTACAAGTCATAATAAAATAGATTCTATTCATTTAAACATTTCTTCAAACATATAGTACTCATACTTTATACAAGAATACACAGATAATTTTCTCAAGCATGAACCGTTTCTAACACATGACAAATCAACATAATGAAACCCCATATTAATTTGATGATAGATCGTAGTAGAAACATGATCCAAGGCTATTCATTATTTTGGTACACAACAAAAACCAAAACTCACCACTCAACCAATGCTTTCGCTGAGATAAAAACTCCAAAAAAAAAAAATTCTTTAACATAAGACTCAAACTTTTCTTACTAATTTTCTTTTGCTTTCCTGCAGTTTCTCGGCTGCCAAACAGAGGGAAAGCCCAATACTTGACATTAAAAAGTTGGAAAATAAGAAATCGGTGAAGTAATAGAAACGTACCTAAATGGAAATTGTTTGTGAAAACCAGACGGCGACGGGAAGTGAGAGACCGGAGCGAGATGGAGGGCCGACGGCGACGGAGCTGAAGAGAGGGAATCAATGCGATGGAACGGCGACGGAGCTGAAGAGAGGGATGAGTGCGACGGAACGGCGACGGAGCTGAAGAGAGGGATGAGTGCGACGGAACGGCGACGGAGAAGGACGGAGCTGAAGAGGACTGAGAGTGAGAGAGAGAGAGAGAGAGACAGAGTTTTTTGAGTGATGCACTGTGAGTGTGGGAGGGAATGAGAGAGTTTTTTGAACTAAAGAGTTTTTTTTGAGAGTACTGTAAGTGTGGGGAGGACTGAGTTTTTTTGAGACTGTTTTGAATGAGAGTTTTTTTTTGAGTTTTGTTGAGAGACACGTGTGGCAAAAGAATAGAAATCAAGTCCAACGGACTTGATTTCTGTGTAGAGAAACCAAGTCTTAGACTCGGTTTTTATACATACAAACCGAGTCTAATAGACTTGTTTTTTAAACACAGAAATCGAGTCCAATGGACTCGATTTCTATGTGTAAAAACCGAGTGTATTGAACTCGGTTTGTATGCATAGAAATCGAGTTTATTTAACTCGATTTCTATGTGTAAAAACCGAGTTTGTTGGACTCGGTTTGTAAGCATGGAAATCGAGTTTATTTAACTCGATTTCTGTACGCCCATTTCCCACGTCAGTCACTGCAAAAAAGGAAAATCGAGTATTCTAAACTCGATTTTACAACCCACAAATCGACTCCAATAAACTCGAATTGTTAGAAACCAAAATAGTTTGAAACGTTGGCTAACTAATGATATTGTTTAGATTTTATAGTTATTTTCTAAAAAAATCCCATATTTTATCTCTAAATTGGTGAAACAGGTTCTATCATCAATGATAATACTCGGTTCTTCGCTCTCTCATCTGGGGCCCCATGCCCATCTCCGTACTGGTATGTGCATTGGGCAATCCGAGCAAGGTTGATTGCTATTTCCACAAACGGTTCTCCAAATGAAGAATCAGCTACTCGCTCTTCATTTATCTTTTTCCAAGTTCTCTCAACCATATTTCTGATGTCTTTGCAAGCACGTTTCTCTGAAAGACTAGTTTCACGCATGTAGCAATGGATTGCATTTGCAGTTTTACCTGTCTCTAACTCTGCCTGTTTTTCAAACAAGCGACAAAATATATTAATGTAAAGTAATCTTACCAACTATGATATAGATTTTAAAATCCAGTTTAGCACAAAAAAGAACAACATGGGGGTGGGAAAAGAAAAATAGAATTAATACCGCGGAAGTACTCAAATCATTGGAGAGTCGAAAAATCATGGATGGCCAACGTAAGAGATCGTGGTATTTTTCTAAGTCCCCAAGTGCTTGCTTTGCGACAGTTTGGTTCAATAAAAAATAAGTATGAACTAGTATGACAACCCCAGATACTGATACCCATGCATTGTCAAGATAGTCCCTGAATGCCGGCACATCTTTGTTGTAACTCCACTTTGCTTCTTGTAGGAAAGCTTTTAACATATCAGCCCACTAAAGTAAAACATACAAGATACATGCATTAGATTCCTCCACTTGCTATTCATGTGTTAACATAGAGCAATTATTAACATGTGTCCTTGTACAACTACTGAGGTTTCAATATATATATAAATATATATATATATATATATTAAAAATGAATAATTTTTTTTTTTTTAGCATTATTGTCCGTACCGTTCCAAAATGGAACAGTATTGTTCACATGTTGCAAAAATTATGAGATTTGGAATATCTCATAAAGGGGGTTTTTTAGTATTTGGTATGTCAAATGTGCCAAATGCAAACATTTGGCACATTTGACACATCTACTGTGGATGCTCTAAGACCATATAAAAGTTGAGAATTGTGACAAAAATTGTAAAGGGTGAGTTTGGTTCAGTTTTTTGAAAAAGTGCATAATGAAAAAGTGGAGTTTTGTAAAAGTGCATAATGAAAAAGTGGAGTTTCAAAAAGCTGAGTGTTTGGTAAAAACTGTTAAAAAGTGCATAATGAAAAAGTTGAGTGTTTGGCTAGCACTTATAAAAGTGGCTTTTTGAGGGATAAATGACCAAAAAGGACAATGTATATATAAGGGAATTTATTTCATACTTTTTTTTTTAATGTGAGTTTGTTTCATACTTAAATCAATTACTTCATCATACTTAAATCAATTTTTCTCTTTCTAAAAAAATTATTTTTTTCTTACCAATATTAGCTAATAATAATCTACCACTTAAGATTTATTGTAAAAGTATTGTAAAAATATTGTGATAAAAATTGATACTAATTTTAATTTGAACGTACTATTAAAATTATTTTTTTCTCTTTCTAAAAAAATTATTTTTTCTCACAAGTGTTAGCTAATAATAACCTACTACTTAATATTTATTGTGAACATATTGTGATAATATTTCCTTCTTTTTCATTTTTTTTCTCCTCCACTCACTTACCGCAATTTCTTCTTTTTTTTCTTTTTTTCTTTTTTCCCTCTTTTTTTCCAGTCCACACACGTACCCACTCTTTTCCTTTATTTCCTTCTTTCCTTTCTTTTTCCATATCACTTCTCCAAGTTCCAGAACGTCCCAGAGAGCTCTCCTTCTTCCTCTTTTTTTTTTTTTTTTTCTTAGCTCTTCGTCTGCATGATTCTTTCCCTCTATCCCATCAAAACACACAAACTTAAAGGTCACACACACCACACCATTTGATTCTCATCAAACGAAGATAGAGGGAAAATCCAAAAGGGAGGAATGGGTCAGATCGGTGCTTGATCTCTGCCTTCACCGCTGCCTGTCTTCCTCTCCACCGTTGCTTGATCTCTTCCCCACTGCCAACGACATGCGGCGGAAATGGGTCAGCTCGGTTTTTTTTTTTGGTTATGATTTCATTATTGGGTTCCTTTGTAAAATTGTGTAAAATTGGTTTGATTTTGTTGATTTTGTGTTTGGATTATCAAATGTTGAAATGGGTTGTGGTGGTAGACCGGTGATTGTTGGGTGGTGCTCTGTTTGTATTTGGTTGATACTTTCTTGACCGGTGTTGGTCTGTAACAGAGGAGCGGAGAAGAGAAAAGGGCAAAGTTTATTGGTGATGGGTATTTCGGTATTTTCAATATTGCAATGGTAACAATACAAAACGCGCAGAGTGCGTTTTCATTTATGGACCCTCAGGGGTCCATAAGTCATTCCGCGTTTTCCCTTAATTTTTTCCCAATACTCAAAACGCAACTTTTATAAAAAAGTTGCGTTTTGAGCTTACCAAACGCAAAACTGGGTTGAGCTTTTTTGAAAAAGCGCTTTTTGGACTTCAAATGCTGAACCAAACGCGCACTAAATCTTTTTGTGATCCTAGCATTTTAAAAAAATTACTACAAGGTTGTAGTAGGATTGCAACATATTGCATTAACGGCTTTGTTATCAAATAAACTAGAACACCCATTAACTATAAAAGAAAACCTACATGCTATTTATTCACTAAAAGAAACGATTAAATGGCTACATATATCTACCGCTTTTGTTAGGTATGGAAGGCTGTCTTCTTCATTCTCCTTAAGATTGTCATATGCCATCTCATTAACTGTGTTATAGAGAGCTAGGAAGCTCAATTTCATACAGTTGGGAAGATTTTTCACCACACTGATATCCCATCTGAAAAAATCATTAAGAATTCAAATTAAAGCTATGACTTGCTATTATAAAAATTGGAAGGTTGAAGAGTTGGTTGGTATAAACCTTTCAACGGCATCAGTAAATAGCTCCAGTTCATCCAGAGTACCGTAAACATCATAGACATCATCAATGGCGGTTATAAGAGAAGTCACTTTCGTTAACCCTTTACGAAGATGACTGAATTGAGGTTCGTAGGCCATTCCAACGGTCCAAAAGAAGCATTCCATCAGTCTATCTCTACTGAAGCTCAACTTGTTTGCTAGACCCATACCCTTCCACCACCTAAATGCATGTGGGAAGCAAAATTAATTAGTTCCCACTTAACATGAGATCTTTTTTTTTTTTTTTTTGGGTAACGCTATTTAGCAAAAGCCCGCCTAATTGATCACATATAAATACATTGAGAATTATCTTACCTCGACATTTCTTGAAGCTCAGTTTGATGTACTGATTGCACAATGTTAAAATCCAACTTGGCAAGTTCAAGTAGAACACCATTGGCATCCTCCCTCTTACTATATGCCTCAATATACCATCGAGCTTCCAGCCTTAGCATTCTATGGTGCAATGGAACCTCCAATGCGTGTCTAATTTGTTCTGCGATGCTTTTACTTACATCCCTTTTGAGGTCCTTGAGATGCATTCTTGTGAATGCCAGGGCCTCATCCAAGAGATTTTCTCCTTCAAAAGCAAGATACGAGGCTTCATATAGACTGAGCAGTCCTTTAACATCCTTTCTAAGGAATTCCTTGAAATTGCCACTATCGTCCTTGAATCTGTTGAATACATCTGGGCTCCATACAAACATTATACAATACGATTATGAAGTTATGAGGTTGACAAGAGACGAAAAATGCTATAGATATTACAAATTTTATCATAGTAAAAATTACTAATTAATATAATAATAAATACGATGGTGGATTTTAACAATATAATAAATGTATGTCCAATTTTTTTTTTTTTTATGATTCATGATTGCATTACTTTTTAAAACTTTTACTTTATAAAATGTAGTAAAAATTATAAATTGATATGAAAATAAATATAATGGGCAAATTTTAATAATATAATATATGTATGTCCCAATTACATTTTCTATGATTGATGATTGCATTACTTTGTAAAAAAAAAATAATAATAATGCAGTAAAATTTGTGTTACCTTAATATCACAAAATCTAGAAATCATGAGGACCATATATTGAAAAGAACCCATGATGTCCCAGAAGGTAGATATTTAATTATACCTTGAGAAACCTCATAGCCATGTTGTCTGAGGAGCCTAAAGCTGAGAGCAGTAGCGTGCAAACTCTTCTCTACTCTCTCGTTACAACCTTTGGAAGATGCAAACTTTACAAGGGCTCTTGCTATGTCCTTCTCAAAGCGGTGCCCCAAACCTAATCGTTGAACATCATCAATTAGTTCAAGTGTTTCCACTAAGTCCGCATTTTCATTATTAATCATACTCCTCACATCTTCTTCCACTTTCTTTACCCTATCTTCATATGGTTCATCCTGCATGGTCACAACATGATTATAGGAGAAATATAGTGTAACACTATACACTTATTGTCTACTTCATGAGTTATAGCAAAATATGACAAAAACGCCAACAACCTTGTGGCTCAAAGAAACTACCCAATATCTCCCATGGTGAATTTGGGTTCCAACCCTTTATTCACCACTTATTGTAAGGAAAAAAAGAAAAGAAAAAAAGATATACAACTGTTAATTAAGGATAATGATTCTCCCACACAACTCATTTCACATTTTCATACTTGTTTCAGCCCTTTCCACGTTTAAACATGCGTATCACCTTTTTGACATTTTAAAATGTGCATATTGCGTGTACAATTGTGGATATTGTGTGTAGTAGTGTGAATAAATATTTAATTGAACTGTTAAATATGGTTTGTCTGGTACGTTATTAATTAGCAGTTAACAAACTTCTTATTATTAATCATAGTTAACAAACTTTCTTTGCTTTTCAAAGAAGAGAAATGAAGGGGGGGAGAGGTGACACAGAGGAGTTAAAGAGATGTAGTCACCACAAAATCACTCTTTAAGGACTGCACAAAGTCGTAACTCCAAATGCTCGGCTGGTAATTGGCGGATTGTCTTTCATCTTGGACATGTGAAGTTGGTGCACTTGCCAAGCATCGGAATTGGTGGTGGTGGTGGTGGTGCATAAGAAGAGATTTTTTCGTGGCATATTTTGGTAAGTCATATGTGAAGGAGCACAAATGGGACAAAGGGAAGAGATGGATTAGTGCCATTCCACTTATAGCTTCTTTCTTTTTTTGATGAATTCCACTTATAGCTAGCTAACTTATATGTTCGTGATTTCTACACTGACACATAAAAGCTATATATAGTATGTGTTTGGGGTGCGTGTCTGCGCATCCACGTTTCTTCAGTACACGTTTTCCACCTTTTTTTTCCCTTTGTGCATGAACAGTAACCTCACATGGGTTCACTGTGGAGGGGACAAAAATTAATGTTCATCATTGTAGCAGCACTGTTCATAGCATTGTTTATGTACTAAAAAATATTAAAAATGGGTTTCACGGTACTATTCACACATTTAAAAATTATTTTGCTACAGTGATTTCAGTTTTCAGTTTTCAGTTTCAGCAACAATAAGTTCAATCCAAATGGACCCATAGAACTTCAATACTTCGCAAAACATGGAACGCATGGAGAGGGGCCGAGGCTGTGGGGGCCGCAAACAGTCAAATTTGAAGAATAGTCCTTATATATAGAAACACACGTTAAAATTATTTATTTGTGAGTTTTAAAATATATATATATATATATGTTCTTTGTGAAAAATATGAATTAAAGAGACTAAGAGCTTGTTTGGATAGCATGAAAATTGAGTGATATCACTCAGTTTTCATGATCCATCATCCAAAACAAGTGGGTCCCACAGATGGATGATTGTTTGACTTGGTTTTGGATGATTGTTTCCATCACTTAATTCTTTAATTTTTGAGTGATAAGTTATGAAAACTGAAAACACATTTTAGGTGTTTTCAGTTTCCATAACTCTGTTTTCAATGGTATTTCAATAATTAAAACTACATATTGGGTCCCACGGTTAGAGTCATCCGTAACTTTTGACCCCTTTTTTTTTCTTCACTAGGGTTCGGTGAGTTTGGTTTCTTCATCTTCTTTTTTTTTTCTTTTTCCTTTCACACTAGGTGGCTTCTTCTTCTTTCACTAGGTTCAGGTTTTTGGCTTCTTTTTTTTTCTTTCTTTCTTGGGTTCGGGTTTCTGGCTTTTTTTTCTTCTTCTTCTTCTTTCACTTGGTTCGGTGAGTTTGATTTTTTTTTTTTTTTTTTTTTTTTTTTTTTTTGGGTTTGAATATCACTCAGTTTTCATGATCCATCATCTAAAACAAGTGGGTCCCACAAATGGATGATTGTTTGGCTTGGTTTTGGATGATTGTTTTCATCACTCAATTCTTTGATTTTTGAGTGATGAGTTATGGAAACTGAAAACACATTTTAGGTGTTTTCAGTTTCCATAACTCTGTTTTCAATGGCATTTCAGTAATTAAAACTACATATTGGGTCCCACGGTCAGAGTCAGTTGTAACTTTTGACCCTTTTTTTTTCTTCACTGGGTTCGGTGAGTTTGGTTTCTTCATCTTCTTTTTTTTCTTTTTCCTTTCACAATCGATGGCTTCTTCTTCTTCTTCTTCTTCTTCTTCTTCTTTCACTGGGTTCAGGTTTTTGGCTTTTTTTTTTCTTTCTTTCTTTCTTAGGTTTGGGTTTCTGGCTTTTTTTTCTTCTTCTTTCACTTGGTTCGGTGAGTTTGGTCTTTTTTTTTTTTTTTTTTGGGTTTGGATATCACTTAGTTTTCATGATCCATCATCCAAAACAAGTGAGTTCACAAATTGATGATTGTTTTGCTTGGTTTTGGATGATTGTTTCCATCACTCAATTCTTTGATTTTAATTTTGAGTAATAAGTTATGGAAACTGAAAACACATTTTAGATTTTTTCAGTTTCCATAACTCTGTTTTCAATGGCATTTCAGTAATTAAAACTACATATTGGGTCCCACGGTCAGAGTCAGCTGTAACTTTTGACCCTTTTTTTTTCTACACTGGGTTCGGTGAGTTTGATTTCTTCATCTTCTTTTTTTTCTTTTTCCTTTCACATTAGGGATCTGTTTGTATTGAACTTATTTTTGCTGAAACTGAAAACTGAAAACTAAAAACAGAAAACACTGTAACAAAGTAAATTTTAAATGTGTGAATAGTATCGTGGGACCCATGAACAGTGAGTGAACAGTACATGAACAATGTGTGAACAGTGCATAAATAGTGTTTTTTGTCCCCTGCATAGTAAAATCATGTGATATTACTGTTCACGCGCAGGGAAAAAAAAAAGTCTGAAAACGCAAAACGTAAATGCCACATTCAGTTGAATCCAAACGGGTACTAGGTGGCTTCTTCTTCTTCTTCTTTCACTAGGTTCGGGTTTTTGGCTTTTTTTTTTTTTTTTTTTTTTCTTCTTGGGTTCGGGTTTCTGGGTTTTTTTCTTCTTCTTCTTATTTGACTGGGTTCGGATTTCTGGGTTTTTTTTCTTCTTCTTCTTCTTTCACTGGGTTAGGTGAGTTTGTTTTTTTTTTTTTTTTGGGTTTGGGAGTTTGGGTATTGGGGGTTGAAGAAAAAAAAAAAAAAAAAGTAAAAGCTACACCAAGTTACAGGTATAGAGCCCACAAACAGTTGAAAAATTTGAGTGATGACAAGTTGAGTGATGGTGCCAAACGGATGGGGTGTGGGAGTTGGGGTATTTTAAGTGATGAGTGATGAGTGACGAGTGACGACTGACGAAAACTGAGTTACAAGAATTGAGTAATGAAAAAAAACTAACCAAACAAGCCCTAAACTTCCCATCTTACTCCATATATTTTGTTACTACTCTACATAACATAATACGTTGGTGTTCTTCTCAAAAATAAATAATAATAATAATACATGTTGCCATGCATGTTGGTGTAATTTAATTAAAAATATATAAAATTGTAGTAATATTTTTTTGTTATAAATTATATTATGAAACATTTAATATAGCACATTAAGACAAATAGTTGTCACAAATTTTTTATATCCCATTAACCCAAGTATCTTGAGATTAATTTATCCATTATCTTGTTAATTAAGTCATTAATATTATTTGTAATTGGTAGGTTTAGTACATTGAATGCATGGGGTTACGATTTACAACAAGAATTTCAATATTTATTACTGAGAATAAAATATATTATAATGAAATGACTAAACATAATCATAAGTTTAGTTGTGAGTTGAAACATTAGAATAAACTTAAGATCTATTTTAGAAAATATCTTACTCATACAACTATATTTCTTAGAAAAATATATATATATATATATATATATATTTTTTTTTTTTTTTAATTTGAGAGAGAGATTAGTTATTTTATGTTTTTCTATTTTCATAATTGTTATATGCATATGAAAAGTTTGTTTATTTGAAAATATATTAATTTTAGAAATTATTACACCTACTAAGAAATAACTATTACAACCATTTTAGAGAATAATAGTTATTCCTCATTTTAAATAATATTTATTCATAAAAAAATGATTATCTTGTGTCATAAAAACATAACCAAACTATAAAATAGCTAAATAATATAAATAACTATTACTACATAATATAGTACCTATTACAGTTTACCAAACATATGCCCTAATAAATGAGAAATAGTGAGATACAATGATACATGTATACATAAGCATTAATTTTGTAATATTTATTTTGTTGGAAAAACTTTTTTTTTTCTTTTTTGAAACTTTTGCTCCAATATAATTTTTTTAAAAGGTAAAAATCTCACGAACAAATAAGATTTTTTTTTTTTTTTTAAAGGTATAAAAAACTATAGACGAACAACTCACAGAATTTTACATAGTAAAAAAATATTATCTAGTTAAAATCCTTGGGCCGGCTCTGCTAATTCCCTCCGCAGAGAATTATAGAACAAATAATGCTTTTTAAAGGCAGGACTAAGACCACACCATTTCACACAACTTTTTGCCATAATTTGTTACGGACCATTTCACACCATTTTGGCGAGTGGTAGATGTGTGGTGATGCGTCCATATGAAACTATACTTCTACCACTCACAACTCGTCACGTGACAAGTTATGACCAAAGTTGTATGAAATAGTGTAGTCATTTCTCTTAAAAATAGTGTCCCCACATGGATCCACCATCAACCCTCTACTAACCACGACTCGCCACATAGGCATAGTGTTTTGTTGTGCCGTGCTGCACTAGACTTATTCCAGTTCATTGGGACACTGAGATGTAGCAGCCAGCAGGTGAGGTCACTTTCTGTGTTCACAATCACATTAAAAAAACGTTGAAAAGTGAAGTCACTGGACAACTGGCATATACGATTAATCTGCTTAAAAGAAGACAAATATCATATATGTTTTACCCTATACTTACCTGGACATTGTTGCAACTTGCAAGAAGCGTCAAGGGAAGATCCTGACAGCACAAAAAAATAAACATGGAACGCATGGACTTTCACGTGGATGAGAAGAATGAGAAGAAACGAAAATTGTCTGAAATGTATTCCTTTCATAATTTTCAATTGAATATATATCTATTTCATGCATGATTCATATTAAATATGATACTTTTTTTTAGAGAAAATAAATAAATTTTCTTAATTTAAACTGAAAAGGGGACTCAAAGAAATCAAAATTTATCCTTTTTATTTCATTTAATACATGATTATGTGCAGTGCCGGCTGAACAATGGAGCAAAAAATGCGGTCGCCTAAGGCCCCAAGTAAAAAAAAGGCCCCCAAATTTTAACCAATAGGATTATTTATAATCAATAAATAAAATAATATTTTTTTACCAGATGAAAAACAAATAAAAAATAGAAAAAAATGCAACGTCCACAATGTTTTTTACAACACTTTTACAATTATGCTAAGTAGCAGGTTGTTACAACCTGTTATTGATGGCAAAAAAATAATTATAGCGATATTTTCAAAGAGAAAAAAAAAAAAAAAAAAAAAAAAAAAAAAAAAAAAAAAAAAAAAAAAAAAAAAAAAAAAAAAAAAAAAAAAAAAAAAAAAAAAAAAAAAAAAAAACTTAAAACCTAAGATTTGTTGTAAAAAAATATTGTGAATGTTGTACTTTAAAAAAAAATAAGAATAATCATAAGAGTTTAGTTAGCAAACTTTTACTAGTTCTGATTTAAGTCCACCACTAACACCACTCTTTTACTTACTATTATCAATCTACCATATCACCAAGTATGAAAAATTTTGTCAAGTTTTTTCTGCTTATAAAATTTCTAAAAAAAGAAAAAAAAATTATACTTTGTTTTTGTTCATTAGTAGTAATTTTGTATCTAAAACAAGATAATCAATTTTCGCCTTAGGCCCCCAAATACATTAAGCCGCCCCTGATTATGTGTTTGTTTTATTAATGATTATTACCTCTTTTATAATGGAAATTCCAATAAATAATTATAAATAATATTTTTTATATATCAATGTAAGGACACGATTCATGGCGGACCGTAACGGTGTTGGGTTCGCATGTAAAAAGGCCCAAACAACATCATTTGTAGAGCGTGGGTTTGAAAGGCTAGGCCTTGGTCGCCAAACGGTGGGTTTACGTGATATGCATACATGGTTAAGTCGTCTTCGCCTTAGGAGTCTTTCTCCTAGAGGCGGGTTGGGAGGCTCTGGTTTTTGGCCATTTTTCCCAGCCCCCTCTATGAATTACTTAACTTTCCTTTTATACTCGCCTGTGTTTTTTATCCTTCGTCCACGTGTAGGATCGACATTCCAAGACTGATACTTGTCCCATCAACCCATACCCGGAGTGGTTGGGGGTGGTTGAAAAAGCTGGAGCGTACGGCTCTATCAGGTGCAAAGTATTGAATGGCAGTAAGAGCAGCTTACCTGGGTCGCTATATTTCCCAGCGTACCATTTTCTAAATGTCATAGATATTTTAGATTTTTTCCGAAGTTATTTCTATACCATTTTTGCCCTTTCTTCTTGTGAGATCTCGGTTATGCCGAGGACTGAGTCGTCCTCGGCTGTGTCCCAAGGCTACGTCATATTTGTATTGCCGAGCTTGGACCATCACCCTCCTCGGCTTGGGCCTTTGGACCCCAACAAGGAAAAGGGCCTGGCCCACGGATTATTGGGCCCCACAATAGCCCCTCAAAACCCTACTGTCTGACCTCTTGGTTGGAGAGGAGGGTTTTGATAATACCAAGCTTTTATTACGGCTTATCTAACTCAACTTTTCATTTAATGCTGGCGTTTCTTTATCCGCCTGGGAAATGTACCGGTCTATGAGGCATTTTTCTGCATTCATTCACCAAGCGTTCCTGCCGTTTGGTTATCCAAAACGTACTTTTAATGACTTCTATGTACGAGACTATTTAAATTCGACGGTTTGTTTGATGAGGTGGGGAAGTGGAACGGGTACATCTTTGTTTACAGATTCTCTTGGAAATCTGGACAAATTTAATACCTTCCGTTTTGCCCTTCCTATAAGAAGACAAGTTAGGAGGCTATCGCTCTCATACAGAGACCCTTTTTATCCTTTTGAGATCTGAAATCCTTAGCCTCCCCTAGAGTTTACTTTACTCACTAGTTATACACTAAATTGTGATACGCTCACCATAACCATGAGTAATGAAGGAACCATACCCTCCCCGTAAACACCATGTTCCAATAAAGCTCGTAATGGCTCGGTCAGGGCAGGGATGGCGAAGACTCAAAATCTGTCTCACCTTCCTTTCAGCCAAAATCCGAATCAGGGGCTCGTCACGTCAAACCTTCGGCGTGACTGAGTCGAGGACACCCATTATCAGAACCAGCCGCTCTCTAACGAGTATAGCTAACATGGCACCAGCGTGTTAGGAGTCAGGATTGAGGCAGGGACTAAGTGCCCCTGCTTCTTCCTCTCTTCGTTCACTGGTGCCTCCTTTTGCCTCTCTTTCTTCTTCTTTCCACCACCAGATCCATCCTGGTGCTTTTCCTTCTCCCTCTTTTGCTCCTTTTTCTTTCTTTTCATCTCTTCCCTCTTCTTCTCCTCCTTCTTTTCATTCATCTCCTCCATCTTTTCATTCATCTCCTCCATCTTCTTCTGAAGAAGGTCCTTCTCTCAATATAGGCGCTACTGAAGCAGAGTTTAGAAGGATTTCGGAGACGAGTTTAAAAAGACATCTGACTGTTTACTTATCTGTATTGTTGTTTTTTTTATTGTTTTGGCAATCCACCTTTTGTATAGGCTTGTTTAAGCCCCTCTTTGTACGTTGTAATGCATCTTTATATTAATAAAAATTGTTATTACTTTACTTCACATGTTCTATCTCTATATTTCCGAAATGATGACGCAATGAATAGACATACAATTTTGCGAATTTTTCTTTTATTTTTAAACCGTGACCGATGTCTAGGACCAAAGTCCCAGTTAATAAAAAGATCTTGCTCTGTGTTTATAAAAACAATCTGACTTAATAATACTGAATCGAATAAGTGATACTTAGGGCTGAAACTCCCATTAGGCAGAAAAAGAAAGGACATTATGATGAGCTTACTGAGTCGGCCTGGCACAATACCGCCGACCCTAGAGTACAATACTTGGGGCCATAATCCCTTATCAAAGAGAAAGGCGCTATTATGAATTTGCGAGTGCTATTCGGCACAATAATATAGCATTTGAGTCAATGACACCTAGGGTCAAAAATACTTGCTAAGAAAAAGATATCACCATAACTTTATTAGAGTTGTTTGGCACAACAATGCCGACCTGTGAAAAACGATACTTACCCCAAAACTAGCCGAGATGATAACTGAATGCTCGATGCGGTGTAGGAAGTAACCATCCGAAGACATATCACCCGCAAAATGAACAGCCCCCCTAGGTTGCTGAATAGTGGGGCGTTTCACCATCTTCTTAACACTCTTATTGGTTTTAACCTTTTACAGTATTTGAGCCGAGGATTGAGTAACTTAGAATTTTTATTAAGTAGCCGACCTTACGAAACTCAATCTTTTTCTCATCCGAGTAGTTGGTTTCCCCATAGGTTTGAGTCCGAGGACCATACAATACCTTGATTCTGTCCAAAACTCAGTTTTCTCATCCAAGTAGTTGGTTTCCCCACAGGCTTGAGTCCGAGGACCATGCAATGCCTTGGTTCTGTCCAAAACTCATTTTTCTCATCCAAGTAGTTGGTTTCCCAACAGGCTTGAGTCCGAGGACCATGCAATGCCTTGGTTCTGTCCAAAACTCAGTTTTCTCATCCAAGTAGTTGGTTTCCCCACAGGCTTGAGTCCGAGGACCATGCAATGCCTTGGTTCTGTCCAAAACTCAGTTTTCTCATCCAAGTAGTTGGTTTCCCCACATGCTTGAGTCCGAGGACCATGCAATGCCTTGGTTCTGTCCAAAACTCAGTTTTCTCATCCAAGTAGTTGGTTTCCCCACAGGCTTGAGTCCGAGGACCATGCAATGCCTTGGTTCTGTCCAAAACTCAGTTTTCTCATCCAAGTAGTTGGTTTCCCCACAGGCTTGAGTCCGAGGACCATGCATTGCCTTGGTTCTGTCCAAAAATCAGTTTTGATAAGTAGTTGGGGGAATTAGACCCTCGGCTATGGCGTAGGATCTTGGTTTAAAGGGACCAGCCCCTTGACCAAGCCCCTGGAACCATCCGTGCTATTGACGCTACAAAGCGCAGCCCCTAGTGAAGAAACGTAGCCCCTAGTGGGACTTTACTCTAAAACACTATATCCAACTACTATAAATGACGTGAAGGATGGTATCAACCCGCCACCAATGCCAAGACACAAGCCTCCCCCACAGACGGCGCCAATTGTAAGGACACGATTTGTGGCGGACCGTAACGGTGTTGGGTTCACATGTAAAAAGGCCCAAACAACATCATTTGTAGAGCGTGGGTTTGAAAGGCTAGGTCTTGGTCGCCAAACGGTGGGTTTACGTGATATGCATACATGGTTAAGTCGTCTTCGCCTTAGGAGTCTTTCTCCTGGAGGCGGGCTGGGAGGCTCTGGTTTTTGGCCATTTTTCCCAGCCCCCTCTATGAATTACTTAACTTTCCTTTTATACTCGCCTGTGTTTTTTATCCTTCGTCCACGTGTAGGATCGACATTCCAAGACTGATACTTGTCCCATCAGCCCATACCCGGAGTGGTTGGGGGTGGTTGAAAAAGCTAGAGCGTACGGCTCTATTAGGTGCAAAGTATTGAATGGCAGTAAGAGCAGCTTACCTGGGTCGCTATATTTCCCAGCGTACCATTTTCTAAATGTCATAGATATTTTAGATTTTTTCCAAAGTTATTTCTATACCATTTTTGCCCTTTCTTCTTGTGAGATCTCGGTTATGCCGAGGACTGAGTCGTCCTCGGCTGTGTCCCAAGGCTACGTCATATTTGTATTGCCGAACTTGGACCATCACCCTCCTCGGCTTGGGCCTTTGGACCCCAACAAGGAAAAGGGCCTGGCCCACGGATTATTGGGCCCCACAATCAATGTCTTCTACAAAAGGAAAAACAAAAATAGGAAAATAAAGAAGTAAGAATATTAATTGAATGAATATATATATATATATAGATTAACTTTTTAAAAATTATTAAATTATTATAATAGGAGCTAAAGTTCTTTATATAAAAAACTATTATTCTTCACTAAATTTAATTTATAAGCAATAAGATTTAGAAACAATTATATAGTAGTAAATTTCAAATTTTAGTATTTTTTTAAGTTAAAATCTAAAATTTTAGATGATTAATGTTTAACAACATAATTTCAAAATTAATTACAATTTAATTATTTTAAATATAACAAAAAGTCACGTAAATTGTAATTAAAGTTTTTCAGCTACTAAAATCCATTAGATGAATATGGTTTAATAATAAACAAACAAATAAATAAATGCAGTGTAATAGATAAATTGCGTATATCTGCATATGCATGGTAACATATGTATCTATGTTATAAAATTTGACCTCTAAACTGAAGGCCTAACTCTATTACTAGGGTGGATATCAATTTTCAAAAATGGGTTAATAAAAACAAGAAAAAAATAAAATAATTTCTTATATTTAGCACCAAAATGTGTTTGGTAAAAAGACAAAATTTAGTTACAAAATTGGTTGTAACCTAAGACTACAACCTTACAAAATATCTTTTTATTGAAGGTGAATTTTAACAAATCCACCATTAGATTACATCTTTTTCTTGTATCCTCCATACTTGCAAAATTTCTAGAAAATTAAAGATCAATAATCATATCATCAATAAATTATTTAAATCGTAAGTTTTTGTAATTTAAAATTATGCAAAAAAATATAAACCTATAGATCATATAGTAAATAATATCCAATTAACACAAAATTTGACGTGTGTATTAAGAACGTAAAAAACATACAATTTAACGGTTAGATTTTCAAAATATGTAACAATGTTTATTTTATTGAGTAAGGCTATAGCCTAAAGTTACAACCAATTTTATAGGTAAACTTTGTCCTTGGTAAAATACAATTCAATATTGTTACTTATTAAAAAAAGGCACAATTTTTTTTTAAAATAGTACAATGAAAATTATCACAATTGTTTAGTTCTTAGTCTTTGTGCTAAAAAAACACTTTTTATTCCACCCAATTATTTATTTGAATGTTTCTAGGAAACCAAGTCTTCCAAATTGATAAATAATTTATAACTTAAAAACTCATTACCGTTTTTTATTCATTGTCAATATCAAAATTTATATAAGGGAGACTTCCAAATAAATAAAGATAAAAAATAATAATATTCCCTAAAATCTATCAATAAAACTAATCCTCCCCATCAAAAAATAAAAATAAAACTACTCCTCATCCAAAACTAATCTAACTCAAAAAGGCCTAAAACCGGTCAAAAACCAAGTTAAACCAGGAATTTTGAAAAAAAGGGTTCGGCTCTCAATTCGGTTTTTAAAACCATGGCTGTCAATCATGCTAATAAAAAAAAATCATAAGAAGACAACCTATTAAGGGTGCGTTTGGATACCGCTTATTTTGCTGAAAACTGAAAATAATAAAAAAATAATTTTCGATTACTGCTCACACTAACAAAACACTATTCATTTGCCTTAATGCATTGTTCATGAGCAAGAGGCACTGATAAAAAATAAATAAATAAATAAAAAGAAGAAGAAAACGCAAACGTGAAATGCCAATCCAAACAGCCACCAAGTCTACTTAATAGTAGACTTGTGGTGGACAGGTCTTTATCAGTTTTCTTTGTTTCCATCCCAACATGGACTTAGAAAGTCTTTGTCCAGCAGCCGAGTCGGGCCAAATAAAAATATCTTGAATAAATAATTTTCTATTGATTATTTCGAAGGAATCAATATATAATTAATTTGTAAAAGAATTTTGTGACTTTAAGATTTTTCATTTATTAAACATTTTAGGCCTTAGGTCTTGGACCTTTTTCCGCTAATGAAGCGATAGTACACCTATACTTCATAAAAATGAGGTCTTACCCAATGCAGCTGGGTTCAACATAAATGTTTTATGGAATATAAGTAATTTTTCAAAAAGAATTTCCTAGAAAATCATCTCATTTCTCGTGTATGGTGCCTTGAAATTGAGCTGAAAAACGTTTTCTGGTGTTGAGTATGCATAAAAAATTTAAAGGACTCAATTGAATAAAAATAAAGTTAAATTTCAGTCAAACTTAAAAGGTACAATTTTCATTTTAGCCTAAATATAAATAACCTTATAATTTTTTTTATAGAAATTATATAATTTTAAAAAATGTGCTTAAGGATATATCGATTTTATTTGAGATTTAAGGTGGAGTAAGTCTTGTGACACACACGCGTGCATGTATGCATGTGCATGTGGCCGTGGGTGCACGCACGCGTGCGCATGTGTGTTTGTGTGTGCAAAAGCATGCACACGTGTGGGTGTGTGCCAAATATTGCCAAAAAAAAGTAAAAGGTACAAAATTTTATTGGTGTGTGTTGAGTGAGTTTCCTATACATTAAAGCACTAAACTAAACAACATATGAAAATTGAATACAAATCCTCTATACTATTTTTTGTATTCCACTTTATGTTCCACTAATCACAACTTGTCATGTATTTGTTTAACCTTCCTTATAAAATAGCCAAAGTTTTAAATGGAAAAAAATAAACATGTGACAAATTATGATTTGTAAAACATAAAGTGGAACACAAAATGTGATACAAAAGATTTGTATCCATGAAAATTCTAGTACTTTTTTCAGTTTGGATACCTCTCCAATTTATATATAAAGGCTTTCTCAGTGTTTCTTAGGGCTTATGGTCATGCATTTAGTGATAAAATCTTGCATTTATTAGTTCAAAATATTGTTGCCAGCCAAGATTCAAGCAAAAGATAGTCACAAGGAAACCTAATTCCAGAGCAAAGGTTCTGTGTGTTAATTGCAAAAAAAAAAAAAAAAAAAGGGTAAAAAGTACAAAATTTATTAGCATGTTGAGTGAGTTTTCCTATAGACTTAAGCACTAAACTTGGCCCTTTTTTTAGTTTGGATATCTCTCTTATTTATAGAGAGAGGCTTTCTAAGCGCTTTTAGGGTTTATGATCTTGTATTTGACATTAAAATACTGCATTTATTAGTTCAAAATATTAACGCTAACCAATATTCAAGGGAAAGATAGTCGCGAGAAAACCAAATTCCAAAGTTTAGGGAGAGGAACACTTCGCATTTCTTCAGATTCCTCAACTCCGCCATATCTTGGGGAAGGAGTAGTGCCTGCTTAACCAAGTCGACCACGTAGCCAGTCTTATCCTGTTGAAAATCTCTGATGGAGGAGTCAAAGGGAAAAGGAGCCCCATCAAGTACCAGCAAACGGCTCCAAGTAGGGACTTTAGGTTACCAATCAGCAACAACGGCGAAGCCCATGCCCTTAGTGGCACTCTTTTTCTGTTGGGCCCTAATGGCCTTGGACCCCTTGGAAGGCTCTTGCCCCTATTTTGAGTTCTCTTTGCTGGGCCTTTTTCTCTCTCTTTCTCTTCTTCTCCTCGAGCTCAGTAGGAGAAGATCGAGCTGGAATAAGGGTAGAAGGTCTCAGATCTACCGGGACTTCAGGTGTGGCACCCCCGGCATGGGATTCCAACAAGCCCAACAAATTAAGAGTCTTCATTTGGATGACCATTCCTTCTAGTATGTCCGTGATCCCTTGGTTGGTGCTGACTTGCATTGTGGCCCGAGGTCTAGAGCTAGCCTAGAGTGCTCAATCAGATCAGGTTGGTTAAAAACCTTGAAGTCCTCTTCAAGGTCAACAAAGGAGGGCTCTCATGCTGTCTCTTCTTCTTCTTCCTCAGAGGATATAGGTTCCTCCTCGGTTTGGATGAGATCAGTGACTTGTTGGGCAGTAAGTTCAACCGCTTGAGTCCCTTTAGGAGGAGGAACAGTGAGAAACCCTTCAACAACTACGTTTATCCTTGCTAACGTGCTTTAAGGATTGAAAGCGGGTTGAGATAGGGGCATATCCGAGGATTACGTGGGCTACTCGGAGTTATCCGTCATTGTGGAGGAAGATCTCAAATTTCAAGATCCTGTTAAGGTCCTTGAAATTCACTAAGTTGCGGTTCCTAGCAATGAAATGTTTATTTACAAGAAGTTTAAGAAGGAAAAGTTAGGAGTTGGGCATATAAGCTTGTAAAAATTTTATAAAAAGAAAAATTAAAAAGTCAAAAACACAGGAATAGGTTCTCTATGAGCTAAGGGGGAGCTGACTTTTCGGGCCTACAATCATCACACCTAGTTCCCCATCCTTCGTGGGACAGTGTAGCCCATCATGCCAGTCTCCCAAAACGATCAAATAATCCTTGTCCATGCCTTTGTTGGTCTCAGGAAGACAAGAGATTAGCCTAACTGCAAGAACCCTAGTCTTAAGGTAATACCCTATTTCCTTGCTATTTTGACAATTATATACCCAGTTGACATCATGATGAGATAGTTTGACACCCATCTACACTACCCGATATCTAAAAGAGGTTTGGGGATTACTGGGTAGGGCAAAGTCTATAAAGGATTAGAAAATCCCTTGTTACCTTACCCATGGGGATCTCCATCCCATAAAAGCAATCATAAGGATGACCACAGCTCTAGTTAGTCTCTTGGTGTACCACTCCCCTAAATGACAATGTTCTATCTTGACCCCGGCGAGAATATTGTTTCTAGCCTTGAAGGTTTCCCTATCTTAGGGGTGCTCACTAGGCTAGAAAACCTACTCATCCTAAGAAATAAAAGAAAGAAAAAGAAGAAGAAAAATAGAAAAAGGGAACTCTGTCCTAAGTATGAACTTGAGGTAACTTACGAGTGCAAAAAGCTCAGCTCCTCGGGCAGACTCTTTGAGGGACAGGCCATTTTTTCTAAAGTAAGAGGAATTATCTCCACACTCCTTTATATAAGGGTAAAAAGAGAGTGGTAGTTTTCCCACCCATTAATTTGGGAAAATCTTAGCTATTGGTCCATCGCACCGTAGAACATGGAGGACACATAGTCGCCTGTTGCATTAATTACAGCGTTCAGAATACCTAAGCATCAGAAACGTGAATAGGACAAGTGAAAAGACACTCCTTCGTGGGAACGCATCCAGAACGTGCCAACCTTCCTGCCACTTACCAAAACCGTACTCCCCTAAATAGCAAAAAAAGTGGAGTTTTGGGGGGCTATTATGGGAGGGTGAGAGGCTTGAAGAAGGAATATTGCCAAATAGATCCGACCCGAGGAGAAGGTGGCCCGACTTCTCATCAACTCTGGCCCAGCACAATGACGATAACCCCAGATACTGAAACCAAGGAAGCGGCCTGCTTGAGGAGCGAACACTTCTCAGAAGACTTTAGATAAGCCACTTGGGCTAGAAGACTGAAGACTGAGGAAAGAAGTAGAGATGTACAAGTAAAGAAATAGGGGAAGTTTCAAGGTAAAGTAGTCATCATCTCTGTATTCAATGCACTACACCAACTCAACTCGCCGCATTAATGGTAGAGTAACCCCTAAACAATACCCTCACAATTTGTAGCACATTCTACCACCTCCAATAATGCCCTTATGGGATAAGCATCCAAGTGAAGATTAGTGGTTGTCCAAGTAGAGGGCTGAGATGCACTTCAGGTAGCTATTTAAGGAAAAGAGACTCCTCCAAAAAGGGGAACGAAGGAATTAGAGGGAAAAATATAAAGTGTAACCAAGAACTTTATAACCGAGAAAGTGTTATCATACAAGTTAAGGCTTCTCAGACCATCCCGAGAAAGAACTGATACCAACATCTTAGTCTTTTTTCATTATCTTTTCTCATGAAGTTTTTCCTTGTTTGCTCATTCTTCTTTAATCATCTGACATAATTATTTAAGCTTGAAATTTTTTTTTTCTCTCTCTCTCTCTCACCAAAAAAAAAAACTAACTTGATCTTGATAACTTCTACAAATTAATTTTATTAGGTCACAACATAGAACCAAACCTTCTCACTTGGGTCGAGCTGCTGTATCTGCCTCACATAAGATTATTCTCAAATGACATTTTGAGATGAATGTTGTATATTTGATAAACCTTTCTATGTCTATTTTCAATCTTTATTTTGTATTGAAATTATAATTGTTTTTCATTTTCAAGTAATTGTACCTTTAAGTATCAAAAAACAAAAAAACAAAATTTTTGATTGTACCTTTAAGCAAAGTGAAATATAACTTGAAAGTTCAAATAGTGTATAAAACACCCTTGAACATTTAGATCCCCAATAACCAAAATACAAATTCAAGCTTTATGACAAATAATAAGTGTGCGAAAAATAAACACAAGCTATAAACAGAATTAGTAAACAATCTAAGCCAATTAAAATCACATCCAGAGCAGAAAATAAAAGGTAAAGATTAAAGGAAGAGAGATGCAAACACAAGGACAACACAACGATGTGTTATCGAATAGGAAACTGAAGCCCTCGGCATAAAACCTCTCCGCCGCCCTCTAAGCGGTAAGTAATCAACTAGAAAATGTAGTTGGGATACATGAACAGCAATAGACCCTCCAAGCCTAATCTACCCAATGTACCTCAGCCCTCCAAACTTCTTGCTCCAATGAGGTTGCGCCGAGCTTATTTCTTTTCTAGCTTCCCAGATTCCGCTACTTGACCATAGCATCAACCAATGTGAAATTGATTTCTTCCTAATTGCTTCCCAAAACACCAAACAACCCTCTCACAGTAATGGATATAGTGAGAAAAGGTTTTGGTAAAAAGCCTCTCAAGGATTTAATAATGAAGAGGAAGAGAGTAGAGGAATTTGAAAAGTCTCTTATGTAAAAATTGTGGATGAATCAATCTTGGTTTTCTCTAGGGTTTCTCTCTCAAAATTCTCTCTGGAAGCTCTCTTTCTTTCGTGGGTATAAGAGGTATTTATACTAGGGTGAGAATGGAATGTGAAGAGTCAGATTTTTCAAAACAGGGCTGGCTCGCGGCTTGACTGAGTCGCAAGTTCCAGCCGCGAGATAACTGAACGGCCAATTGTCCTATTTTGTCCTGTAGTGCTCCAGTTAGCATGACGCTTCAACTTTTGGCATGCCTGGCACGTGTGCAGCTTCTGGCGGCTTGCAGTCGCGAGTCACCCGCGATATCCAGTCGCAAATCTCTGTTTTTCTTGCACACTCTTAAGCATTTCTTCACACTATCTCACAAACTACCCTTACAAGAATCTCACCTAAATACAGGGTTATTAATTGCTGAAATACAAGCAAATTTGGTACGGAATAAAGCCAACAAGATGGTTGATTAAATTCAACCTTACATAACTTTTGTTAAATTATTATGTAAATCGTACGGCTATAATGCATGAACGCGGCTAGGAGGGTGCCGCACCGAAGTCCAATGCAGCCCGAAGCAGGGTACGGCATCCGATGCGACTGCTCCCACATCGGTGCCACGTCGAACCTTTTTTTTTTTTTTTTTCTCTCTCTCACGGAGTCACACCAACTTAGCTCGATTCATGCTAACTCGGCTTTGATTCACACCGAACCAGGTAGATTCGGCCAGAATCAAGCCAAATTGAGTCGTATCGGCCGGCAATCGAAACGGCCGAAACGGACCGAAATGGTCGAAACAGGCTAAAATCGACCTTGAATCATGCCAAAATAACCAAAATCGGCTTTGAATGAGGCCTAAACATCCTAAATCTGTCCTTTCTTAATTTTATTCTGAATATTTGTTACTTCATTTGTGTTTTCTTTTTTGTTTTGTGTTTCTTGCCTTCTTTCTTTGTTTTGTGAATCAAGGCATAGTAATGTGTTTTTTAAGAATATTTTAATAGTAAAAATATATAGAAAATATAAATAAAAATATTTTTAATAATTTTTTAATCGCCGCACCCTGCCGCACCTTCACCCAACTTTTTCAAAAATTGTCGAGTCTCGCACCCAAATCCGGAAACTCACCCATGCTTCATAGTTGCACAGGTTAGCTTTTTTTTTTTTTTTTGGAGAATGAATACGTGTAAGCTTTATTACTCAATGGATGAAATATCCAACATAACAAAAGACATTATGCCTGGAGGAACAGACTCCATCCAGACTACAATAGGAAAAGAAAGTCTTGCTCTTTGGGCTAAGGCATGGGCAACGAAGTTGCCTTGTCTACCCACATGAGAGAAGGAACAACTCTGAAAAGAGCTTACATAAGACATTGTGTCTTTTAGAATATGACCAACAGAGGAATGCTGCATTTCTCCATGTTTTAGAGCCTTTATCACCAACTCAGAATCTCCCTCAAATGACAATTGTTGAAAACCACATTCACAGGCAAAGAGGGCTGCCCTTCTTGCAACTAACATCTCCAAGGCCACAACAGATTGTGGTTTCTGAATTTTTTCTGAAAGTGCCGCCATAAGTTCTCCCTTACAATTTCTGATAACAACACAAATTCCCGCTTCCTCCGATTCATTGAACATAGTCCCATTGTTTTGTATGAATTCAGTGGAGGAGGCTTCCATTTCTTGCTGACACTATTCTATAATCGTGGCTGTCTAAATTCCAGGTTCTTCAAATTTCTGATATGGTTCTTGGCGTAAGAAGCAATTTTTTCCAACAGCATCGAGGGTTCCTGCAAACGTGACTTGTTCCTAAGTTGCCAAATTGACCAAGCCGTGACAGCAAAGAAGGCCAAGGTCTGAGGCTTCTCCCTTATTTTGTTGACCAGGTCCTTGAAAGAGAGAGTTGTTGTTGCTATCCTATCCACCTAGCCAAAATCTTCAGACCAGATATGCTTTATTTTTACACAACCCCAGAAAGCGTGAATCACATCCTCAAGTGCTAATGAGCATAAGTGGCACACCAGGTTTTGCAGAATTTTCCTGTTTACAAAATTGGATTTTGTAGAGAGAGAGTTAGAAACAGATCTCCAAAGGAAATGTTTAATTTTACCTGGTACTTTCAGCTTCCAAATCCCATGCCAAAAAGTTTTTTGTGTTGCTGCTTCTTGAAGGAGGATCAAGTTCTACAGGTCCTCTTCACAGAGAGCTTTGTAACCGGATTTAACCGAGAACACACCTGAATTTTCCTTTGGCCAGATCAGAATATCAAGTTATGGGACAAAACACAAAGGTATGGACTTAATTTGCTGAGTTTCTGTGGGATAAAAACATAAGTCTATTAGGTGCACATTCCACCAACCCGTGTGTGGATCAATTAGAGCATCCACAGTTGCTTTCGATGAGAGAAAATAGGGAGGAGAGCTGACCTTCCCCCCTGCCGTTCACGGATTAGCTACTATTATACATCAATCACAATGTACTACCTCAATAAATACAAGAAAAGAAATTACAATTTTTTTTTATTTCTTATTATTTTCTTTGACATCCTTTCTTTTATTCACTTATCTTATATCTTATTTTGATTAAACTAAAGACTTTTTTTTTAATATCTCCAGCTGGCATCTGCACATGAAAGAATCCTAGTTATTATTATTTTCATCATTTTTAACAAATAAATAAGGTTTTTCGGCCTATTTTGTATTTTGACTTTCTTGATTATGTTCTTTTCACAATTAAAATTATTCTTTAATTATTCAAGATAATTACGTCATCCAACAAAAGAAAATAATTGTCTTGAGTACTTAGAGAAACTGGATTTTATTTCTTTAAATTATCTAGTGCTTCATGTCTGCCATAATTTGAAAATCAAGCCAATAGGTATGAATTTTTCTATTTACTTTTAGTTAATCATTTAAGGACCAATCAAAATCAATTTAAGATAATCCTAAGCATGGATTAAAATCAAAATTAAAATGAAACCGCTATTTAGTCTCACAAGCTATTTCAACTGGTAAGTTTAGACTCCAAAGGTTTGAGTTAAAATGAAATCTTTAGGATAGTTTTGATGGAACACTAACAATTTCTTATGATATCAATGAGTCAAATGTAGCAATTGAAAGTTGGTTTAATTACCATTTTGATGACCTTTGCACCATATTCTAAAATGATCTATTGTGTTTCAAATGTATTAATTTAGTCACTAACATTTTAATATTGTTTCGAAATAGTCGTGGATGGAAAAATCTGACATCGCTAACGTTGATACTAAAATATTAATTTTGATGTCACATGGAATGCCCCCTGATTTTTATTTTTTATTTTTTAAATAAAAAGAAAAAAGAAACAGCAAGGCCAATACAGTCTATTTGGTTTATCTCAAAAAAAAAAAAATAGTCTATTTGGGTTTTGTTGAGAGAGACCTGCGATGCCTACTGTCTACAGTCGGAACCCAACTTCAATTCAATCCAAAACGATAATCCTAAGCTTCAGAATGGAAAATGTAAAACCTTAAATCAATTCTTAAAATTTTTTTTTTTTTTTAAATTGAACAAAAAAAATTGAAAACCCACTTCTCAAAAGCAAACTCAAAATCAAAACCACAAGTACATTTTAATGATCATGCTTTTGCGTTCCCTTGCTCGTTTGAACAATTTTTGTTTAAAATTTTGCAACCGCAAGTAGAACAACTAAAAGAAATGATGTTTAAGTTTTTTTTTTTTTTTTTTTTGATAAATAACGTAAGAATATTATTAATAATAAAAAGATTGCCAAACCGAGTACATTGGGGATGTACTATGGGGGCACAAATCAAGAAACAAAAGAACAATGGGCAAGAAAAATAGAAAAGGAAGAACAAGAAAAATGAGAAAAAACCACACTCTTCAAAGAGAGTGTGTAAGAAAAAGGACTTAATCTCCAACAAAAAGCGTTCGCAACCCTCAAAACTTCTAGCATTCCTTTCACGCCAAATGCACCAAATCAAGCCGTGAGGCACTAATTTCCAAACATCAATGTGACGATGTCGCGCACACTTTCCTTGCCAAGCCTCAAACAACTCAAGAACAGTATGAGGCATAACCCATTGAATACCAAACAAGCAGAAAACCAAAGACCACAACTCCCAAGCTATGGAGCAATGAAGTAGAAGATGATCCACCGACTCCCCACACCTCTTACACATATAGCACCATTCAAGCACTATCACTCGTCTTTTACGAAGGTTATCTGTTGTTAAGATCTTACCTAAGGAAGCAGACCAAGAAAAGAAAGCTACCCTTAGAGAAACCTTCAATTGCCATATCATTTTCCATGAAAAGGAAACAAGATTAGGAGGGTAGAAGGAACTATAATAACCTCTAACCTCAAAACCTCTATTCATTGTAGGCTTCCAACAAACCTTATCTGGGCCAAACCCCCACAATGACGAAGAATATACCAACTCCATAAACCGGTCAAAGGCTTCTTCTTCCCAATCTTGTGGTGGACGACGAAATTGCACATTCCAGTGAAACCTCCCAGCCGACCAACCCATAACTTTAGCCACCGAGGAATCCTTTGACCTACTAAGACAGTAAAGCTCCGGAAAGGCCACTTGGAGAGTACAATCCCCACACCACACATGCTTCCAAAATTTCACTCTAGTACCGTCCCCCACATCATAAACAAGAAGTTTAGAGAAGTTCAACCAGCCACATCAAGATTATTGTTATTTTGGGGTTCGTATATACCTTTTCGAAACCTACCTGATGGTAAGATGGTTTGTTTAAAGTTGACATCATAAGTAAATTAATCAACGTATTCCCCTGTTTAACAAAGATGTACATGGAATATAACAAAGATGACCCCGTTCTATTAGATATATAATAATATAGCTAGAAAGAACCAGCGAAAGCATGGTTTCAGACACATCTAGATGTGAATATATTGAAAAGTAAAAAACAGCAAATGAAGGAGATACATATACTATGTAGTAATGCAATGTTTCTTCTATCATTAAAGAAACAAATTGCTACAAGTGACGTAGAAAGGAAAGCTTAAAAGAATCACTTACCTGCCAAGAAAATTTCTATTTACAGCATCAACAGGCAAAGC
The DNA here is from genome assembly GCF_001633185.2 of Quercus lobata. Lineage (NCBI taxonomy): Eukaryota > Viridiplantae > Streptophyta > Magnoliopsida > Fagales > Fagaceae > Quercus > Quercus lobata. The sequence continues at coordinate 34,430,208 of NC_044911.1, forward strand.
ATAAGCAGGATCGATGGCTTTTAATCCCAGATATTCAAGAAGTGAAAGTCCTGCAACAACAAAGATGAATGACTTAAGATTTGATAGATAAATGTCTTGAAAAGATTATAACCTTGATTGTCAAAGCCAGAAACCTCTAATAAAAAAGGAACATCGTGTATATGGAGGAGATGGATACAAAATACGTCTGTACTGAAAAGATTATAACCTTCCTAGGTCTGTTGGATTTGCAACCCACCGGTTAAAAAATGGCCATAAAAAGAAGAGAGAGAATACTCATCCAACAAAGGGGTGAAAAACCTTCAGTCTCTCCCTGTCACTGCCTACCCCAAACCCTCCCAATAGGTTAAATAATATAAAAATAATCATAATAACAGATATTATGAAATCATTTGTTGAATCAGTTTTTCGCCTTAATGATCAGCCATTTTTAAGCAGATTCCGTTATTCCTTAACAAAATGCAGGGGAACATTAAAAGGTGATTTAAATTAAAGTACAACATTAGCATTGACAACAATTTAAATGCTTATCACATGCCATATCCATAGATTAAAAAAGAAAAAATTAAAAAGGCAGTAATGCAGCATATAGTTACCAGCTACACCGAAGTACGTATGGTAAACATCTACAGCATCATCTGGTCTATCAGAAATTCCTCCATTTTCCATATCCTGAGATTTTTGACAAAGCACATCTCAGAGAAATTAAAATCATTCAAAATAATAATGCAGAAATAAGATACAGGACCAACACCCTGGATTTCCCAACATGCCTAATTTGAATCCACATAGTAGCCTATTCAAACCTGGCAGTCCAAGATGAACTCAACAAGCTTTTCCTTATTGATCCAATGAACCCTGTCTATCATGATCAAGCTAGAAAGAACCCACCACAAGTAGCAGACCTGAAGTATGCAACAAAATCAATGAGAAAGATTAAAAATGATCAATGTCTCAAAAACTAAGTCTCAATTGAAAGAGTAAAAGGATACACTGACATCAGGAAGTTTCTCAGGACGGCCATTAAGACCTCCAGATTTAACTTGCCACTCACATAACCACCACCCAAGAAGGCCCTTGTCAATATGATGCACTGACCCCGTTATAGCAAGTGCACCCACACAACAGAAAACTGCAGTACAATTAAGCAGAGAAGTTCTTTTAGATTTCAAGCCTAGATTTGACATGCAGACAAATCTCAAGTCATAATTGTTCACAGGAATTGTTTTTTGATAGGTAAATAAGAGATTTTATTAGAAAGAAGGAATGCACCTCCTGTACACAAGATGCATGCTAGAGATACAGAATTATGACATATTACAAGAGTCTAGGAAACCAAACAAATTGGAGCTCAAGGTTTTTAAGAACCTAATGTTTCAGATTTGGAGAATAAAAATTTTGGGTCTGACATAAAGACAATACCAGTTGCTACCACTTATCAATCAGCTTCACCTTGAAGTGATTAATGTTCAACACTTTTTAACTCAACTTATTTAGTTCAAAGAGTTTAAGATTGCAGGTTAGGTGAAATGAAATCAAAAAGTTTCAAGCAGCTTGAGTGAAATATCCAGCTCTAATGGAAAGTGAGGCACTTCATAAGCTAAAGGTTAAAAAGACATTATTTTCAAGTTTCAGCTGGAATTTATTGTGGAAGCTCTTCGGTGAATGTGATCACAAAGATGAGAAGTCACATATAATTGTTTTAATCACTAAATACTTTTCTTCTGATTACAACACAGACAAATCAATTATGATGTGTACATATGCAGGATAAGGCTATAAAACAAACAAAGCTATTCAAGCTTCACATAGGATCAGGTGGTATGGAGATTTAATCATCAAAAAAATAAAAGATCAGGTTATATTGAGCACTTGATAACTTAAAAATCAAATTCTCTAACACAGCTTTTCTCATATTTTGAATCCTAGAAAGGCAAGTTATTCAAGCTCAACTACCACCAGCTCAAGAAGCTCACTCAAAATAGATCATGAGAAGAACAAGTGAGCTTGATGCAAATTGAACAGATTGATGCATGCCACATCCTGCTGGTGAGACCATGGTAATATGACAATGACACAATCCATCACACTAGAGCCAATAATAATTCATTCCGAAAGAGTAACAAAAACTATACCTTGCAGCCTCTCAAGGAAGAAGTCACTAATTCCTCTAAATTCAGTAAGGTTTTCTTTTTATTAAGAATCAATTCAGTAAGGTTAATGGCTTCTTGTCACCGCAAAGTTTGAAGCAGAGACACATATGGGACTTATGTATGCCTCAGTTTCCAAAGTTCGTAAAAAAAATCCATCTTTAGACTTTGATGATGATCTGCTTGAGATTCAGTAACTCTTAAAGTACTACAAGAAGCTAGTTGGTGATTAATTACTGCAATGTTTGCCAGCATTTAGAAGCATTCAGCAAGCTACTGATTTAATACCAGGGACAGCTTTGCTAAATCTGCCTACCTATAGAATGTCTCTCTACAATGACCTGAAATGCAAAGACAGGTTGAGGAGTTAATTGTCAAAGGTTTTGCGGGCAAGAGCAAAAGCCCTTGTTCTGTCCCCGCCTTGCTTACACCTAAAAAGGATGATTTATGGAAGATGTGTATGTATAGTAGGGCCATTAATAAGATCACAATCAGTTAGAAAATATGCTCAACAAGTTAGTTGGAACAAAGGTGTTCTCCAAAATAGACTTGAAGAGTAGGTACCCGTACCATCATATTAGAATGGGGACTACTGAATGAGCTTACAAGTGGCTATTAATGTCGTGTCACCTCTCTAATGCCCCAAACACTTTCATGTGGGATATGACCTTTTCTTGGGATCATTTGTAGTTGTTTATTTGATGATAAATTGATATATCATCAAACTGAAGAAGAGCAATTGAGTCATTTGCGTCAAGTGTTGGAGGTTGGTCACAACAGAAACCCTATGTAAACTTGAAGAAGTGATCTTTCTGGTACCACAAAGCTGTGTTTCTTGGCTTTGTTGCGTCGACAGATGGATTACAACCAGATCCTGAGAAGGTGCAAGCTATCAAAGATTGGTCTGTGCCACAGTCCATGGCCAATGTTTGTACTGATTAGCTTCATTTTACATGAGATTTCATATGTGTGTGTGCGTGTAATAAATATAAAAAATTCAGTGCAATCATGAGTTCTATCACTGAGTGCTTAGAGGGAGTTGATTTCCAATGGTCCAAATCAGCACAAAGAGCCTTTGAACATATCAAAACATTGATGACAGAAGCTCCTGTCACTGCACTACCATATTTTGGGAAACTTTTTATTGAGGAGTGGCGCAGGACATATTGGGGAATTTGTCTACGGGTGCTTCTAGTGGGTTTAGGGTTAGGAGAACTTGTCGGGTCTAAGGTTTAGAATTTTTGGAGAACATGTTTTGTGGTTGTATTAGAAATTAATAGTGGCTTAATAAGTTATTTGATGAATATTTGGTAGAATAAAGTATGTGAGATTTTAGGGTTTTGATAGGTAAAAGAATGTACTTGATTTGGGGTTTCTAGTAGTATTAGGACTCCTAGTTTGACTAGTAAACCAAAATCTAATATAACAGTACCTTGGGCACAAAGAAAATAAAACCTAAGACACTAAGGATCTCCTAGAAAATTATAAACTCTATTAAACTACCAAAATATCCTTAATTCACAGGAATTGTGGAAATTACATATTTGCCCAACTACAAAATTGACCATAACTATTAAAATAAAATTCCAAATAAAAAATATAAAATATAAAAACTGTTTTAGCCCTAAAAGACACATACCTAGACCCTTAAAACCACAACTTTTACTTCAATTGGACTTCACACATGAATCCTTTAAAATCATTTTCAAATCAGAAAAATTTGCAAAGTAATAGCAAATCATTCATCCATGGCTGCATCAGGAGTGTAATACTACACACACAGGAATGGGACTGTTCTTAGTCAAGAGGGAAGACTAGTGGAGTTTTTCAATGAGAACTTAACTGATGCTAAACGTCACTTCACCATTGGCAACATTACTTGGCATACCAAGAATTTGTGGTATACTTGAATCATCGAGCATTGAGATATTTGAATTCTTAGAAAAAGCTTAATTCACATCACGTAGGGAGGAGTTCTTTCCTTCAAGAGTTCAATTTCTCAATAAAATACAAGACTGGTGAGTGTAATAAAGTTGTAGATGCTTTGAGTAGGCAATCCTTGATGCTAAAAGTGATGACAACCCAAAGTTATTGATTTTGTAGAGTTGAAATACCAATATGAAAATGATCCATATTTTCGCTAAATCATAGCCCAATTGTGAGAGCCAAAAGGAGTAAGTATGCTGAGATGGCTACTTATTCAAGGGCAATCAGTTGTGCATTCTAGAAGGATCCTTGCTTTAGCAGATTGTTAGAGAACTTCATGGTAATGGGTGGGGGGGAGGCGGGGGATTTTGGTAGAGACAAGACATTGACAATAGAATAGGATCGTTATTTCTGCACAGGAATGTACAAAGATGTGGTTAGGTTTCTAAGACATTGTCAAGCATGCCAATTTGGTAAGGGGGTTTCACAAAATACCAGATTGTACACACCATTGCCTGAACCTAATGCTCCTTGCTCCTTGGGTTTATCTGAGTATGGATTTCATGTTGGGACTCCACATGACTCCATCCTTGTCATGCTTGATTGTTATTTCAAGACGGTGCACTTCATCCCTTGCTCCAAAACTTTTGATGCCACACATATTGCTAATTTATTTTTCAAAGAGGCTAGTGAGACCATAGTTAAAAAACTGAACCACGCATTGAACTGTCAAAGGAGTGGTATGATGGCTCACTGGTTCAACCATTGGGTTATTGGTACAACCATTGGACTAATTACGGATTTATTTGAAGATATGTGTGTGTGTATATAAACAAAGATATTGAGACAATATTCAATTTAAGAATAATTATGCAAGCATACTAAAGATTGAAATTAATAGAATATTATTCTTCAGAAAAGTGATTCAAATATAGAATTTAATGTTTTTTTCATATATAAAATGACTAACACTTGTATTGATATTTTGACTACTTACTTCAACTTTTAAAACAAAACTTACCACCACTGCACACTCTTGGCGTGATGGTCATTCCACAAGTACAAAGTTTTTGTGGGGTGGGAGGGGGCAAGAGCTAGGGTTTAAATCTTCAGGAGGGAGCTTCACATATACACTTAAATTAAGTTAGAGTAGAATTTCTATCTTATATCCAAAAACAAAAACAAAAACAAAAAACAAAAAACTTAAAAGCCCATAGATAAAAGTGCAAAATTGGAGGAAAGTATGTTTAATGATCAAAATAATTTAACATTAAAAAACCAAACAATTCGAATAAAACTGTGTCGTTTGGTATTTTTCTAAAAAAACTCTAGTAGTTTAATCAGTTTTTTTACAAATCCAATATTTCTTTTGTATTGAACAGATATATTGTCTGGTTCACCAGCTAACAATTCAACTAGTGTGGTGAATAAAAAAGAGAGGTTATAGAGGAATTTCTTATGGGATGGCTTAGGGGAGGTTGCCGTTATTGAAGAGCACGCTTTAGAGAAAAAAAAATATGTGTGGGAAAGCTTGAAAGCATGCTCTTCAATAACATCAACCTCTCCAATTTTGACAAGTACAACCTCTATCAACTAGCTAAGCAATTTTCAATTATCTCCAAAATAGGATCCCAAACTGCCATTAATTTAAAGCAACCCCCAATGGCATGCCAAGGTAAATCATTGGCAAAGACCCTACCTTACAATACAAAAGATCAGCCAAATCAGTCACATTCTCCACGTCACCCACTAGCACCATCTCACCTTTCCCCAAATTAACTCTTAACCCAGATACTGCCTCAAAACAAGTCAACAACATCCAAATGTACAAAATATGTTCAGTGTTAGCATCATAAAACAAAATGGTGTCATCTTCAAATAATAAATGTGAGATAGACAACCACCATCTTCAGCATTCCCCACTTCAAAACGTCTAATTAGACCTTCCTCCTCCATCCTCCTCAACATTCTATTAAGAACCTCCATAACCAAGATGAAAAGCAAAGGGGATAATGGATCCTCTACCATAATCCCCTAGAAATGCCAAAAAAAACCACAACGCCATTAACCAAAACAGAGAATTGTACCATGGTAATGCAGTACAAATCCAACCTCTCCATTTCTCACCAAACCCCATCCTGTCCAAGAGATAGAGAAGAAACTCCCAATTAACATAGTCATAGGCTTTTTCTATATCCAACTTACATAATGCAAGGGATATGAATTTTTACCCCACACACTCATTTGCAATAAACACCAAATCCAAAATCTGCCTTCCTCCCACAATCTATTGGCCAACATCTCAGGCCAAAATTTTATATACATTTCCAATCAGTCTGATGGGCCTAAAGTCCCTTATATTGTTAGCATTTAGCTTATTAAGGATTAACACAATAAATGATGCATTAAGAGTTTTTACAAACTTACTATACTTGTGGAACTCCTCAAAAACAACTAACACATCTGATTCAACCACCCTCCAAAATTGTTGGAAAAAATCCATGGTAAACCCATCTAAGCCTGGAGCTTTATCTCCCTCGAAATCCTTCACTACCTGTATAGTATCTCATTTCTCAATAGGCTTCTTAAGCACACTGTACTTAGCTTCCCCAATCACAGCAAAATTAAGTCCACAACCTTTAGCCTCCATTGCTTTGTTTCTTCATACAAGAACTCATAAAATTGAACCACCTGACCCCTTACCTCCTCAGAACCAACCCACCCAACTCCAACAGCCCCAAAAGTTGTATCATCTACCCCCATGACCAACCATAGCATAAAGTTGCAACCTTTTAACTCAAATTTGAATTTTATGGCTTAGATCTAGGATCTTTTGCTCGGATACCACTTGATGCGATAAGGACTTACTTCTAGTGTAGCAACAACAGCAACATTAAAGCAAAGGAAAAAATTAAAGGATTTAAGTTGATAGAATCAAATATCAATTTCTAGGCCCGAAGAGCTCAAGAAATATTCAGATTTGAAATTTCATAATGTAGATAGGAAAAACTGACAACAACGACTTAAAAGACAATTAAATGTAACAATTAAATACATCGAATTAAAAGACAATTAAGTAACCTAGAATTCTAACCATTCATGTTACATATAACAATTAAATCCCAACCATCCAAATTCATTTGAAGTCACATAAGCTATTAAAATACTCAAGACATAGTTTAATTTTATTTATTAAATAAATAAATAAATACTCAAGACAGAATAGTAGACTAAAAATAAAGTAGAGAAATAAAAGACAATGGACAAATGGCCTTTTTTTTCCACTTGGGCTTAACTTCTTCTACATAACTTGGTTTGCATCACTCTATAGGATAGTTTCTTTAAATTTATTGAAGTACTCACCTTTAAATCACCATTATCAAAGTAGACATCATAGATCAGTATAGAATCCTAGTCTACAGCTCAAAATCTTTCAAAACTTTCATCATTCAACTCAATTGCACACACCAACCGATCATCCAATCTATCTCGTGCCAAGAAAGGAGTTTTCATATTCCATATCGCCATTCTCATCCTCAAGACCAACTTCCAAGTTCCAATATGACCCAAGGTTTGTGGTCACCTTTCTGAATCTTTGTACAGGCCCTTGCTAGTTCCCATCTCTATAGAACTTGTACAGCCTGCAACAAATCTTCAATCATATGCCTCATCACATCCATCTCTATTTTCTGGCCTTGAATTCCTCTACCTTCATGACCAACTGTAGCTCAAAGTTGCAACCTTTGACTCAAATTTGAATTTTATGACTTAGATATAGGATTTTTGCTTTGACGCCACTTGATGCAATGAGAAGAACTTAGTTCTAGAGTGGAAGAAGGATTTAAGAAGAAAGTACAGTAACAACCATATTAAAGCAAAAGAAAAGATAATACAATTGAAATTGGAATAATCAAATATCAATTACTAGGCTCGAATAGCTCAAGAAATATTCAAATATGAAATTTCATAAAGTAGATAAGAAAAGGCTACCTACAATGACATAAAAGAGGCTATTTATAAATAGCCTTTAGTAACCCTAGAATCCAAACCCTTCATCTTACACATAAGATCCTAACCATTCAACTTCATTAAAAGTTGCATGCTAGTCACATGGGCTTTGAAAATACTAGACATAATAGTAGATTAAAAATATCATAGAGAAATAAAAGATTATGGACAAATGGGCCTTTTTCCATTTGGCCTTTAAATTCTCATACATCACTTGTTGTGCATCACTTTCCTAAATAGTTTCTTTAATATGTACTAAAGTACTCACCTTTAACTCACCAACATCAAACTAGACATCATAGATCGGTGGAGAATCCTAGTCTATGGCTCAAACTCCTTATAAATTTCATCCTTCAACTCAACTGTACACACCAACATGTTCTACAAGTCCAACAACATGAAAGGATTTTTCATCTTATATATCATAACTCTCATCCTCCAGACCACCTTCCAATATCACCTAGGGTTAGTGGCCGCATTTTGAAATCTCCAAGCAGGCTCCTGCCACTTTTTGCCACTGAAGAACATGTACAACTCACAAAAACTCTTTAACCAATACACCTCATGTCATCCATCTCTATCTGTTGGTGTTGAATTACTCTACCCCACAACCAACCATAGCTTAGTTGCCACCTTTGACTCAAACCCGAATGTTGTGGTTTAAATGGAAAATCTTATGCTTTGATACCATTTGATGAGGTGAGAACTTAGTTCTAGTGTAGAAGCAAGGTTTAAGAATAAAATACAACAAGAATAAGATTAAAGCAAAGAAAAAGATAAAAGGATTGAAGTTGGAACAATCAAATATCAGACTTAGAGCTCAAGAATAATTCATATATAAAATTTCATAAAGTAGCTAAAATGTTGTCTACGACTCAAAAGAGGCTATTTATAATACCCTTTAGAAAACATAGAATCCTAACTCTTCATCTTACAGGGTAGACCATATATATTATTTTCAGCCATTCTATTCCATCCGTAGTCATACTTTGTTACCTCCTTACTTCACATGTATTTTATTTACTAATTCCTATCAATCTTATTTAGGTCTCCATTCCCTCGATTTGAATCAACTCACTCTTTTACACTAGTGCATAAATTGTTCTCCTTTGCACATAACTAAACCATGCGATCCATCAACATCAATCAGCATTAATAATGATCGATTAGGTTAACTAGCATATTTGGTGTATGTACCAACAAGGAAACAAAAGAGATGATAAGCGGAAAACACAGTTGATTTATCAAAATTATTCAGAAAGTAAAACTTCATATAAAGATTGTAGGTTAATGTATAACATACTTTGCCCCGCATGGGACTCCCCACCAAGTGTGCATCCAAATCCACCATCCAAATTTTTGCAACTTACAATGTAGCTCACAGCCTTCTCCACATTGATTTTATCAATATTGAGAGACAACATATTGCAATATAAGAGAACCTATAGGAAAAGGAATTATTTTTGTAAAAACTTCTACTTGCAAAGATAACTAACTCCCAAAACTGTGACAGGCCAAATAACAAAGCAGAATGGGAAAGAATACCGTGTATCAACTTCACCCCATATGTCCCCTGAAAAAGATCCATCTTCATATTGCAGCCCAGCAATATCAGACTTCAATATTAAGAGCCACAAGAATCGGTAGAAATACACTTCCTCATATTTTGGTTTAAAAAGTAAATTTTGTTGATGAGTAAATCTCTTGTAAAGAGACATCTATGTCTCTCTACTTACTTGAGAAGTAAAAGTAGTGATTCCAACCAATATGTAATATCAATCAGATGTGCAAGTTGAAACTATCAGTTAACTAGCTTCGAAATTTGAATATGCAAATAATTGCAGTAGTTATAATAATTATAGACACTACAAACTTTCAGAAAATAAAGCACTGTATATAATATAGGATATAGAATATATATATATATATATATAAATATATAAAAAAAAGTAAAATTGTCATAATTAATAATATGATATAGAAGATTTATTAAGTTTGAAAAGTTTCAAAGTCCACTGATCAGTATACCAAAGGATACAATTTGTCACCTTATCAATGTCAAGAACATTTAGCTTGTCAAAAAGGGCCAAAACCTGCACAGCGCTCAGAGTATACAGTACATGAGGGTCATGTCCAATGTTACCACCAAACCCACCTGCACAATTAAGTATATCATCATGTGCCCATGGTTATAATCATCTGCATTTTTTTTTCCTTTTCCTAATTCTTTTACTTCAAAAAAATTTCTATGTTAACCATTAATGCATAACAGAATGCATCGTGACAACATAGTTGGTTGAACTAAGAAAACTATGCATCTATATAAACCTGACTGGTGCTGGCACTTCATGACCCATGAAACAACCTCTTCCACATCAACAGTGTCAAGCTTTCCCAGAAAATCCAGAGTGGTCAATCCCCAGTATGCCCCATTCATTCTCAGATGTTCCATCACCACAGATACAAAATCATCCTTCCTCTGAGTTACATAAATTTTATTTTAAAAAATTAAAGAATAAAATAAACAGAATTTTTAGTTATAAATGATAAAAAATTTATTCCAGAAACTCAATATATATATATATATATATATATATATATATATATATATGTGCACACGCACATATCAAACACACCTTTTCAACTGATAAAATGTATTGAACATGTTTCTCAGCTGCAAGTTCCCCCATCTGCCAATTATCACACACATTAATTCTAAGATTTCACAATTGGAGAAGACAAACAATGTAGCAGTATTTAGAAACTATTCAGCAAAAGAAAAGGAAAAATTAGAAATTTGGCAAATTTTAATACATACAGAGTTTGGTTCTTTATCTGATCTTATAAAAAATCACTCATCAAGTTCTTTATTCAATGGGGAGTTAGTAGACGTGGCAAAACGGGTGGGTCAGGTCAAACGGGTCGCGGGTCAAAACGGGTCATTTTTAAACGGGTCAATTAGGTTGCAAGTCAGTCAGGTCGCAAGTCGAGTTGACCCGTATTTTTCAAACAAGTTTTTTTTTTTTTAAATAGATGCAATCTGTCACTTGTTTATGAGTTTCTTAACTGTGATTAGATTCTCACTGGTGATATTGTTACCAATTACCACTAAACACTTGATACCTAAATTTGGTGCAACTCTTGTTCCAGCTTTCTAGAAGCTAATCTTGGTATAATCTTCGATCTATTTAAAGTAGGAAGAGAAAATGAAGGTGGCAAGTAAAGAATAACAAACTATAATGGAGTACATAACATATTAAGTAAAGACGAATAAGTAAATATTTTATAAGAATTACGCCACAATCTCAATCTACTTAACGTTGGTAGACGTGGCAAAACAGGCAGGTCAGTTCGGTTCGGGTCGAGTCAGAAAATTCTGAACTATTTTGCCATGTCTAGGAGTTACTTTCACATTACATTGATGAACAAAAAGATTCAAAACAGCTCTCCAAATGCTCCACATCTAAAAAAATAAAAACTAATATATTATATAAACTTAAGCGTGTACAAGAGATAAGTCTTTTAACAATCATTTCAATCCCACCCAGTGAAAATTCTAAGAATTTCAAAATTTTCAACACATTTCCTATGGAAAAAATTAAATTTCAAGCAGAAATCTGTCAAGCAAACATGAACATGACACTCCATTCGCTCTGTTTGTTTCGCTGAAAAACCTTCTTTAAAGATAGTTTTTCACATTTTCCAGTGTTTGCTAGTACAAAAAAAACCTGATCAATGGAAAATTATCTTTAGTCAACGGAAAACTCTAATAAAAATAAGGCTTACTTTCTATAAGTTGTTTTCCAAATTTTTTTTTTGAAAAACAATCTCTCTCTCATGCATTGCATCTCCTAAAAATATTATCTTCGTCTATAGTCGTGGGAAACATAATTTTTTGGTGCCTTCTCTCTCTCATGGTAAGTTTTCTTACTTTTTCTCTCTTTCCTTTACTTTTTCTCTCCTCACACACTCGGTGTCACTAACTCTGGTCTCTCCTCTTCCCATAGATCTCTCTCTTCTCTCTTTTCTCCATATTTATCTTCCCCTCTGTAACACAATTCTCTAATTAGATTTTTTTTCTTCCTTCATTGATAGGTCAATAGCTCTGACTTGTAAAGGAAAACAAATTTGCAACGGTAATTATTTCATTCCTCTCTATCAAAATCCCAATTTTTTGCTTTGAATTTCAAGCTCGATTTTCTTTTTTCTCTAAGAAATTTTTGATTTGATGGATTCCAAGCAGAAGTTACTTCTTTTTCGTACATAAAGTGCAAAAAAAAAAAAAAAAAAAAAAAAAAAAAAAAAAAAAAAAAAGAAGAAGAAGAAAGAATGAATGAAGTAAAAGATGAAATTTTTAAATATAGTACCTATATTGCTCTAAATTGCTTTTACATGGGACAATCTTTAACGTGGACTAATAATATTGTTATATAATGAATGATAATTGTTTAGGAGAATTGCATTTATTGGCAATTCTCTAATTAGATTTTTTTTCTTCCTTCATTGATAGGTCAATAGCTCTGACTTGTAAAGGAAAACAAATTTGCAACGGTAATTATTTCATTCCTCTCTATCAAAATCCCAATTTTTTGCTTTGAATTTCAAGCTCGATTTTCTTTTTTCTCTAAGAAATTTTTGGTTTGATGGATTCCAAGCAGAAGTTACTTCTTTTTCGTACATAAAGTGCAAAAAAAAAAAAAAAAAAAAAAAAAAAAAAAAAAAAAAAAAAAAAAAGAAGAAGAAGAAAGAATGAATGAAGTAAAAGATGAAATTTTTAAATATAGTACCTATATTGCTCTAAATTGCTTTTACATGGGACAATCTTTAACGTGGACTAATAATATTGTTATATAATGAATGATAATTGTTTAGGAGAATTGCATTTATTGGCAAATACTTTTTTTGTTGACAGATACTATGCAGTGATGATATATTATGCAGTAAATTATGTAAATACATAATTTAGAGTAATATTGAAAACTTGTAGTTGACCATAGTAGACAAATAGTTGATATGTGTGTGTGTGTATGTACGTTATTGTCTATATATATGAGCAAGATAAGTGGCAAAGATCATGAAATTTGACAACTAATTAATTTTGATTGTATCTATTGTCAAAATTTTAACATGAAAACCAATTTCATTCTTGGTTTTTTATTTATAATAATTACATTAGCTAGTTTACATAATATACACATTCTAAATTATACAAGAAATATTTAAAAAAAATTGCATATCAAACACCAGAAAACATTCTTCAACTCATTTTCAAGATCATTACCAAACACTGGAAAATAAGACAGTTTTCTAGAAAATGCTCTTTGGAAAATGAACCATTTTTCAGAAAACATTAATGCTGAAACAAACAAAGCGTTCATTGAAAATGTAAAGAGTCCAATTAACAATTAAGATTTTATTTTCACGATCTAACTGTGTACAAAGTGTCGTGTTATTTAAAATTTTAAATGACATGGCAGTTTGTACACCTTTAGATTTGTAATATTTAATCTAAACCATGAAATGGATCCATTTAAAATGGAGAGGATCCTCTTCCCATTTTTCACTGCTGAAAAATTATCCATGAATTATTTTCTGTCAAAACAAAACACCCAGGGAACAAATGAAGCCTAAGGAAGCTCAGAAAAGAAATCTAACGCCTTTGACTAATAATAATCTAAATGCCTTAGTTAGCTCAATTTCATTTTCTTACCATTGATTTGACTCTTCATTAGGAAAAATTCCCATTAGTAAGTTCTAAGTTACGACAAATCTAATCAGTTTAAAACAAAGTAAGTAAAAACCCAGAAAGAGTAACAATTGAGTTAAGAGGATTAATATGATTGGAATTGAAAAAATATCTAATTTTTGGAAGGAGATAGAGAGAGTTTACCTTGAGTCTTTGTTCTTGATTGGCTAAGACAGAGATGATCCTCTTGAACTCCAATCAAAATGAAACAATGTGAATAGCCAAACCAGAGGAAAGAAAGAAGAAGCCATTTATTTTATTATATTTCATTATATTTTTTGACCCAGTAACCCAAACTTGTGAGGTTTTTTTTTTTTTTTTTTTTTTTTTGGCTTTTTTCTTTAAACCAAACCTAGGTTTAACTCTCTTGGAACGAATTTATTGCTAAAGTTTTAATTTATAAGAAATTTTAGGGACCAAAATTGTACTTAAGACAATAAACAAGAAGAAAACACAAACTACTGTTGGTTACAATTTCACACATTCTCCATTTTTTTTCTTTTTTCTTTTTTTGCTTTCCTCAAAGATTTACCAAATTAAAAAAAAAAGACTATCCTTCAAGAACTTAAAAGCATAATTATCAAAACCATACCCAACCAACAGTTGAGCATCAAACTGGTGAACTGTGCAAAATTCTGAGTCGATATGAAAGAAATATGCCAAATTTACAACAACAAAAAAAAAAATGAAGAACTACGAAAAGCCAGCAGTTTTTTTAGAAAAATACTGAATTACATGATCAAACCATCCAGTTTTTTTAAATTACATTATTTTCATCAAAATAATCATACTTTCCTTTAGTTTACACTTTTATGTATAGGTTTTTTATTTTTCTTTTAAACTTGAAATAAGTAGTCAAAGATCAATTCAAGAGTCCTTTTTTTAGTCATTTTTATATAAAGAATTATATTTGAATAATAAATTTAATGAAAAATAATATTCTATTAATTTAATCTTCAGAGTACATGCATATTTATGTTTAAATTGAGTACCAGCTCATTTTTTTATATAGTTTATCTTCATTTTATATGTGTTCTTTAATATATATCTCCACCATATCATCTCTCTCTCTCTCTCTCTCTCTCTCTCTCTCTCTCTCTCTCTCTCTCTCTATATATATATATATATATAGAGCTAAAGCTTAGAAAAAATCCAATTAAATTCTACAATTGAAGTCTAATTTTGCACAAGTGTCCTAAATTATATATTTTTAGATAAATATATTTCTTAATTTTGGAGTTAAATATGGGACCACATCATAAATATTCATCTAAGTGTGTTATTGAATACAAAAAACAAAGAGTCTAAAATTATTGAACTAAAAA
Source organism: Quercus lobata (assembly GCF_001633185.2). Taxonomy (NCBI): domain Eukaryota; kingdom Viridiplantae; phylum Streptophyta; class Magnoliopsida; order Fagales; family Fagaceae; genus Quercus; species Quercus lobata. Next base: position 34,445,363 of record NC_044911.1, read on the forward strand.
AAAAAAAAAAAAAAAGTGCTTCACAATATCAAAAATTAAGAATTAATTAAAAAAAAATTTAAATGAAAATTTTACAGTTTCTATCTAATAATATTTTTACAAGATTTTTTAAAGAGTTAACAAAATATAAGAATGAATATATATCAATAGTATTTAAATTATATATGTATGAATTATACTATGCGTCTTAATATATATTTTTTAAGTATATCCATGCATATGGGTTGGGTTACAAGCTGGTATATTATTAATACAACGATTGAACTAGTGAACCATCATACCACCCTTTAACGGTTTATTTCTCACCAGGGTTCTGATAACTACGCTTAAAAGTTGGGTTTTATAAGGTGAGAATTTAAAATTCTCACCAAGATTATGTGTTTAGTTGACTAATATTGTATGAGTTTGAAATTTATGGGATATCTCAATTCCATAAGTTTATCAAATTCTAAATCTCATCTAAAAGCTAAGAATTTAAATCTCCCGTGTCTTGCACTTTATTAGAACTAGTATGTAACCCGTGCTTACACACGAGAATGATGAATAGTGGTGTTATTGATGTTAGTTTGGGTTATGAAGCATTTAGGATATTAGTTCGACCAAGACATTTGGAGGTATTAAAATAGTTTTTTCTTGTAATTTTCATGATATTGATTAAGCCAAGTTTCTCATTACACTGCTATTATGCGTATAATTTTGAAAATCATTATTGGATACTATGTATACAATATCAATTCATAATCATTGTTCGTGAAATTCTACTAAATACAACACAAAATAAAAGAATAAATTAGTCCAATAGTATCTTCTAAATTGAATAAAGATAGGTGCATGAGATTGTTCAGCTTAATTACAATCTGTTACGTTCAAGATCCTGCCATACAAAATTTTGAATAGAAAGAGTAAAAAATATGCCCATTAGTTTAGAGAAAAAATAACAGCAAAAAACTAGATAATTTAGTTTGTATGAAAAACTAACAAAAGCCAAATTCGATTTTGAATCTAATTAAACTTTCTGTAAGCATTAGTTATACATACATACATACACACACACCTATATATATATATATATGTATGTGTATAACTTAGTTGGTAATGGACCATATATAGTCATAGTATATATATATGATTAAGTTTTTTATCGTTTATTTATATTGACCTCCTCATTTTCTACGTTAAATTAACTCACTTGACACAAAAGTTTAAAAACTTACATTAGATGAGATACACGACACAAAATTAAACTCAAATTGAATTCCAAATTTTACACTGAATTAACTAACTTGGCACAAAATTTTAAAAACTTAAATTAGATGGGACACATGGTACAAAATTAGACTCAAATTGAATTCCAATTTGAAATCTAATTAGATTTTCTCTCAGTTTTGCCTATATATATATATATATAGACACACACACACACGCCTACAGCTTAGTTATATTTCCTTGCCAAGTCTCACCTACCATAATGGTCACATGGGTTTTTTTTCCTTCCCATTGATTTTACATTAAACTCTCAAGATTTCTTTTCTTATTTTTATAAGACAGCTAAGAGAGAGAGAGAGAGAGAAAGGATTTCACAAACTAGTTTGTTAGGGACTACCAAAGGAAAAATTGCAAACTAACACCAATTCTCCAATAATTTTGTTAGTTAGCAACATTTCTAAACTATTTAGGAAACTAACATCTCGAGCTTCTTAGACTCAAGTTCACTGTAGCAAATTGAGCATAAGAGTCTCGAGATCAAAGTGCTTGTAGTGAAAATTGAGTTTTACACACTCGATTTCCTTTCTTGTTGACCCACTGTTCTTCCTTTTCTTCCTTCGTTCTTCATTCTCCAAATCAACAAACACACTTTTCTTCCATCGTTCTTCATTCTCCAAATCAAACCCAGAACAAACCCCTTCGTTCTTCATTCAGTCCGAGCCTTCGCCACCACCTGGGTTCAATCCGAGCCGCTACCTGGAGCCTTCTTCGTGGTTTCCATTTTCCATCTTTGCTGGGTTTGTGTTTCTGTTGATCTCTTTTGCTGGATTTCTGTCTATCTCTTTGCTTCGTTGTAGACTTGTGTTTTTGATCTCGTTGCTGGGTTTGTGTTTCTGTCGTTCCCTTTACAAAACTCGAGCCTCAAAGGCTCGATTTAGCACATCAAACTCGAGATGTTAGTTTCCTAAATAGTTTGGAAACATTGCTAACTAATGAAATTGTTTGAAGATTGGCGTTAATTTGCAATTTTTCCCGACTACCAAACATTGAAATCTTATTTCTCAAAAATTCAAACAGTCAGAAGTTTAAACCCACGGGAATTTTAAATTATCAAAAATCTTGCTAACCAAATAGGCCATTAGCAGTAAAGCTTTTGTCTTAAAGCTTTGGTCAATGTAGCTTTCATGAGAAGAGCTGTCATTGAAAAGTAGTTCAGCTATTTGGGAAGTACCCCCTTCACATTTTGTTTGTCCACTTTAAAAAAACCAACTTTTTAAGGGACAGCATTTAATGCTTTGTGTTTTAAACACAAGATTACCCTTTCCCAAAATTACCTTTCTTTATTTAAACTCAACTAAAACGCACAGAAAAAAGGCGTAGACTCTTCAAATAAATGGTAAACTAGCCACTTTAGTGGGGACTTTGGAAGCCGATGGTCCCCACTAAAGTGGCTTTCTTCCTTTGGGTTGCTTCCTTGGAGAAATCCTAACAATGGAGTAGGGGTGTGCACGGTTCGGTTTTGGTCGGTTTTTATGGGTATGGCCAACCAAAACCGAATATTTCGGTTTGTGAAATTCTCAAACGAAACTGACTGAAATGGCTGTAAATCAATCGGTTTCGGTGTATTACGGTTTCACTCAGTTTTTGGTTTTCTAAAGAGAGGGTTATTGAGAAAGAAAGATTTTTTTGCATCAAACAAACACAGTAAAAACACAGACCCTGTTTTTTCAACACAAAATACAAAGACATTAAAAACACAAACCTTGTTTTCAACACAAAATACAGAGCAACACATTAAAAAATAAAAAACACAAAACACAAACGAAGATTAGCAGCTACAAAGTTTCTTTAAAACAAAAATTACGGGATGACACAAAACCCATGGAATCCCAGTACAGCATGGGTGATTTGGGATGAGAGAAACAAAATCAAGAAGACCTACCATAGCAAGAAACAAAGAGACCAAATCGATGCTGAAAGAAATCAGAAAAATAAGATGTATGTGGATATCAAAAAAAAAAAATAAGACGTGATACAAGGTTCAAGCAAGCTCAAAAATTACAGTCTTGAATCGTTATTCTAACCTTTAAGACTTGTAAAGTTTGATTCTTTTTGAATCCGAGTATGTGTTATAGTGGTTTTTCTAGGATACCGGGAAGTAGTGTTACTAATTTTCCTTGAGTTTTCTCTTCTTTACAGAATTTTATCAATAGTTTTCTCACTCCTAAATTCTCTGCCCTTCTTCGCAATCCTTCCCCCTTTTTATAATGATATTCTAAAGTCTCAAGGGAACCATTGGTTCCCCTATTTTGTCCTCTGGTCAACAAGGCATGTATTGTGCCCATCGCTCAGCAGGTTCCGTTTCCCTGTTCTTCATCCTTTCCTTACTTTTAGTTTTGATTTTTTTGAAAGTCTATGGCTAACTACCTATTTCGGAATATGCTGAGGTCACGCCTTTCTTGACCCCACTTTCGGCAGTTCTTCTTCTTTATCTTTTTTCTAAGACGGACGGAATCCCATTCTGCAGGTTTGAAAGTCTTCCACTGCTATTCCCTTTTTTATACTTCTTCATTCTGGTTCCCCGAGGCGCTTCCCACTTGCACCATGAGAGGTCGCTAATTCTTTCCTCTTTTCTTGTTAAGTCGTTTGGTGCTTGAGAAGGGACGTGGCTTCTCCTCTGTTTCTTGTATTTCTTTTTTGTCCTTTTCTTTCGAACTGTCTTAATCTTTTGTTGATTGTGCTTACACGCCTAGGAGGATCCGAGCCTTTTGGTGGTCTCTGAGGATCCCGGCTCAGCTTTCTTCTTCAATCCTCTGACATGGGCTTCTTTTCCTTTTCTTTCTTCTTTTCTCATAAGCTTCTGGGCTTCCCTTTTTCCTTCTTGATGCTTCTTTTGGGCTTCAAGCCTCTTGGGCTTATCTCTTCTCTTTTTTCGTGGCCCCCTTGCACTTATTTCTTTGGGCTTGGGTACTATGATTTTTTTTAGACCTCAACAATATCACATATTTTGATCGTAAGGACTAAAAAATCCTAGAAGAAAGACATAAATAACTATTTCACCACAGTTACTCATCAATCATGAACACCTGTGTGCAAATCATAAAAGTCATGCTCGATAAGATGTAGCACTTGCACCGCAAAATAAAACGATGGGTTAAATAAATATATGTAACAAGGTTATTTTTCTTTTCTATCTCCTTATGCCCACGCTGATACGCTAAATTGTGCTTAAAAGTTTTTTTTTTTTTAAAAGGCAAAATGCAAAAGCAAAAAGAGTCAAAATGCTTTTACATAATTATAAGCGTGTTTTTTAGGAGATGTGAGAATTATATGATGTAACTTTTTAAGTGATAGACACTTACAAACCAATGTAATTGATGATATAGAAAATTTGTTTGATTACTATCTACATATCACCTTTTCTGTGCTTTGTACACTTACTAGTTGCACACACTACAAGCAAATCAATGCTAAATTCTTGTACATTTGACTGTGTGTTGACTAATCTGGCCATCTTTAATTTCTCATAAAGTGATGTTTTGGTTTTCACCTGTTCGCCAAAGTTCTGCATTTTGGGATTCCATTGTCTTTCACAGTTCTTCATTCTGGCGAGTCAGTTCTTCCACATTAGCCAAAAGGACTTGGATTTGTTGTTGTTGCACAACATCTAGCTGAGGTGTGGCCTCTGCTTCCATCTCATACTTTGAGAAACTCTTTTGTCGCTGGGAAAGATGGCTTGAATGATTAGCGTTCTCCATAGACGGTGCTAAACTAATGATGCAGAAAATCAACAGTTGAGCTCCTTGTTGTAGCAGACGGACGATGTTATGAATGGGGTCATCTCTGTAGATGGAAAACCTGCAAAATGAACTGGGTGGAAGAGTAACACGCTGGTGTGGCATTAGCCAAACTGCCTCTAATGCTTAAGTTAGTAAGGAAGAAAGATTCTTGAGAGAAAAAGAGTCAAGAGTGATTTCGTAGAATATTTGTGTGTATGATTGGTCGTACCTTGGTTTTCTGGTGCTTTCTCTTTTATAGTTGAATGCCTAATCAATGGGCAATAAATCACTGTATTTTTGCTCAACGGCTAGTGCGTTACAGAATTTTTGTCTGAAGTTCACAGCTCATTTTGTGACCAATGCTCTGTTTGTTACGTTTCGTCATCAATGATCGTAATAAATGCGTAATGTTTTCTCTGGGTAAATGACGATCTTCACGTAGTGTCGACTGTTGTGAAATTTTAAAGTACTCACAAGTGTACGAATCGTACCGAAGTATAGTTGGACAAGAACGAGGTCGAACCCACAAGGACTTGTATGAACGTAGGGAAATTAATTAAACCTTAACCAAATTAATCCTAATCTAGTTTAATAAAAAATTGGTTTTTTGCAATTAAATAAACTAAGCAAATAATAAAATTAAGCAAATAGTTGTGAGAGTGCCTTTTTTTTTGTGACACTCAGGCCCAAGGATCCCAGGCCTAATAAGAGGTTTGGTGAACTGGGCCTTGACTCACCGCAGCTAACAAGCTGTTTAAGAGTCAAGTGATGCACAGGGGATGCTTCCTACAATAAAAGTAAAATGACAAGTAATGATATTCGTATGGAGAGACATGCCAAAACAACAAGGTAAATTCAGAAAAGAAAACACAGGATTAACAAAGAGGTACAAAATAATGTTAAAGGGATCCTTAAATTACTGAGACATATTTCATTAATATGTTCTTTGTTAAGTTACAGAAGGCTCACTAGGACGTGATACAAGGTTCAATCAAGTTCAAAAATTACAGTCTTGAATGGCTATTTCAACCTTCAAAACTTGCAAAATTTGATTCTCTTTGAATCCGAGTATGTGCAATAGTGGCTTTTACAAGATACTGGGAAGCAATATTCATTTTTCCCTTAGTATTTTCTTTCTCTTCACCACAACTTTACTGATAGTTCTTTTCTTTAAAAAATCTTTTTTTTCTCTCTTTTTCTCTCTCTTTTTCGCTGCTTTGTCTTCGTAACCTACCCCTTCCTTTTATAATGAAGTTCTGGCCTTTCAGGGGAACCATTGGTTCCCCTGTTTTGCCTTCTTGTGAACAGAGCCCGTTCCGTGCCTTTCACTCGACAAGTTCTATTTCCTGTTTTTCTCATTCTTTCCTTCTTTCAGCTTTGATTCCTTTGAAAGTCCTGGGTTGGTTACCTTCTTCGGGATGTGCTGAGGTATGCCCTTCTAGGTCTCACCATTTGTCAATTCCTTGTTTGCCATTTTTTCCCATCTGGGCGGAATCCTATTCTGCCAAATTGAAAGTCGCCTGATGCCATTCTCTTTTTCGTATTTCTCTGTTCTAGTTCCCCGAGACGCTTCCTGCTTGTGTCATGAGAGGTCGCTGGGTCTTTTGGCGCTTGTGTTTCTTTGCTTTATTTCTTATTTTCTTTTCCCGTCCTTTTCTTTCGAACTGTCTTAATCTTCTTTGACTATGCGCCTGGAAGGATCCGCGCCCCTTGATGATTGCTGAGGATCCTGGCTACTTAGCCTCTTGCCGTGAGTTTCTTTTCCTTCTTGATATTTCTTCGTTTGGGCTTCAAGCCTCCTGGGCCTTTTTATTCTTTCGTGGTCCCCTTGCACTTGCTTCTTTGGACTTAGCTTGTTTTTTTCCTTTTGGGCCTAGCTCACTCTTTTGGGCCTCCCTCACTGTGATCCCTTTTAGACCTCAATAATAGTTAAACTAAGCAAAATATGTAAAGCAATAAAAAGATGTAAACAATCAAGGGAAAGGAATTAAGGTTTTGGAATCCGCCTTGTAAGTCATATTAGCATATATTTATGATCATTAATTTTTTCCAACTCACTACATGATAATCCAGAAATCAATCTTGCTATCATGGAAAATATCATCATTCAAACTTATGTTTAAAAAATCTAAAGTATGTTCTTCTTCGCTTCTTAAGTATAAAACCAAATCATGAATTGTATCCGTAGCCAAACAAATCACAAAATATATCCAATTCTAAAAATCAAATCATAAATTGTATCCATTGACAAACAAATCACAAACAATATCCAATTTTATAATCAAGAATTAATAAACCAAGCATTCAATTAATTAAGACAAATCCTAAATCATGAGAAAAACATGATTGAACTCATATCTAGAATCCCATCATAGTCAATTGATATGAAGCAAGAACAATTTAAGTCATTAAAGAACAACTATTGTGGGAAAAATCAAATCACATAAATATTACTAATAATCCTTAACAAGGTTTCATCCTCAACCCTAATTATAAATTTAGCTACTCATAGTAATTGAAAGAAAACATAAAAATAAAATACTAAATATTAAATTAGACAAATAAAATAGAGAAAGAAATAGTCACAGTGCTAGAGAAAAGCCATAAAAGAAAATACTTGTTGCTGCTTGCGCTCCAGTCCTAGCCGCCTCCCTTATTTTTCTGTTTTGCTTTCTATTTATATACTTACTTACACCGCCTAATTCTATGCCTCATCCTAATACAAGTGGAACTAGGATTTCATATTTCAAGCCACGCACTAAGACTTCAGGTACATGCTTTGGTGAAGTAATACAGAGGCCCACAACAACAATTCAATTAGTGATTGATTTCCAAAGCCCACCACGTTGACTTATTTTCTATTGTGACACCTGTGCTTGATTGTAGTTTCTTTCCTAGCAAACTTCATCCATGTTGAATTGCACCTTGGGCTTCTTCTTGAATTCATGCCTGGACTGGATGCTCTACTTCTTCGGGCTGAATCTTTACTTCATGGCAAGCCCTTTCTCTAGAGTTGGCTTTATAATTGGCCTAGCCCCACTTTGCATTCAACTTGTGAATTGTTCAGCTTCTCAATTGTGAATAGCCTTTATTTTCCATCAAACAAATATAATATATAATTAGTCACAGAATAATATAAAAATAAGGCTAACTATGCAAACCTGATGGTACTTTATTGTATATATTTCATGCACATCATTGACCATAAATTTTTGACTCATCAGTAGACAATTAGTGTACCAGCAAAAAGATTAGATAATTAAAAGTTATTGTTATTTGTACTTATTGAAGATGTATTCCTCTGTCAATTATTTATATATATGTATGTATGTATGTATGTACGTTACTGTCCATATATATGAGTAACATGAGTGGTAGAGATCATGAAAATTTGACAACTAATTTTGATTGTATCTATTTTCAAAATTTTAGTATGAAAACCAAATTCATTCTTGGTTTTTGTTTTTGTTTTTGTTTTTTTTTTTTTTTTTAATACTGATTACAGTAGTTGGTTTACATGATACACATGTTTCAAATTATACAAGAAATATAATAAAAAAATTGCGTACCATACACTAGAAAACATTCTCAAGCACATTTTTAAGGTCGTTACCAAACATCGAAAAATGAGATAGTTTTTTAGAAAATGCTCTTTGGAATTACTGTGAGAAAAACTAAAGGCGTGAAAGAAAATATTGTTTCGCAAGCCAAAAAAAAGATAATATTTATAACAGTTATGCACCGTGTGAGTGAGAGATTGTTTTCCATTTTTTTTTTTTTTTTTGAAAAACAACCTATAAAAAATAAGCATTATTTTTATTAGATTTTTTTCGTTGACTAAAGATAGTTTTCCATTTACCATTTTTTTTATGTTATCAAATACTGGAAAATGTGAAAAACTATATTTACAGAAAGTTTTCTAATGAAACAAATAGAGTGTTAATTTGCTTCCCTATTTACAACTAACACGGAACAGAAAGAGGGATCCTTAAGCCAAAAGAGAATATCTTCAATAGTAGGGACAATAAGCAGCAAAGGGGGGGGGGGGGGGGGGATATGGATCTATGAGGGGGAAGAATTAGAAAACATTAGTCACATCTCCTGCAAGGATGAACTTATGTAGAAATTAGATTGAAAAGCACAAGAAACCTCAAAAAGGGTTTTGTGAGAGTGTTTTTATATTAGTATTCTCTAAAATTTGTTTGTGATATTTTTTTTCTTGTTGTTGTCCATGAACGTAAGTCAAAAGCTGAACCACGAAAATTCTTTGTATTCTCTTATGTATGTTTAGTCTATTTTTCTTTCTAGCTTTCTTTGTAACCTATCAGTATTTGTTTTGGAAATCTTTCTAAAGCTCATATTCCACAATCAATCTTGTATAGGATTGCTATCCAAAGATCATTTCCTACAATAAATTGGTGATACAGCTTTCGTTATTTCAACAAAATTGGTATCAATACTTTGACTTTTACAACAACACTCAAGTTTTAATCCAAAAATTTCAAAGATTTTTTTTTTTTTTTGGGGAAAAACTTACATACTTCCTTATATGATGTAACTTAGTTCTGGCATTAATGTGAAAATATCATCATTCTCCTATAAAAGAGTCTCATGAGAAGCTCTAATAAGTCATCCTTGAGTCTAAACAACCAATAGAACACCTCTTTATAGAGTTGAGTAAATTTGTGGGCAAAGGATATCTTTCTTTCTTGCCATGTTTTACTTTTGTTTCAAACTATTTTCTTGATAAGTTTATATAGTATCATTGAAAATTTGAAACTTGGGGTTTCAATTTTCAAGCATTGTAGAATTATCAAATTTTGAAAGTTAAATGATTTGGACATATGATCAAATGCAGATTGATATATTCGTTTAAGAGAAAAGTGCAACTTTTATATATATACGGGCAGACAAGTTTGGATTTGATTGAATTTCCGAAGATAATGTCGATTGCTAAGAGAATTTCCGGATTATACATGGGGAGAGACTGAAACTATTTTCAAGAAGTGATTACGTGCCTTTCAAGCTTCGATCGTCATTAACATTATAACTTATAGCTTTATCAATTTTGCAAAATTATTTGATTATAGAAATTAATCTTTCCTAATCTTTTTTTCAGCATAGACTCCACATTCCACATAAAAGTTCAACATTAATGATATTTTTTTTTTTGGTAGGAGGAAAGCATGAATTTGGTGAACGAATTAAATCAACGCATGAGTCCCACATACGCATATGATAAAGTATGGTTTGGGATAGGGTCCCCTCAAATCCTCAATAATTCAATATATCTAGGTTAAGTAGATACGTTGCTAATTATTGGAGCTTTAAAACAAAAAAAACATGTTTGGTCAGCATGAAATCGACCAGAAGGAAATTAAGGTCCTCATAACTTTAGCAGCAGCATGCCAGCTTGGTAGTCACTGACCTATAGTGAAGAAAAATTCACCATCAGTGACACAAACACAAACAGCCAAGCAAGAATTCTAATCACAGATAAGATAATAAGAAGGAGCCAAGGACGACTGCCAAAGCATATCTTTATTTGCTTCTTCCCTTGCGATTTTCAAACACAGGAAAGAGAGAAGAAAGATAGGAAGGTAATAATATTTGTCTGCATGTGTCGCCTCGTGAAAGAACGAAGAATTTTATCCCAAAATTTTCAACATGGAAATATATAGGAATCACGTGTAAAGCTTGTTTTCCTTTTCCACGCAGTAGCCGTAACTTCCTTTCACTATATTAGTATTTCATTCAAAACACATCTCACGTGCTTTACTATATATATATATATATATATATATATATATATATATATGTGCCAGACCCACCGCCACATTTTCATTATAGGTTGCAATATAGGCTGTATTTGGTTCCCGTAAAATATTTTTCGGAAAATAAATATTTTCAGGAAATGATATTTTTGGGAAAGGAAAATATTTTCAAGTGTTTGGTTGCATTCCAAAAAATATTTTGAAAAATATTTTCTCTGGTGTTTGGTTGTATTCTTGAAAATGCTTTAGAAAACCCATTTTTATCATGTTTCTCACATTTTCTCAGCTTCCAAACAAATATATCATCAAATCCAACAAAACCCAAATTCATCAAAACCCAAATTCTCAATACCCAACAAAAAAAAAAAATTCATCAAATCAGAGATCAACCCAAAATCAGAGAACAACAAAACAAGAACCACCCACGCCACCACAACAACAACAACAAAATCAGAGATCAAAGCGAGCAAGCGAATCGGCAACGAGATCGACCCAGAGCAAGCAGATCGGCAATTTGGTGGGAGGATCTCGGGTTTATCAAATGGGTTTGACGAATGGTGCAACGATTTCTGGGTTTGCGACGATCGGTGGTGAATGGGTTTGACGATTTCTAGGTTCGCGACGATCGGTGAAGAATGGGTTTGACGATTTCTAGGTTCGCGATCTGAGGAATGGGTTCGACGACGCGATCTCTCTCTCTCTCTCTCTCTCTCTCTCTCTCTCTCTCTCTCTCTCTCTCTAGGCATTGCTCGACGAACGAGCTCGGTCTTGGGTTTTCTGGGTTCGTCGGAGCTCTTGGATGTGGATCGATCTCACCTTCGCCGGTGCTGGGGTACTGGTGCGATCTCTTTTCCTTACTGTCTCTCTCTCTCTCTCTCTCTCTTCTATTTTCCTAGAATGGAAGTGATTTGAAGTGAAAATGAGAACGGAAATTATTTTCCGTCCTCTCAGCCTTATTTTATGGTCAAACTGAAAACATTTTCAGTTTGACCGAATTTTCAGTAACAGCCAAACATCCACTTTTTCGAAAAAGCATTTCTAGAATCAGTTTGAAGCCAAAACAAACACAGCCATAGACTACAAGAAGCGGTAGAACCTGACCAATCATAGCATAACACATCAGTGCACTAGGACAATTAGTGATGTGGACGTAGATGATAGCTGGAGGTGCATGGCCTATGTAAAATCCATAATAATATTTACTAGGGAGATGGGGAACCCACTCACATTGAAACCCATTTATGTCAATGTCTTGGGCAGTCCCAAAACGATGACAGACTTTGAGAGGGAGTATTAAAGGCGTCATAACCGATAAGACATTTTCTCGTCAACATGCGTGCACTCTTCCTCTAAATCTAATTGCCTGTGATAGTAAGGGTGCATCTATGCCCTGTATTTATTAATACGGACACAACCTATATATTATGATCTAGAAAACATATATAGGTCTAGTTAATGTGTGCTCTTAAAGAGCACATTAATTATTTATTTTGAAAATTCTTTTATAGAGAATTGAAAAATTTATCAAAATAGTTCGGGTATTGATTAATAATTCATTTAAAGAAAATTTTTATGAGAAATAAAAAAAATAATTAATATTTTGACAGCTTTTTTCATTTCCCATCAAAGTGGTATCAAAACTTTCCTGAAATGGATTATTAATGAGTGTCCTAAGGGCACTCATTAGCATAACTCAATAGTTAATTACTTTTACGTTTTTTCATAAAAAGTTTTTAAAAATAATTTATTAATGTATACCCTAAGACACACGTTAGTAAATCTCAACATACACACACACACACACACACACACACACACACACACACATATATATATATATATATATTAAGTTTTGGATAAGATTCTTAATGACAAGTGATGATGCGAAGAAAATCAGTAGGCTGAATGTTTTGGGTTTCAATTATCTAACAACTTTTTGGAAGGCCTGAAAAGAAAAACCCATGATCAAAGGTGACCGGGGCATACCGACCAAGAACCCTTCGACGTTTAAGTTAGTTTCTCTTTTAAATTCTGGAATTCCAATTTTTTGGGAATCGTGAAAAACTTACCTTCATTTGATGTAAATGAGCGTTCATATAGTGTACACTTAAAATAATTACTTGTCTAGTAACTTCCATTATTTTTGAGGAGGTCCAAAGGTTCAGGGTTAACTTCCACAACCGTTATGGAAGTTAGACTATCTGATCTTATCTTCTATAACCGTTATTGGAAGTTAAGTACGTAGTAAGAAGTAGTGGCAATGAACCACGATTTTCAATCATGCCTTGGAATAGGAACGCATGGTCCAATTCATTAACTCTTATAGAGAAACACACTTGGAATTTCCTAAGTGTCTGGGGTCGTCCAAACGTTTTCTTAATGGATGACCCTCAAGCGCATGGACGACTAGTTCTATAAAGGAGGTCCATTCTTGTTTTCTTAACATGGACGACTCTCATGGACGAGCTTAGAGTTGGCTTAATTCTTAGTTCACCATCAACAAGCAAGCTAAGGGTTTGTTTGGATACCGCTTATTATTGAAAACTGAAAACACTGTAGCAAAATAATTTTTAAATGTGTGAATAGTGCCGTGGGACCCTTTTTTTTTTTTTTTTTTCTAAAAAAAAAAGTATTTGCAAATCCCGTGAATATTGCACGAGACCCATTGTTTTTCAGTCAAACGCAGGAACGCATGGAAGACATGCGTTCCAAATGCACACTAAGCCTCTATTTGGGAAGCGCGTTTTGTGCGTTTTCCAACAAAAGCGTTTTTTTCTTTGGCTCCCGTGCACTGTTCACAGGACCTACAAAACCTTCATTCATCAACTTTTTCTTTAAAACTAAATCTCACGACACTATTCACACATTTGAAAATTATTTTGTTACAGTGTTTTTAGTTTTTTAGTTTTCAGCAATAAGTGATATTCAAACGGACTCTAAATATGGTTTTTTTGGATCAGCAATGTGGCATAAGGAGGTTCCCTACTTGCCCGTGACTGCCTAAGATGATTTATCATGTCCATTCGTGATCGAATGGTTGTGTTCAAACTTTAAAGTTAAATTTGGGTTTGGTTTGCTTTGGTGGCTCTCTGAGATTTAGATAATGTACATGTGTTTAAAATTTATATTTTATGGCTATTCTAATGTTATCTCTTTGTAATTTTTTGATGCGTGGAAATTGGAATAGAGGGACTATACACATACTTCATTTTGGGTTAAGCAATTAACATTTTGCCTATATATATTTGGGGATGATACATATTGGTTATCTTTTGTCTCAGACTCTCAATGGTCTTCGTAGGGTTGAAGAAAAGGTTTTGTAGGTGTAAATGCTAAGCTCATCTCAAAGTGAATATTAAGACATTCAATTACAGAATGATTGCTATACGGGAAAAAAATTTCCCAGTGATTTGAAATGCCATGCCAAACATTTGACTATACATAGTTGTATCTACATTGTAATTTACTCTTTTGATTCGTGGTTTACTTTATTTGAAAAGGAATAATTATAACCAATGACTTTTAGGCCAGCTGATGCTTTATTTATGTTTTTAAGTCAGACATTTAGGATTTAAAGTCTTATCTTCCATTACAAAAATATATTTATTAAAAAAAAAATCAAAGGGTTATCATAAAAAGAGAGAAGTAAACAGATAATCTTGTTTAACATCACAACCTAATAGAGCAATTTGTGTTAGAACTTTCTTTTGGGGGTCTAAATTTGTGTTGCATTTAATTAGGAAATTATTGAAAGAGTCAATGAGTTATGGATTTGAGATATTTTCATCCCTATATTTATAATAAGATGTTGGTTGTGTTTGTTTCGATAGAAAATGTTTTATACTTTTATTTGAGAACTTTTCATTTCTCGCTTCACCAAAAATTCATCAATCAAACCTTCACTCCCAATTCCCCACTGATAGCCATTTAACTACCACCACTCTACTAACATCTATAGTCTCCCCCGTTGCCAACCACTGCCAACCGCCACTAACACTAGTCAACAATCACAATTTTTATTTATTTATTTATTATTATGTATGTTTGGGAGATGAGCAAATGTGGGAAAGAAGTAGAAAATATCTTTTTCATTATATTTTTAGAAGCATAGTTGTACTTGAAAAATATTTTTCAGAAACATAACCATACACTTAAAAAATATTTTATTTTCTAACAAAAATTTTAAAATTGAAAATTCATTTCTGTCCAACTAAACACAAATTGTTGTGTGAAAAGCAACACTAGGTCATATTCTAGATGTGGAGCAAGGTATTGTGCGAGATGAGTTGGGTGGATGACTTGGTCGATTCCCTATAAAAATTGGAATCACCACCAGCTTCTTAGTTGAATTATGAGTATTAAGGGATAGTCTTATCATGTGCCAAAACCTCTAGTTAACAACTTTAAAAATAGAGTTAGATGCTAAAACTATTGTGGATCTTCTAGTTAATTCTAGTTATGTTAATAATATTGTCTTTTTCATTGTGGATAATCACATGTTGTTGGTTTCCCAGCTTTACTAGGTGCTTGTTAGGCATTATTACTGCGAAATTAACAAATGTGCTTATGGTTGGCGAGATTGGGAGTCAATGAAACCTTTGATTTTGTATTGTAGCACTTGTTAGGTTATCTTTCAAATCTGAATGATGTGTTATGCAATAAACTTTGTCCCAAATTAAACTTTTTACTTTTTAATGCATCTCCTTTCTACCAAAAAAAAAAAAACTTGGTCATATTTTCTTTCACAGGCACAGCCTTTAAGTTAATAGGTAAGAAAATGACAAATAATTTTGTCCAATAATTGAAATTTTGTCCAACAATTGAAATTGGGTCAGTGCTTTCATTGCAATAAGACTTATTATTCAAGTGAAAATCAATAAGACAACTCTAGATCTACGGTTCTACCCCAATGGCAAGTAGCTTGAATCTTAAAATGTTGCAAAGTGAAATTTGACTTCTTTACCTATGTTCCAAATTTCCTATGATCCTAATAGTCCATAGCATCAACTGCTCCGCTTACTATAGACCCATAACGGGATATGATTCATATATACGAATCATCAATCTGATGGAGTACTACTGATGCATCATACATAAGAGTAATCATTTTACTTCCAATCTCATGCACTGAAAGTCTCGCTGTGCAAGAAATCATCAATGCCATTAGGTTCACACTGGTATCAGTGTGGCTCTCACACTAAGAGATGTCAATCACAATCTAATTTTTGCCAGTTTCTGCAATAAAGCCTTTGCCGTCTTTAATGTCATCCAAAAGTCCTTGAATTTTCCAGCTGTGTTAGCTCATACATATCACAATGGTCCGCTGTACGTACTGCAGAAACACAAAATATCTTCTTCTCCGTGGAGCTATTTGATTAGATATTTTTTTGAATGTCTGAAATAGTAATTCTCTCTTTGTGGATGTGCGCCACTCTTTCGATTTCTTGCATAGGATAAAAGTTACCTCTTGGGAAGGGAAAAAAAAAGAAAAAGAAAAAGAAAAAAAGTGAAAAGTGAAAAGTGAAAATCAGAACACCGTACCATTAGACAGCAAGGAAACTCTGCAAACATCCATTCAGCTTTACTATTACTTTACAACTTTTTTTTTCTTGCTGAAGTTACTTTACAACTAAAAAAAAATACATTCAGTGCCCGTTTGGGCTCCGCGTTTATGGCGTTTGCGTTTTCTCCATCACGTTTTCTCCTTTTTTTTTTTTTTTTTTGGCCCGCATTTGTTGACTTTGGGCTCAAATTTTACTGTTATGAACAGTAAATACACTGTTCATGTACTGTGCTAACACTGTTCACATATTAAAAAATATTAAAAATGGGTCCCACGGTACTATTTACATATTTAAAAATTATTTTACTACAGTGTTTTCAGTTTTCAGTTTTCAGTTTTCAGTTTCAGCAACAATAAGTTCAATCCAAACGGACCCTCAGTCTACTATAATTAATATATATTTTATTTTACTTTATTTCACCCATCATCACTTAACTTTTTTAAAAAAAATTATTATTATATTCATGGACCCAAACTATCCATTTTAATGTTCTAAACCTGATAAATGTGGAATATTTATTATATCATATTATAAAGTTGTGATCTACCAAAAACTTTTACAAGTTGTGAAATTATTTAGTTCATCTAACCTAGTATTCCCTTCATCTCAAAAAAAAAAAAAAAAAAAAAATCTAACCTAGTATTCCTTCCACCTTCATAAGAGTCAAGTCATTACACATAAAACCTAACTTTATGTGGTCTTATTCAGCAAAAAAAAAAAAAAAAAAAAAAAATAACTTTATGTGAGTGGAAAAGTGGATATATAAAAAATAATTTGTCCAATGAGTTTTACCATTTGAACTGTATAATATATTTAGATACAGAGTTTCATATACAGTGTGCGTTTGGTTGTGGATGAAAATTAAAATTATTTCACTATTCAGTTTATTTTTACTATTCTTTATGGGCTTCACTATCTGTATTATTTTAACTAACTTTTACCTTTTACTACAGTCATTTTAGTAATAATTTTTCATTTTCAGTAAAATAAACAGTATTTAAATACACCCATAAGGTTGGTGTGTGTATATATAACATTGACACAAAATGTTAGTTAAATGGGAAGAGAAGATGTTATTAAAAAAAAAAAAAAAAAAAGAAGATGAGAAGAGTCTTAAGTATTGATTATTGTCACATCACAACAAATGATAAGTGATAAGTTGTTATTAGTTGTAATTTGAAATTACAACTTAAATTACTTTTTTTCCTACTCATAATAACTAATAGCAACCTACTATTTAGAATTTGTTGTAAAAATATTATGAAAATATTGTGAACATAACATTTATTCTCAAGAAAAAAAGATAGAAGATTATTATCACACACACTTGTGCTTCAAAATTAATTCTTAAAACCATTGTAGTATTTAGAAACACATTTGATCTTTTATTGGATTTCTGTCATATATTTTTATTATTGGGCAAAAAATGATCATGCGGGCATTACTTGAGCCAAAATACACGTATGATAATTGATTCCTGTCTAATACCAAAATGTTCACATGATTATTTTCTGTTCAATAAAGGCTACAAGATGATCAATTGTGTTATTTTAAATACCAAAATCATTTAAAAAGTCAATTGGGTAGCTGAGGGTGTGTTTGATAATCCTATACCACAATAGATCACTTTACATTTAACCTAAAATATAAGTTTTTTAAATCTTGTAAAGTCAAATATGTTATTCTTCACGTGACCATTCATCTTAACTTGGACATAAAACCGGGAACCAATAACAAAAGGCCTTGTTTTTGGCCTAGAACAATGAACCTTTTAAATTGAATAATGTCAAATGGTCAATATAATAATTTTTCTCATATCATCCGGCAAAATATAATTAATTTTATAAAAACAGTCTTTCTTAAATCTGTCCCTATCAAATCCTGGGCCCCAATCTTTCTATTTTTTTTAAGTGTATATTAGACCCCACTTAAACCATTCCCAACATCAAAATACATAAATACACTATAGCCAATTCCAAACATCCAGACATACCTTATCAAAAAAAAAAAAAATTCAGACATACTTTAAAAATCAAATAACAAAATTCCCAAGAAGAAGGCACACTCCTCCAAATCCAAATTTTATTATTATTATTTTTTTACAAAAATTAAATAAACATATTCTATGTGTAATAATTTCCAACTTTAAATGATATTGTACAGTGCGCACTAATATCTAGCTGGCGCTTACCGTCAGCAAAGTAAAACAACAATTAAAGAAAAAAAATAAAGTGCTTTCATATCCCACATTGTACCAAAGCACTTAATACATACGCGCTGTTCTGGCCCAAAAAACAAAAACTTTTATTCCACTTTAAAGCCTTTTAAAGCACAGCAAAAACAGAGTGAGTAAAACGTGTCAATCAAACAGGGCGAGTATTGTTTTTTCACGCTAGCGCCTGAAGATGAATTGAATGCTTTTGATCAGAGCTCTTTTAACTCATTGTTGCCAGTGACAACTGGACAGATGAGTGAACCAGCTGGATTTGTCCACGTATCTGAACGTGATTGGATGTGATTCGTACTCATCCATTATGATCAGAGACATGTCGTACTAGTGCCCCTCACTATGTCAGTGTCATACAGTGCATAGCTCTGTCCAGCTTAGCCTACTAGTACTACTACAAGTGAAGTGGGCTTTGGTAAACCTAACGGCTAAATTTAAATTTTTTTTTTTTTTTTAATTTTTGGTGGTTTTATTTTGCTTTTGTCCATTTCTAGGAATTTGAAATCCATGTGGCTGGTGACATGGATGAACTGTGCATGACGTGGCTACATTGTATGAAGAGGTGCTTGCTCGAGAAGCCAATACAAATTTGGCTATAAAATGCCACTTCTCTTGTGAGCGACTCCGCACTCCACATAAGAGTAGTTCAGTGTTGAACAAGCTTGACTAGTTCACTGCTCTCTCTCTCAAAACTCTCAAATACTATCATGGCTGTTTCAGTGTCTGTTTTCTTGGGTTTCTTTCTGGGTCTTGTTTTTGTGGGTTTGGTTAGCTCAGCAAAGTTTGATCAGCTCTTTCAGGCAAGCTGGGCTAATGACCATTTGGTCTATGAAGGAGAGCTTCTTAAGCTCAAGCTGGACCATTATTCTGGTAAAAATGATAGATTCTTAAAAGACTCAAAACTTTTAAATAATTTTTGTGTGAACAATCTTTTGGGTTTGTGTTTTATTCTATTGAATCTCTCTTTTCGCATTGGTCTTTCATCTCTCTAGCATCCTCTGCTTGTATTTCTTCCTTTGCTCCTCGCTGGTCATGTATAAAGTTGGTTGATGAACTAGTTCATTAAGATTTGGTAGTTCATTTATTATTATTAGCAGTAGTAAGCTTTTATTTTTGTGTTAAGCAATAATGTTATTATCATGTCATTGTTTTCCTTGATGCTCTGTCGTCATAGGCATTTTTGTGTTTGTGTTAAGGATTAAGGTTATTACAGTGTCAATGTTTTCCATGATACTATGTTGCACCTGCTTATACTAAGAGAGACTAATGAAATTTTGGGTGCGAAATTTCAGGAGCTGGATTTTCATCAAAGAGCAGGTATATGTTTGGGAAGGTGACCATACAGATTAAGCTTGTTGAGGGTGACTCTGCTGGAACTGTTACCGCTTTCTATGTAAGCAATTATATTGGTGCTTTCTTACAAAATGTACATTTCTGTCATGTACAACCGTATTCATATTGTATATTTACTGATGGACTTTAGTGTAACTATTGGTAATCCATGGACAGCCATTGAATAAGTTGACATTTGACAGAAAATTCACTCAATGCATTGAACTTTGTCCCAGTTTTGGACAATTTTTTCTTGACATTATTTGAGCCCATGAATAGGCTAGTACTCTGCTAAAATTTATTTGTTTTTTTGTAATTAATAGTAACCTACTTCTTTCACTATTGTTAGCTTTAGCAAATCTCATTAAATCTGCATTTATAATCCCCGTCCCAATCAAAAAATCGCCATGAGCCAATAGATACTATAGAACACAATCCTCCATTATTGGCTTTAATCTAATATCCTTAGTCACAAAACAATTTACTTGTGATTTGTTGACCTTGTGTTGCTATAATTGTACTATCTGTCTGTGTGAGAATGACATTTGATTATTAATTCTCTTTACTATTATGCGCGTGATGATAATGATATTTGTTGCGGGGTCCATATTAAAATTTTATTGCTTTGTTTCAGATGTCCTCGGACGGTCCAAATCACAATGAATTTGATTTTGAGTTTTTGGGCAACACTACTGGTGAACCTTACACTATTCAAACCAATATTTATGTGAACGGTGTCGGTAACAGAGAGCAAAGATTGAACCTTTGGTTTGACCCAACCAAGGAATTCCACTCCTACTCGCTTTTCTGGAACCAGCGCCACGTACTGTAAGGACCACACCTCTCTTTTCACACCATATTTGTGACTATAAATTACGTGTGTGATGTGCCTTATTTATTTTGCTCATCATAGTGTGATGTATGTCTCTCATTTATTTTAGTTGCGGTGATTATTTCAGTGTTTAAGTTGATTTTTGTTATTTCAATTTCAAATGGGTCTTAGAAGCACTGCACAAAGCGAAGAATTGCTGTGCGTTGTTAATCAGTGCCGTGTGAGAGACTGTGAAAGCAGGGGGACAATGTCACTATCCTGACTTGGTCACCGGCTTAATTATAGAAAGTTGCAAGCGAAAAAAACATAATTAAAAATAAAGAAAAGAACCGAAAACCCAAGTAGAAAGTGTGGAATTTTGCATGATGTGTGTTCCCTAGGTCCACGTAAATTTACAGAGATAAAGACAGATGCCTATTCTGTTTTGCTTTTGGCATTGGCTTTGGCAGGTAGCCTAATGCTGGTACGCACATACAGTGTGCATGTGTTTTTTGACCGTAGTTAATCATTCTCCGCGGTCATTATTTACTCTTTTTTAACCTATAGTCATTTTCTCATATTGCTTAGGTGATTAATAATTTTTGGTTCATAACCAATCAAATAAGTTAAAATAAGGGTAAAGATCTTATGTTCTTCACCAAATGGATGAATTCTTTTTAGTAATTTAAATACTTAACCTTCTTCTTCCATGTGTTGGTGTTGTTCAGGTTTCTAGTGGATGATACGCCAATAAGAGTTCATCCAAACATGGAAAACAAAGGATTACCATTCCCTAAGGACCAGCCCATGGGTGTGTACAGCTCAATTTGGAACGCAGATGACTGGGCCACACAAGGGGGTAGGGTCAAGACGGACTGGTCCCATGCACCCTTCATTGCCACCTACACGGGTTTTGAAATTGATGCTTGTGAGGTCCCAGCGTCCGTGGCTGCAACCGAAAGTGCCAAGAATTGCAGCAGCAGTGGGGTAAAGAGGTATTGGTGGGACGAGCCCACATTGGCCGAGCTCAATGTGCACCAGAGCCACCAGCTGAAGTGGGTTAAGGCCAGACACATGACCTATGACTATTGTACTGACACGGCTAGGTTCCCAGTCATGCCTCTAGAATGTGTGCACCATCGCCACTAAGTCTGTATTTGGCCAGTGAACCATTTGGAGCAGTGTAAAAAAAAAAGGATGGGTTGTTGGGTATGGGTACGTTGTAAAAATGGATGGAATAGGAGGAGGGGTGGGTGATTATGTAATCAAATGTCATAAAGCATGTGCTTCATGTTTGTTACATAATTTTGTTCTTGAATTTTCTGGTTGTATGGTTGTACGATATTTCAAAGTTTTAATGTGATTTTAAATTTTCTGTTGTATCATTTGACCTTGCTAGTATTGTGGGGTTACCAAGCCAAATTTTTTTTGAGCCTTGAACGATAATCTTATGGGTACGTACATGGTAGGGTGGTAGCATAATATATATACTCACGGGTTTTGGCCTAACGCTTAGGGGGGGGGGTCCCAGGAGAGGGATGAGGACGAAAATCATCATTATTGAATGTAGACAATGATGGAAAAATGAAAAAAAGTCGTGCATCCCAGAGCAATGAAGAAAATGAAATAGGCAGAGAGTGGTCCTAAAAGCTTTTATTGGGTGAGGTAATTTTCTCGGTATACATTGTCCCAACAATGTAATTTCCTATCTCCCCACGCCACGTTACGCCTTATAACCTGTGTACTGCCTTTGTTTATATTGTTGTATGAGCTTTCAAGGCTTTGGAATCATTTGAGTATGCCCCCACTAATCGATTAAATGTCATTTATTTGTTCTTTTCCTGGGAGCTCCTGCTATACCACAATTAACACATGCTCAGCAATATTCGGCAACCTGCCAACCTACAGAATTAGAATTTTACGATTCCAGTGCTAAAAGTAGGATTTTAACTCTTGCACCTTTTTTGTTGGGGAAACACAAATGCACAAGTTATTATTTTCAGTGAAGAATTTGAATTTCCATGGTTCTCTAGTGTCTCGGTGCTTAAATTAACAAAGAAACCTTTCATTCACAGGCCACATATATATATATATATATATATATATATATATATATTAAGATTTCATATTCTTAGAGTTTAATATGAACTACATAGGAATTGGATTTGGATGGAAAGGTTTCTTTGTATTTTTCATGGTCTTTCATGAATACCCTTGTAATGGTTTTTTTTTTTTTTTTTTTTTTTTTTTTTTTTTTTTTTTTTTTTTTCAAAATAACACTGATTTTCAAACAATTTTGTTAACACATTTTCAAAACTATTTAGGAAACTAACATCTCGAGTATAATAAATTCGATTTTGGAATGCTAAACTCTAGTCCATCAGACTCGTTTTCTGTCAAATTGAAATTGAGCAATTTAGACTCGATTTCGGTACTCACAACAAAAACAAAAACAACAACTGAAACAACCAAAAAATCTTATTCTCAAATAATCAAACACAATCCATTTCCAAAAACTCTTCTTCTCCAACAATTAAACACAACAACCAAAGAGCAACAACGAAATCAACAAACCCAAGACCCACCTAGGGTTTTGCTCGGATCAGATCGCACAAGTTTTGTTGGAGTTCTTGGGTTCAGATCGGATTAGAGTTGCTAGAGTTGATTGGATCGGATCAATGGTTCTCTGTCCCTTTGTCTTGTTCCATATTGCTTGTTCCCCACCGAAGCTCACCTGGATTTTGCTCGGATTGGATCGGACCTGGGTTTTGCTGGAGTTTGTTGAAGGTAAGAACTGAAGGTGAATTCTGAAATTTCAACAAAATCGAGTCCGATAGGCTCGAGTTCTATGTTGAAATCGAGTTCCTTGTACTCGATCTAGTACACTGAAATCAAGTTTATTACACTCAAGATGTTAGTTTTTTAAATAGTTTTGAAAATGTGCCGACTAACAAAATTGTTTGAAAATCACTATTATTTTGAAAAAAAAATCCTGAGACAAGAGAGAAGTGGGGCCAAAAGTCAATTGCCAGTTTGCTAAATTGTTTTATTCAAAATAATTCGAGATGTTGCTATTCGTTCTCACTTCTCAACAAACATGTGGAAGTTGTGTGAAATAGTTATTTCTTAGCATTATTGACTAGCGTGTATCGTTGAGTAAAAATATCACAATTAATTATCTGATATGTGGACCTCTTTTGGACCATACAGGTTCCTTTCAAAGTCCAGTTCCTTTGGCTTTGAGTAGAGCTACTTTCCCCTCACTCCTCTCTGCTTTGTAGGGTGTGGCCAATGCTTTTTGGTGTCAATAATTCAAAGCACATAATCCCACGATAGATAAGGAGGGTTAGAATATAAGTGATGCTTCCCTTAAAAAAAAGAAAGAAAGAATAGAAGTGATGCTAATCTATTCCAAGGGATGCCTCTGGGCCATCTTAAATGATGGACAGCAAAAAAAGTTTTTTCTTTTTTTTAAAGCATTAAATGAATAGAGGGCCCTCTTTGTATAATTGAAGGGCATTAGTTCATAGGAAGTAGAATTTTGAAGTGAATTCACACAACTCTAGACGCACAATAATTTTCATAAAATATTTCGCAGTTATTTATGAGTCTAGCTGTTATTGATAATTAATAAAAATAATATCATAAATAATTTTATATAAAAATTTGTCAACTTACCTATTATGAAAAATGTTATGAAAATTAATATGCAGTAGAAAGTGAACTTAACATGCAGAAGGAAGTGAAAACCACCAATAGCATGAGAGGGGATTTTAAATTCAAATTGTGCAGTTGTGAGTGACACTATACATATTCCCTTATTATATAAAACAGTGAATGACTGAAAGATACATGACCCCATTTTTTTAAAGCTTCAGAATGGCTTTACAGTAGAGCCATTTGCTAGAAAAAAGGAAAACATCACTTTAATTATACATCATGGGATTGGGAACAGAAAATTAAACACATCAAGACAGATTAGGTACGCCTTTATAGCTGAAAGACCTTCGGAGAATAATTCCAAAAACAAGTGAAGCATCAACATCTAAATAAGCATCAAGAGCATGATGATGATATGAAATTTCTGGTGCATGGTATGACTCAAAAGGATTTGAATGGGACTCACGCATGAAGGTGGGGAACAGCCAATTGTTGAGTAAACTAAAAAGAGCCATACAAAATTGGAATGATTGAAGTAGAGGGTAAAGACTGTTACCTGTACAGGTTCGGCCAATTCTCCACGTATATAGCACAATCATGTTTAGAATACCAAGCATATATATGCTATACTCAACCATAATTTTCCTTCCAATTCGGTTCCTCTAATTTTTTTTTTTTTGGTCATTAAGGATTTGCATTAAAATCTAATAGTGTTTGGTAACATAGCACACCGTGACTAACATAATAAATTAATAATACAAAAATTCCCGAGTTTGGTTACTTGTTTGCCACTGTACTAAAATTACAAAATCCTAGGATCCTCTATGTACACACCTCTATTAATTCCATGTTTCGGCATACAATTTAAGCATTCGATTCCTAATGATGACCATTGCAAATCCCCATTAAGCAACCCCCAAAACTCCAATTTTACTTGCTATCACTGTTAAAATCCCCTACGAGTTGCTGTGCTGGTCTAACGTTGAATTCCTTATTTTGTTTTATTTATCCTTTTAATTTTAGTGTTTGATCCTGTTCGGGTAGAAAAGTCCTAATGAAGAAATCTCCAAAATCTCTTGGGTAACCGCAATCAAAATCAATCAATTAAATCTCAATTTCTGTTGTTCAATGTTTTTTTTTTTTTTTTTTGGGTTTGAGAAAGACCGTTGTTGAATGTTGGTAAAGGTTTATTTTTTTATTTGGTAGTTTGATAATTACATTGAGAAGTAGATTTAAAGTTTTAAAACTCATGTCTCGTTTGGAGATAATAGGAGGTGCTATCCCGCTAGGTTACAAGACTATTATTGTTGTTTTCTTAGAAGACTATTGTTTGGAAAAAATTATATAATGTTTCAGGTATATATGACATCTTTCTCACAGCAGGTGAGTCCCACAGATGAGGCCCACTTGTTATGAGGGAGATGGCATATATACCTGAAACACGGGATACCATCTCATTGTCTGGTAAGTTAATTCTTCATTTTTGATTAATTTTTAATTTTTCTTAATTTCTAATGGGCATGTAGATTTTATAAATATTTAAGTTTTTTTTTTCCAAGTTCTTTTCCAAGTGTCTATGATTAGTTGGCAACTTGTATATGTGTTTTTATAAATTATAACCTTAGATTAAACTATATTTAATTGAACTTACTGGAATTCTGGGCTTGAAATAGCTTTTCATTAGGGACGAAAGGCACACACCGTTGGCTTGCCAGTGTATGCTATTTTTCTCTGATGAAACGCATCGTTTTTATAGGTTTCGCCCAGAAGAGTGTTTGGACTTGGAAGAACAGCATAAAGAGCAGACGTTGTTGGCTTTCTTTCTTATTAATTTATTTCCTTTGCGTTACTAAGATGTTTACTTCAATTAATTTTACATTTTTCTGTTGTTTGTGTTCATTTTACTACTTTCAAAATTATCTATAAGCTAGAGAATTTCCAATTAATTTTATTAGGCTTTTTAAATGAAAATGGTTAAAGCAATAGAGTGAAGTATGATTTTCAAGTGGATCGAGGATGAGCGTCGAAGAGACGAAGACATTCCCATTTTCATGCCCTAACTCCAAGTCTAAATTTTGGTTAGTACTTTGCCTATGGGATCAAAAGTTGACTCTTTGACTGTTAAACAAAGTGGCTTTTCTAACCAAAAACACCACCCAGTTGGCCTATCATGAGTCCGACTCAAAATAACGGGATGAAACGCTCACATTTTTTATTATCAATTTCACAATTAAGATTTTATTTCTTGTATTTAACAATATATATGTTGTTAAATGATATAACACTAGATATACTTTTAGATTTATAATATTTTATCTAAAACTTAAAGTTGATTATTTTCAAATGGAGAGGATCCTAGCTATTATTGAAAATGTGATACCCTAAATTATGTGAATTAGATTAGAAAAGTGTTGTTGTATGGGCATGTGCTGAGTCTCAAATTGAGTATTTGAAAGATCGAATTGGTTTATATAAGTGATTTCAAGGTGTTGAGGGCCATTTGTGAGAGCTCAGATAGACAGAAAGAAAGCCCAATAATAAGGGCAACAAGGAATTGACAAAATAGATAGCAAAAAACTATTAGGCTCAAGCGGCATAAATAATGGATCACAGGCCCAACAAATAAATAAATGGGTCTTGAAGAGGCAAGTAGGCTCAAAGAAGCCCGGAAAGAAAAAAATGGCATCCTATGGGCAGTGTATGAGGTAGAAAAGCGAGAAAGGACCGTCGCAGGCCCAAGACAATGCAAACTAAGAGAGTAAGGGGTTTATGGCAGGCCCATGAACCCCAAGGATGAGAATAAGGTTATTGGGCCAAGGAAGCCCAATGAAGTTAGTAAAAAACCCATGGGAGTGTGGAATTAGCAAATGGGCCGAGGAAGCCCAAAGAAAGCAAACGGGCCGTGGATGCCCAAAGGAAAGCCCGAAGGGACATAGGAGCCCATAAGTAAAAGTAAAACAGTGGCCATGACAAGCTACTGAGAGAAGGAATAAACGGTTGGCTCAAAATATGCCCAGCAGGATTAAGTTATTACGGCAGGAATAACAGTACAACGTTGTAAGAAATAAAGAAAATCGAGAGTGAGCCAAAGAAATGTAAGACCCATCATCAAACAAAGTCCAGCTCTTGAATGGAGCGGGAAACCAAAGAAAAGCCCACATAAAAGGTCAGAAAACACGGACGGAGAGTCTCCAAATCACAGCAAACGCATGACCAGCAGGTAGACTTTTGGACATATCTGAAAGGAAAGCACGCACAAGGCCCAGGCACCACCAACCTGTACCCAGCCAATATGAGACGTGATGGGACCATGGGCCAGAGGTAAGAGGTAAAGGGGGTATGGTTTGGTGGTGGGAAGAAGGGAAAAGACCTATTTTTGCGGCTCCTGCTCAAGCCCTTTTGGGAGGTACGTCCTGCTGGGATGACAAACCACCCAAAAGAGGTAAGGTTAAGGGGGGAACCGTTAGGTGCATGCCTTGAGGAAAATAAAGAGAAAGCATTTATGCCGTGACAGGAAAGAGTGCTACGGTGGACTGAGGAATGAAACAAACCTGCCTTTGTCTGGCAAGGGTTAGTGTCACACACCTTTGGTGGTCGGCAAGTACGCCCAGACCAAATAAAGGCGGTTAAAGGGCAAAGTGGTAAAAATTAGCCATGGTAGGCACTATAAAAGGACCCTTACCGTGCCTTGAAAATGGATCGAAAAACAGAGTATTCATGGAGTAAAAAAGAAAACAGAGTAAAAGAAAAGAAAAAAGATAAGAAAGACAACAGAGAAAAAAAGAGAGGAAATTGAGGAAAAAAGAGAGATAATACAATGGGCATGCACCAGTAGGTCGGTTTCCCTCTCTCCCCCTTCAAATCCTGCTCTCTTCCAAAACGTAACAAGGATTCCTTTTGGGCAATAACCATTCAGGTCTGACTCCCTCAAAGTCATTAATCCCCACGGCAGGATCTTTTCCTGGGAGATTATTTGCATTGAGAGGAGGCGTTCTCCCCTCTTTGGCTTTGCTTCGACGGACTAAACTTAAAACTTGATTTATGCCTATTCTTGATTAGTTCATATTGTTTTCTTTCTCCTTTACTTTCTCTGTAAATGACATTATCACGACTGTAATTATGTTTTATAAGTAGGGATTACTTGGCCATTTTATTTAAATAGTCAGAGTACTCTGTTTTGGTTATTATTATTATATCTGCCTGCCGTAACTCATTTGAAACAGTTCTGCTTGCCGTAAGCCTACTCCTGGCAGGCAAGGCATAGTTTGTGCACAAACCGGCCCAAGTTGAGTTACAATTGGACCGGCCCCAACTCCCTTACTCAGAAACATTCGGGCCCATTACCGCAGGAGGCAGCCCAGCCCAACGCACAATACGCAAAGAAGGCCCCTACACAAGGAATCCTAATCGTAACTTGAGTATCCCTTTTAAGGTGTAACATAGATGTGGCTAGCGCTTCCTTGGGTTTGTGACAAAATGGTGACATGACCGACCTAGTATTGTTATATGGCTTAAGGGCACTACAACATAAGAGGGTCCCTAACAAGGACTCTAAGAATTTAAGTGAGGAAATTGTAAGACCCAAGATTATGTAATTTGGATTAGATAAGTAGGCGTTGTGTTGGTGTGTTTTGAGCCTCACATTGACTGTTTACTAAGGGCATGTTTGGATGGAGAGAAGGAAAGGGGGGGGGGTGAAGGAGAGTAGAGTAGAATTGGCTAAAAATAAGTTAATTTTGGACTAAATTTACTTTACACAACTCTACTTCCCCTCAATCCAAACGGACCATAAGTCAAACTAAGGTACATACCTAATTAAGAGGAGCCTCAATTGTAATTTAATTACTCTTTTTTAGTTATAGTGCAAATGTGGTTAGCTTCTTTGGGTCATGATAGAAAATCAATAAAATCTCTAGTTAACAAATGTTTTCTTAAAAAAAGCAATACTATGTAGTGCCTAAAACTCTCCTAACTCCAATTTAAACAGATTGATAGGAGATTTGAAGCATCACAGGTATAAAGGTTTCACAACAACTAGAAATGAAAGATTTATATAGACAAAGTTACTTAATATATAATACAAATGTACCTTACAAACTCTTAAGGATAATAAATAAACTACTTCACACTTATTTACAAACTCTTAATAAAAGTAGTCTTTTATTACTTGGATAGGTAGTAGGCTTTGATATCTGTAACACAAAGAGAGAGTCTCACTATCTGGAAGAAGAAGAATTATTGCATTCTTTGCTTTCTTTACAAAGGAATATATCTAGATATAGCAAATAAACATGAAAGAAGACAAGCAAAGAATGCCATACGTAAAAAGGAAGAGATTCATAGAATGGCAGAAGCAAATAGAGCTTTTGCACATTTTCGTTAATCCATGAACATGATCTATATAGACACACAGACCCATGGATCCATACATCTTGATCAGAAAAGAATCAATAGAAAAAGAAGGAATTGCAATTGATCGATATATTTATCGAAACAAACGAAAAGGAAATGAAAGACGAAACATAAATTATGTTTCAACTAAGCCCTCTTGGGGACATGATTAAGGAATCACGTACAAGTACTACATATATATGTGTCTATCTTCCATGATGGAAGTTACAAATAAAAGAATGACTAGATATTTTGTAGTTGTTTAAGATAATTTTGTTAATACATGGGTGGTTCTCCAAAGAATTGATAGATCATGAAAGTTTAACTTCATGTCCATACCTTTGATTTTCATTCTAATCCTAACCATGTCTTGCAGATTAAGATCATCAATTGAACTAAAGTCATTTGGTTTAACCAAGTATTCCACTAACAAGATTAGATTGAATTCCTTTGATCATAACCCTAAGGATCTGTTTGGTTAAGGGAGTGAAAAAGTTGGAGGATAGAAAATAGAGAGAGGATAAAAAAGTGCAAGGATCGAAAAGATTTAATTTTCTCTCATATGTGTTTGGTTGGGAGGATAGAAAAGTGGAGGGATGAAAAACTCTTTTGTTTGGTTGAGAAAAAAAGTGAGAGAATAGAAAATAAAGTTTGTATAAATTTATCATCATGTCCAACTTAGGTAAAACAAAAATAATACATTATATTTTTATTAAAAAAATATGTATGAACGATTTTTCATTAAAAAGTTAAAACAAAAAGAGGATAAGAAGTTTAGAGTCTGTTTGGCCAACAAAATTTGATCACTCAATTTCCGTCACTCAATTTCCATCACTCATCACTCATCACTCAATTTTTCACATCCGTTTGCCTTCATCACTTAGTTTCCATCGCTCACTATTTTTCACACTATTTGGGGGGCCCACGCCTGTCACGGTGCAGTTTTTTTTTTTTTTTTTTTTAAGTACCCAGAAATCGAACCCAGTGAAAAAAAAAAAAAAAAAATCCAGTGAAGAAGACCGAACCTAGTGAAAAGAAAGGAAAAAAAAAAAAAAAAACCCAGTGAAGACCGAACCCAGTGAAGAAGAAAGGAAAAAAAAAAAAAAAAAAAACCCAGTGAAGACCGAATCAGTGAAAGAAGAAGAAGAAGAAGAAATAAATAAATAAATAAAAAAACCCAGTGAAGACCGAACCAATGAGAAAGAAGAAGAAAAAAAAAAGTCAGTTGTTCAAAAGGTGCGGCTGAGTGGGTCCCTCATGTGTGTTTAATTACAAAAATGTCATTGAGTTATGAGTTTTGGAAACAAAAAATTGGAAACTGAGTTATGGCTTGTCAAACAAACTTTTTTTTTAGAATTGAGATGGGTCCCACCATTTTTGAGAATTGAGTTATGGAAACTGAGAATTGAGTGATGAGAATTGATGAACCAAATAGCCTCTTAAGAACCCAAAACTTTTTTTTCAAAAAAAAAAAAAAAACCAAAACAATTGAAAAAAGAAAGGGTGTAGTAAGAACACAAAAGAAAGGAATTAAAAAAAAAAAAATTTTGAAGAAAGGAAAAAAAAGGAAGAAAAGACAAGGAGTCAAGTACCAGCCTAATCGGCATACAACTTCCCATAATAAAATTAAAAAAATAAAATAAAAAAGGGAAAAAAACTCACATATAAGACATCAACTTGGAAGGGTTAAATATGTAATTCAAGAGCTAGGCCTTCATTTTCTCTCTTTTCTTCCCAGTTATCCTCCCAAATCAAAAGGATAAAAATTTGTGGGCCCAAGTGGATTTTTTTCCCAATATTTTCTATCCTTTGTGTTTTCTCTCATGAACTAAATAAGGGAAAACATCATTTTTTTTCCCTTGTTTTCCTCTCTTCCTTTTCCATCTCTCATATTTTCACTCCAACCAAACGGAGCCTAAGGGAGTCAATGAACTTGTAACTTTAACATATACTCCTCTATATCTATAAAAGAGGAAATGAGATTACCAATTGAAATATGATTATAGTTGTGATTAGGATCTCATTTATAAAAATAAGTCTTACTTGTTCAACCAACACTAAATAAATGTTGTACTTAAATTTATCTTTCCAACATTCTCTCAAAAAAATAATTATCTTTCCAACAGGGGTTCCCAAAATTACCCTTCTTAATCACAAATCCTTAAAACATTTTTTTTAAGGCAAGAATAATTTTATTAAAAAGAGAGTATTTTATGTATAAAAAAATGAAAAAATCTAAAGAATTACACAAAAAATATATATATATATATATGTGGGGCTAGAGAATTTGTGATCCCGACCCACTTTACTTTATGGCCCAAGGACCGCATCAAGGAGAGACGTTGCCGAGGACATGCAACGAAAGTCCAAATGGCCTAGAGATATAGCCGAGGACGATCTTGTCCTCGGCATCCCAAAGCGCCCCCAGAAGAAAGGGTGAGTACAGTAGGACACACACGGGGGTACAGTGTAAGAGCGGTTCAAGGAAAAACTGTCACCTCCACATTGAATGCGCCAACAAACGTCCTAGCAGCATTAATGGGGAAAGGACCCCTGAACAGTGTGGCGACAAAAGAGCCAGAGAAAGGCTGCCCTTACTGTAATTAAGTACTCAGCGCTAGACAGAGCCATATTTTTCTGCTTTTACAACCACCCCTAACCACTTTGGGTATGGGCTGATGGGACAAGTATCAGTCCTATAAAACTGAACCTACACGTGGACGTTCGAGAGAGGGGAAAAGCTAGTATAAAAGGAAGAGGAAGTAGTTCAAAAAAGGGGGGTGGTGGCCAAGAACCAGAGCCATCCAGGCCGTGCCGAGGAGAAAGTCTTCTTGGGTGAGCACAGTTCACCTCTGTGTGATCATCTTAAACACCATGACTAACGGCTGTTCGTTCACCAAGGCCTAGTCTTTTGGCCCACTCTCTACAAATTTATTATTTATGCCTTTAACGTTCGAACCCAATACGAATTTAGGATCGTTACAAATTGAGTCATTACAATATATTTTGTGTAATTCTTTAGACTCACAAAAAGCTAATGACTCTATGAACAATGCAATGAAATTACTATTTGTAAATCCCCATGCTCCTGAACACTCATATAAAAGAAACTAGTGAAGGTTGTTAATAACTACTTTTCACATATTTAAAACTATGTTGATTGCATTTTCTTTATTTAGTCCACATCAAACATAATGAAACTAAATTCCAAATATCGAGTATAATTGTAACCAAGAACTAATTGTTTGTAGTTTGTAGAGAGGGTATAAGGTGGAATTTTGAAATTTAGCTTTCTACTTTTTTAGCATTAGTCAAGGTGTTTTTTATTTTATTTTATATATATATATATATTTCTTTTTAATTTAACTAATTTTTAAGTATAAAAAACCATAAAACTAAGTTTTAACTTTTAAGGTTATGTATCTCCAAAATAAATAAAGGGTTTTTTTTTTTTTTTTAAATAAAAAAGTATCTATATTACTATTTGAAGGGCTTTCCTTATTTGGATTCCTCATTTTTTAGTTCAAAAATGCCCTTACACCTCTATGTTTAAGTAGAGACAAAATTAAAGGACAATTTGGTAAAAATGCAACTATAACTCCCACTAAAACATTGCCTAAAAAATATGACTACTCTTTTGTTAATTTTCAAATATGCTTTATCCACTTAAAATTAGATTCTCAAAATAAAAATTATATATATAAAATAAAAACACAAGTTTTTTTTTTGCTAAAAAGAAAACCTCATTGCACGTGTGTATTGCGTGTGATGAGGCTAGTAATGTATAAAGTGATTACAATATTTTCACAATAATTTTACAACAAATTTTAAGTAGGAGGTTATTAGAAGTTCTAATTGAACCCACCACTAATATCA
Organism: Quercus lobata; assembly: GCF_001633185.2. Lineage (NCBI taxonomy): Eukaryota > Viridiplantae > Streptophyta > Magnoliopsida > Fagales > Fagaceae > Quercus > Quercus lobata. The sequence continues at coordinate 34,478,983 of NC_044911.1, forward strand.
ATTTTTTAATAGATAAAGTTATAAACAAGATTTTGAAACCCGGACCGGACTGTACGGTCCGACCAGAAAAACCGTGAACCTCTCACAATCACGGTTCTTTAAGCTTAAGAACCAGTTTATGCCAAAAAAGCAAGGAACCATTCGAACTGTGGTTCAACCGCACGGTTCTGAGAACCGTGATCAGACCGCTTCTCAAGGTTTCCTTTTGAATCTGAACCTAAAAAAAAAAAAAAACACAGAAAAACAAAAGAAAAAGAAACACAACTGCTGGGAAGAACAAGCCGATCTGACTTTGCTTCACTCTTAAAAAACGTCTCAAATAATCCAAACACAAAACACAAAACAAAATCCAATTCTTACAATAAAGTTGAATTAGAACAAGCAAATATGAAAAAAAAAAAAGAAAAAAAGAAAGAAGCCGATCTGACCTAGTCTGGTGGTGGGGAAGAGGACGAACGGCGATGGGGAGGAGGACGAACGGCGGTGGGGCAGTGGACGAGGTAGTACTGGTGAACGCTTCATCCTTTGCTGCTGTTTCTCCTTCTTCTTTTTCTTTTTCTTCTTCTTCTTCTTCCTTCTTTTTCTCCTTCTCTTTCTTTTGTCCGTCTCCACTTTCTCTCTTTTAGTTTTTGTATTATTATTATTTTTTTTGTGTTTTTCCAAAACCCCTCCACGTGATTACATTGGAAAGGTAGAAGAGTTTCAGCCATCCATTTTTTTCACCTTCTGAACATGATGTGACAACTCTCTTAATTGTTAAGTACTTTTAATTAATATTTACAATTTTTTTAAAGAAAAAATCTAATACCGAAATTTGTCTTAGCTTTTTTTGGTTGTAATTTTGATAGGATAGAGAGTAGGTAGTAGAGAAAAAATAATAGATTTATATATAAATGATGGATATTCAAATTTACAATTGTGCCCAAAAAAAATATAAAATTGTGTGATTCTAAAATGATTTTAATTTAAAACTATTAAATAATTTAATTTTTTTTATTTTATTTAATATAATATAAGTGTCCTTCTAATTAGTATATTATTATTGCTATCACAAGTTTAACTAATCAACATATAAATAAATAAAGAATACCATATCTACCTTTACTTAGTATTTAATATTTCTTATTTGTTTTGGGAAAGTTATGTTATAAAAAAATACATTTTAAAGATAGATTTCTATATTTAATTTAATTATTTTAGTTAATTTTTATATTTATACTAATTTAATATAATTATTTATATTTAAATAATTATTAAATTAATTATGACGTCATTACGGTTCGATCCCGGTTCAACCTCGGCCAACCTCAAAAACCTTGAACCTCTCCCTTTTACGGTTCATTGAACAGTTCAGGTTTCAAAACCTTGGTAAACTTAGTTGTAGCCAATGTTTACAACTCTAGCCAATATCTTTTTATTAGATATGAATTTTAATCCATCATTGAGTTACATTTTTTTTTAATATCATCTATATTTGCAAAATTTTTAAAATATCAAAGATCAATAACTATGTCATTAATCAAATGTTTAAATAAGTTTATAAATCGAATAGTAAATAATATCCGATTAATACGAAATTTGACATGAGTGTTAAAAACATAAATAACATACAATTAAACAATTATAATTCACTGTGAAATTATTGAAAAATATTTTGAATGTAGTATTATTCTTTAAAACAATGAAAAGATAACACTAACAAAGAATCTCCATTTGATACAGGCTTATTGTTTTGTTTTGTTTTGTTTTTTTTTTTGTTTTTTCCTTGAAGCCCCATTTCCCCCTAGGTGGTAGGTGCAATTCACAGATTATTACAACTTACAACACACTCATTTTTGTTTTTGGAAAAGGGATCCAAACTGAAGCCCCTAAAATGTATTTGGCAAGTTTTTCGGCCCCTCTTACTACCGACATGGGCTGGGCTTGTTCTTTAAGATACCAACAGACGCAATGATTCGTTTTTGTAATTGGGGGAGGTTAGGCGGTGCGATATATAAAGCGCCAAAAGTCAAAGCTCATTTTATATGTTCATTTTCATTTCATTTCATTTCATTTCATTTTTAGGGTTTCCATTTTCAAATTCGAAAATTCTCTCTTCTTCGCTTCGTTTTTGTCGAAGCCTCTCCTTCCCCCAAATCCCTAATTTTCTTTACTTTTTTCCTAAACTCCGATCAGTTGGAGCCTCAAGGTAAAACGCATCGTTTAATTACTCTCTCTCTCTGATATATATATATATATATATATAATAAAAATTTAATATAAACCCTAAGTCTAAGTCTAAATTTTTCATCTTTCTCAAAAAAAAAGTCTAAATTTTTCATTTTCTTCGATATGTTTTTTATAGCACAATCTAGACTCAGCCCCTGGAGCTCCAGTGGCAAAGAGGTAATTTTTTTTCCTCTCTTTATCTCTCTAATTTAATTTCTTTAGATTCAGATCTATTTAAATTCCTAATTCAAATATCTATATATTTAATTATTCTCTGTATATTGATTGTTAGTTCATTGATTTATTCTTTTAAGTGTATATTTTAGTGATTTATTGCTTGCCAGTGGACAAAGTGGTAATTTTTGGGGTACCCATGAGAGAAAAATAGGTGAAAATAATTTTTTGTGGTATTAAAGAAGCGAAATTAAGAGTCCACTATGGTTTACTGTGAATTTTTTTGGGGTTTAAGGTTTTGGTCGAAATGGGTCTTGGTTGAATAATGGGTTTGAAATTGAAAATGGGTTTTTGGGTTGGTTAGGTTTGGTTGAGAAAAAAAATGATGTTTTTGCTGTAATTATCTTGTTATTGCATTGATATAAGATATTAGTGTTGGTATACTAACTATGTCACAATATTTTACAAGATTGATGTTAAGTTAAATGGAAATGAAGGCCATTGAAAGTTTGCAATTATGCGATGTGCTTATTTGGTTTATTACTGTTTCTTTGGGGAAAATGTGCTAGTGGTCTATGTAGATATGTGCAGTGCTCAACTTTTTCAATTTTTAGTGTTTTGGTCATTGGGAGATTTTGTTTGCTTTATGAATTGGGGTAGCCTGTTGGTGTGCATATGATGGTATCATTGGCTGTGAATTTTTGGTGTGGGCATTCTTGTTTTTGTAGGTTATGCCAACTTTTTTTCTCATTCTTTTTGTTCAGCCTCAATTTATATTTCAATTATATAACTTTGGGTTTTATGTTCAATCCAAATTTCATATTGAAATGAAAGTAATTGTCTCATCTATGCGTAATTCATGCTTGTGATAAATGGAATCATATAAATTTTGTTGACAAGTTTACTGTTTTCCTTTCTTAAAAGTATTATGTGAATTTGCCAAGAGCATTTATAGCTCAACTGGTTGGCACCTCTTGGTGTTTCCTTTGGAGACATGCAAGGTTCAAATTCCGCCTCCCCCTTTTTATTTTTTTCAATATTAGTTTTTAAAGTTGTTCTTATGTATTTGCCTCTATAATTCTATTTGCAATTGAGAAATAAAATAGTGGTTTTTGGATAGAATGAAAAATTAACAAATAGCATTGGGAGTTATGCTTGCCTTTTAATGATTATGTTTTTGAATGGATTGTCAATCATTTCATTATTCATTTTATAGAAATGGCAGAGAAGAGAATAGGGTCTGGCTTGGCAGGGAAGGCTACGAAAAATCACATTTTTGCTTAAATATCTTGTTCTTGCACAGATATTAGTGTTTATGTCCTAACTATGTTACATTATTTTACAAGATTGTTGTTAAATTAAATGGAAGAAAAGACCCCTTGATGTGTGCAATTTTTGTGTGTTATTACAAGATTTGTTTACCTTTTCTTTAAAGTGTTATTTTAAATTATTAATTTTTTAATACAATTTTTTAGTGTATTTTATTTTATGTCTGTTTTATTGCATACTGCCCGTAAAATTAGTTATGCAAGATGCATTTGCCTCTTTGGCAATGAGAAATAAAATGATGGTTTTGGCTAGAATGTGAAATTAATTAATAGCATTAGGATTTGTGCTTACAGTTGAATGATTATGCTTTGAAAGGATTGTCAAGCATTAATTATTTTAGAAAAATGGAAGAGAACAGAATGGGGTTTTCAGTTGGTATGGATGGCTACAAAAAATCACATTTTGCCTGAATTTTTACTCTATTAGTGGCATTTGTTTGTCTTTATATAGTACTATGTGTTTTATTGTATCTTTTTTTATTTGAGTACTGGTTTCCAATCATATTACGACATTCATGTTAAAACTTGTTACTTATCGTTGTAAACACAAATTTTTCTCAATTGTAGAAAATCAAACAATTGAAAAGAAATATGGTTTGCAAATATAAATTTGTATTGATGTATAATGAGTACAATCTCTATTTTGATTCTTTTACAAAAGAATACCCTCTGATTCTATCTTCTTTGAATTTGACTCGAACAAGAATCCTCTTGACTTTAATTGGAAGATGGATTGATCGGTCTTCACAATAAATCTATAGCTTCGAGCTTATTAGAGATTTATTGTTCTTCAAGTCTTCAAATGTGAAGGCTCTAGGGTTGAAGTTCTTCGGGGCTTTAGAGGCTTGATCCGTTGAGCTTCAAAGATTTGGGTTTGTTGAGGTTTATGGAGGCTTTTTAGCTTAATTCCAATAGAACTTCAAAGAACTCAAACAATAAATCTTCTTGAATTTGGTTGGAAGAAGGATTGAATGGTCTTCTCAACGAATCTCTAGCCTTGAGCTTGATAGAGATTTGTTGTTCTTCAAGTTCTTTAAAGATACTTCAAGTTCTTCAAAGTTTCTTGAGACAGAATTTCTCCAGAGCTTAGGCCTCTTGAAAACTTCGTGCTCAAAATGAGAAGGAATGCCCTCTATTTATAGTGATTCTAGAGGATAAGCTCCACTTCGAATTGATATACTTGAAAGTATGTAGTAGACTTTTGATTGGCCCAAATTCTTCTTAGAGATAATTATCTTTATTTATCTATTTTGATAAATATCATATTTTGAATAAAGATAATAATCAACAAAGATAAATAATTATCTCTATTTAATTTATTTAATAAAGATAATTATCTACCAATTTTGAATAGAAAATTTATCTTTATTTTATTTATTATTGATTTTAATAAAGATAATTACCCATAAATTTTGAATAGGAAATTTATCTTTATCTTGTGGGCCAAATGACACATGGCAAATTTTGATATGCCAATGTGATGCCAATTTGAATGACACATGTCATCATTTGATTTAATTAATTTAATGACATTAATTCAGAATTTGCCATTAAATTCTGATGTGGCATTTTATAATTGGCTTAAAATTTTGCCTCCTACAATCGTAAAGAAAAGCATTCATGTGACTATACTACCCTTGGATTAAAATAGAAGTAATTAGGCTTATATGTCGTGACAGTCCTAATTTTATGGTAAATGTCTTACTTTATAAGGCAGCACTACTCTGAGAATAATAAAAACAGCTGGAATTACACAATTTCATTTAGATTTGCTTTCAAAATATGCTGATCCAGTCATTAAAGTAGTTGAGATAAATTTACAGGGATTTTTTTGTTATTATTATTACTAGTTCATTCAAATTGTGCTATTCTTTGCTATTTTGGTTTTTGAAAGGTTCTCTTTTGGTGTTCATATTATGAGGTACCGATCAGAATAAATTTCGGAACCCCGTTAATTTACATTGGCAGGTTTCCATGCCAATATTATGCAATTTTGCTGTGGATAAGTTCTTGTTGTGGTTTTGTTTGGATATTTTCTGACCTTAATAAATAGTTTTGGCCTGTAGATAAGTTTAGGTACATTTCCTTTGTGATGAAGGTTTGCCTTTCTGAAATCGAAGTCATCTTTCTAACATTGGCAGGTAATTCACATAGTTTTCTGGATTTTTTTGTTCGTTCGTTAATTCAATTTGCATGCGTAAGTTGGATAAAACTCATTCTAGACGGGATGGATCTAGATCCCTGGCTGATATTCTCACGAAGTGGAAAGAATATAATGAGCAACTTGATTCCTCCAACGGTGAGGAAAAACCAGTCCGTAAAGTTCCTGCCAAGGGTTCGAAGAAGGGATGTATGAAAGGTAAGGGAGGCCCAGAGAACTCACGTTGTAATTACAGAGGTGTTCGGCAGAGGACATGGGGAAAGTGGGTTGCAGAAATCCGGGAGCCAAACCGGGGTAAGAGGTTGTGGCTAGGTACTTTTCCAACAGCCATTGGAGCTGCACTGGCGTATGATGAAGCTGCCAGAGCCATGTATGGTTCTGCCGCCCGCCTCAACTTTCCCAATGTTAAGATTTCGTCTTTCTTAAAGGATTCTCCAAAGGATTCTTCTTTAGTTGCAACAACATCAGGGTCTTCTTCAGTGGCAACTGCAGGAGGGTCTGAGTCGTCAGACGAATCTGAGGGTTCTGCATCAGAGGGCATTGATCTGAACCCTGTTTCTCCAAGTGTAAAGCATGATGATGGGGTAAGTGAATTGAGAGCCAATTCGTCGCCTCCTCGAGTATTATGATGTATATTTTCCATATTTTTACTTGGGTGATGGCCAGAATTTTCACATATGTGTATTCAGGTATGGCTGGATTTTGATACTTGTATTTTGGTGGTGGCTGGAAATTTGACATTTGCGCTTCACTGGTGCGCTATAATATCTGTCTTTTTCTATGTTTTGTTTTTGGTTGAGTTTTGAACTTTGATTTTTCTAATGAAACGCCCGTTTGATATCATAGGATTTTTCCCTGGATAATGCAATACAAACTACAAAGAAAACAATCTTACAAAAAATCTTGTAGTGGCATGCCATGCAAGCCAAATTGGAAATGAGGTTTGTTATGGTTGGATAATCTTTTGTTTGCTGCATTTTTAGCCTGAATTTCTTTTAAAAAATGATGTGTTAGTGAGCGTTTGGTTTCAGCTGAAACCAACGTTCACATTTTCATCTCACGTTTTCGTTTTTTTTTGTGCATGAACAGTAAATTTACTGTGCAGAGATAAAATTACTGTTCATATACTGTAGCAGTACTGTTTATGTACTGTATCAATATTGTTCACGCATTAAAAATATTAAAAATGGGTCTCACGGTACTTTTCGCACATTTAAAAATTATTTTGTTACAGTATTGTCAGTTTTTAGTTTTCAGTAACAATAAGTTCAATCCAAACGGACCTTTAATTGATGAGAGCATAACATGTAATGCTCCTTAAACAATATACCAAGATACTCGTTATATATACCAAGATACTCGTTATTAAAGGGCAAATATGATTTATGAAAAAAATATTTTATCCAGGGAAACAGTTTTTTTTTTAATTTTTTTTTATGGGTGAGAAACTTGTTATTTTGTTATTTTGTACCAAATCTGATGGCCTTGTATTCTGTAAGATATCGATGCAGGTCAGTATGAAATTACACGCTAAAACCACCCGTATAATTCTTCAAATCGCTGAGAGTGGTCTTTTTACTTTTTACCTAAACTCAAGCGGGTAGTAGTTGAGATTCATGAGAATATTAGATAGTTCACTTTTATTTTTTATAGATATATATTGATTGTTAGGAGTGTTGTAACTCAATTAATCTCATTTGATACTTGGTGGTGTTTTCAATGGAGATGTATAAGATTTAAATTCATCTCCTTATAACTTTCCACCTCTCGTTTTGTAACAAAAAAAAGAAAAAGAAAAAGAAAAAGAAAAAGCGGGCAGATACTCCGACCTATGGGCAAAACAGATGCTCCCCATATTCCAACCCTCTAGAACTATATATGTAAGCTTCTCTCATCAAAAAAAGAAAAAGAAAAAAATAGAGAGATATATGTAAGCTTATTTTTTTTTTATGGAAATATGTAAGCTTCTTTTTCTTTACATTATATTAAGAGGGCTCCCATATGCATCATCAAAAAAGAAAAAAGAAAAAAAAAAGAGGGTCCCATATGCAAACAAGAGCCTGAAACTGTGGACCAGTTTATGCCCTTCTTTTTTCTATTGAATTGAAGACGTTCTATTCTAACCAGAAGGATGGTGCCGAAGTTGTGAATTCAGGGGACATAATCTTGCATATGGGTGCTTAAACTTGAGACACCACACCAAAACACACAGTTCATATAAAAATGAAATTCTGGTTAGCAATGCAAGTAATCTTAGACCATAAATTTCGACTTCATGAACCCTATAGTCTATACAAGGAAAGTGAAATAGCAAGTCACATCAATATGGTCCAAGACATTACAACCACCACCCACAATTTATTTTGAACATGTTCGGTTCTTATGCCCTCAGAATAATCCTCCTGCGGTAGCCACAAGTAACCAAAATCACTTAAAGGGGGATAGCAATCTCTCGTCTAATTAACAGAAACCGTGAATCTACATTGCTATTATGTATGAATAAGATGAGGGTACATGTTTCTGGTTAGAGTGCCAACCATAAACATGTGGAGCACTATGCATATGAACAATTTACACAATCCAATTATCCATTTATATTCATGCTTGGTACGTCTATCTTCCTGACATTTATTTAATTTATAAAGTAATCATAATGTATTTTCTCAATTTGTGGTCATTAACCATCGACTAGACCAATCATTTCGCTAATAAAACAATCACCACAAATTTTCAAAAAAAAAAAAAACAATCACCACAAACCATTGTCTTATGAAATAAATTTGGCTTCCCATTGAGTTGAGTAAGGATGGTTTTTTTTTTTTTTTTTTTTTTCGTGTGAAGAGTAACGATGTATTAAAGTCTAAAGATTTGGGCTTTTTTAAAATAATTTGATTGATGAACTAAGTTATGCTACACCAGATTCTCAAAAAAAAAAAAAAAAAAAAAAGTTATGCTACACCTTTCTTCTTCTTTTTCTTTATTATTATTATTACTACTTTTTTTTTTTTAAATTTCTATAAAGTATCAGTTATGCTTTACTTCTGATACAGTAACATTTAAATATTCACTCCTCGGCTCTGCACAGATTACAGATAAGTAACCACTAATTCTTCTCAATAAAAAAAATAAAAAAGGTAACCACTAACTACTCTATAGCATCAAATATTCCTGCCAGTCAACGTTGACTGCTGCAACTGAAACATGCAACAAGTAACAACTTGATCGCATTACATTATTAGGGTTGTGTTAACTGGACCCTTCCATTAGAGTGGTTTTGTGCCCCTAATTTGTGCACAACTCGCTCACGTAGGGTCACCCTTCCACCAACCACAGCTCACCATGTAGGTGAGTTGTGTATAAAGTAGTGACACCAGAATTTTCATTTCCATTAACACCAAATTTTATGTCAAAATTTTTGTCTTTATGTTAATATTTTGCCAGTTTTATAGGTTTAAGAATCAGTTTTATACAATGTTTCTGATTTATTTAATTTTTTATTAAGTGGAACTTACATTATTTTAACTTTAACAAGTACCACACAATACTTGTTAATATTTGCCTTATTGTTATTATTATTAGAAGTGTTCAAAATTCTTTCAACACTTCATAATTCTTGTGGGTGTGTGTAATCCTGTCACATACATATTACATAATTAAAGGAAAAAAAAAATTATTACGAATCTTTAAGAAACTCTTTAACAAAACAAAGAAAAAAAAATCCTTAATATATTAGTTGACTGTAAGTTTGGAACCATAATTTCTAGAACCTCATGAGATTTTAGAAACAATTAGACTACTTCTTTAGATTTATGTTGTTTTCAATTAACTTAATTGGTAAAATATCTTGTCATTAAATAAGAGGTTTGGGGTTTACTATCACAAAAAATCAATTGGTGTCTAGCTAGATAAAAAAGAGCAATTATGATAGAGCAAACATCATAAATTAAAAATCAATCCTCTATATATATGGGTTTATAATTACTTGATCACGGGATCTCTAAGCCCATGCAGGTTTTTATTTTTTTTTATAGGACATGCAGATAGAGCTGGTCAAATATGAATACAAACAAAATTATCCATCGATATCTAATCGAGGATTATGGTCTAAAGTAAAATCGCACTCACCGACTTCCTGTTCCAAGTTGCAACGCAACATGGGAATTGGATTCGTTTTGAAGACAACGATCGATAAACAATGACCACATGTTCATGATCTTATCTGGTGTTAAGCATCTCACTGTTTCGATTCTAAAACCAATAAATAAATAATAATAATAATTAAAAAAAAGAAACCTTTAATCGAAATGAAAAAAAATGTAAATAGATCATTATATTAGCCAATAACCTGTTCAATGGACACAAAAATTTATTAAAAATATTTATAAATGTACATACTATTGTTGAAAATTTATATCATATCCATTCTTTATTTTTCAAATAAATAATCTAAGCCAGAGAATTTATATAAAAATTGATCTAGTTCAATTATAATTTGTTAAAAACATATAAAATGTTTTCACCGGTGTTTTTATTAATTTTTCCCCTTTCTTTACTACATTGTTTATTTCTTGTCAATCACTAGAATTAGTCTTTATCAATAAAAAATATTTTTTTATTGATAGGTATGGGAGATCTACACTACAGTCATAATTTGTTGGGTATGGCTTGGATACTAATTAGTATATAGGCCGGAATGAATTGAAAGTTTTTATTAATTGGCCAATAATATATAATGAATGGATTTGGATTTGTTTGAGTATGGTTCAAGCAAATTTTTTTTTTCAAATTTTAAATTTCATATTTTGTCATGTTATTATACCAAAATTTATATTTTTATTTTTAAAAAATAATTTTTTTTTTCCTCTTAGCACTTCAGGCCAGAACAGTCGCTCTCCTTCTTCTTCTTTTTTTTTTTTTTTTTTTTTTTGCTCTCTTAGCACTTCAAAACGAATGAAGGAACCAGCTCTCCTTCTTCTTTTTCTATTTTTTTTTTCTTGTTCTTGGATGATCGGGAAGATTGGATGGTCGGTAAATTTCTCCCTCTCCTTTTTTTTTCGTCAGTCTTTTTGATCCGCCAGAGGGTCTTGATCTGCTGTTGTTCTAATTTTCTTGTTGTTGTTGTTGATCTGCTGTTGATCCGAAAGAGTTGTTGCTCTAATTTTTTTTTTTCTTCTGTTCTTGATCTGCTGTTTCCGAAAGAGTTGTTCTAAATTTTTTTTTTCTGTTCTTGATCTGCTGCTTCCGAAAGAGCTGTTCTATTTTTTTTTTTTTCTGTTCTTGATCTACTGTTTCCGAAAGAGTTGATGTTCTAATTGAATGGGTATTTTCGTAATTCTACCGTAGTAACGGTAACCATCCAAAACGCGCACTGCGCGTTTTTATTTATGGACCCTCGAAGGTCCATAAAATTTTTCGCGTTTGTCCGCGTTTTGGGCTTAACCAAACGCAAATTTAGGACTGGCTTTTTTCAAAAAGCGCTTTTTGAGCTGAAAATGTGGAACCAAACGGGCACTCAGCCTTAATTATTTGTTTATTTTTCTCTGTACCAAATGAGGTATTTTCCACTTTCACATTTCTTTTTGTATATCTTCCCATCCCCTTCCCACTCCTTCTAAGTTCAAACAAAATAGAGACGCTGCATCGATCGGTGCATGGCTTTGAAAAGTGAAAAAGTCTGTGATGTAGCTTTGGCCCTTTATCTCTTTTGACATGTGGACAGTTGGGTACTTTGCTTCATTTCATCATATGAATCATGAATTAACTAATGTGACGGCTGCCTGCTTAGCTTGCATATACCACCGACTATATATCAGGGAAGTCAAAGTTTTTCTCTCAACGAAACTTCGATTTTCTCACCTACAAAGTACTGTATCCCCCTATTGTGATTTGTGAAACCTTGTTATGGTGCTGATGAAATTAGAACTGTCTTGCAAGATGTTGCATTACTGGAATACGTTCCGGCCTACAAAAGTAGGGTACCTGGATGAGTCTAACCGCTTCGAGAATGCTAATGTACATGAGTCGAGAGTTTGTGTTTTTTCCAATCTATTACAGGATTTGAACACGGAACCTCTATCTCCCAAACTCGTAAGAATGATCTCTAAACCAATCACCCCCAATAGTGCAACTGAATGCATGTAACTGATCATGTAAGTGAGAGATTTGATCTATTGTTACTAAGCAAAAACAAAATATTTGATCTATTATTGATTACATTTCAATGCCAGGAAAAATGCAATTTTGCATGCGTGCATTATTTACACCATCACAAACCATTATGCCTTCAATTGTCCTTCATTTTATGTTCTATTATATATAGAATGTCACTTGTTGAGAGTATTTTAGCTTAATTGACATATTTTAGCTTCGTATATTTACACACACTAGCCTCGTAGCCCTTATCACAAGCATTTTTTTTTTTTCTAGTGTCATAATTTTATTTATTTTTAATTATAAAATTTTAGATAAATTTATTTTGAAAACATGGATTCGTAAGAGAGTATCCTATTTTATAGATATTTTAAATGAAGTTGGAGATATATTTATATTATATTGTCTTCAAGTTTTTTTCCTGTTAAATTATAAAGTTTACAAATATTTCTGAACCATATAAAAGTTTAATTTAAATTTCAAAGGGAAAACTCATCTTATAAATAGAATATATATATATATATATATTTATATTGAATATAAGCCTTGCCAAAGTCCAAATTAAGTCATTAAAGTATAAAACTAATCGATGAATGAGTACTTTAATTGAACCCCAGTCAATAACAATTCAATTCATCCTCGGGATTGTTAACTAAACGTGGATTTCAAGAGCCTACTACTAGCAATTGGAAATTAGAAATAGACAAGACAACCATGCCATTGCTAATCTCCAGCTGTAACTGCAATGCCAACTGTGAGCTGTGTGTCAGTTTCATACCAAAAGAGTACACTCTTAACATTGCCAAGAAAATAAAGTTAGAATTTGCAATTTATAGGATCCTCTTCGTTTGCTTGCTGGTTGTCACGAGTCAGGACCTAATTAAGAAGTAATCCTCAGGTCAGATACTGATGAGTAAAAAGAGCAATAAGAGATATGATTGCGGCTAGGTAATAGGTATAGTAAAAAATATGCTCATCTCATCTGGGCCATAAAATAATAATGGGTGATGATAGTGATGCTGCGTACGTGGACCCACGCGGCCAACCAGGCACTCCATCATTTATTATTATTATTTTTTGACACTTTACCAGCATTTGTCCACTACTTAGTTCAACGGCAGCAACTAACAAAAGAAACATTTTCTTTGCAAATGAATCCACTCCAGATGTTTATTAGAACTCGAGTCCGCTTTGAAAAAAAGTTTGACAATGTTTGTTTGTAGCAAAAAAGTCAAGTTCAAACACAAGCCAATCTCATACATGATAATATATTTATGAACAAGCTCATAAATATGCATTTTTGATTTAATTATGTATATCATACTTTTATTTGTATAATTGTCCAAAAATATAATTATATACACTTGAAAATAGATTGTTTGAGTATGTAACTAGATTTATTTAATAATAATTAGTATTTGTAGTTTATTGATAATATAAAATGTTCATTAATAGTTAAATTCATAGATTTGTAAAGGGGTAAGAAATTTTAGTCTTGATTTTACTATATATGGGAAAAAAAGCTTGAGCATGTTTGACAAGATAATGAAATTTTAAAAAGTTTGAACATGTAATATTGTTTGATAATGAGATCGAGTTCGACTCATGTTTGAAATAAAATTAAGGTTAAAATGCAAAATACACAATCTAAGTTTCACAATAATTTATTTCAGGCTTATAACTTCACTTTTGTTCATTCAGTCTTTTAAGTTACAAATTTATTTAATTAAGATCCTTCTGTTAACTTCCGTTATTTTATTTTTTTTGAAAAAATATGAAAAATATTTTTCAATCATTAATTGAATTTCCTTTTAATATAAAAAATTTGAAGAAAAAAAAATGACAATTAATGGAAACATTTAACAAAATTTGATGGAGAGACCTTTTTTTTTTTTTTTTTTTGAGAAACAAAACTGGAATTTCATTAAGAAAATCAACCAAGATCGGTTAATAATACATGATAGAGGTGTGGAGGAACATCCTCCATCCACACCTTTAAACCCGCAACATGTCGTGCATGTTTTGCAAGGTTGTGAGCAACAGAATTGCTAAGTCTACGAATATGGGAAAATGAAATACAACTGACATCTGTTGAGGTTTTGGCTGCAGCTAGGATGTGACCAAAGGGTGCAAGGGAGTCTTCCTTAATTGAATAAACTTGAAACATAAATGATTGAAACGTACAAAAACAAAGTTAAAGGACTGAAATGAATTTTGGTGAAACATAGAGGATTTGTTTTGCATTTTAGCCTAAAATAAAATGAACAAACTTGAATTTTTAATACCAACTCCTTTGTAGCCTTATATTTTCTACTATTGATATCTCTTTGGTGAGGCTTAAGACTTATGTAATATGAAAATGTTAAAATTAATACAAATTTTACTACAAATTTTTTATAAATTTTGTTTGGTCTATCCAAACTTGATGCTTTATATCTTAGCAAATCTTTTTGTTATTTGTAATTTTTATTGGGTTAGGACTTAGGAGAGATGATAACACAGGTGCTTATAATTTAGCTAAATTTGCTACTGCTCATAGGTCTTTTGTTGTAATAGGCATCTTCTTCTTGTAGCCGTCTTGGATGCTTGCAAGAAGGATGTTGATATTGTTTCTCTTTAATAACAATCTTGGTTATTAACTAAAAAAAGAAACTTACAAATTAATGTGTCAATAAATATAATTAGTGGTACTTCAACTCATAGTGAAGCATCCACAGCAGTGGAGCTAAATTTTTAGCAATTTAGCTCCACCAAAAGTTACTTTATCTATTTTACCTACACACATGCTGCAGCAGTGGATCTATTTTAGCTTTCAATATAATAAAATAATATAAACATCACAATAAAATATTATAACCACTACAATAAAATAATATATTCCACAATCAAAAAAATATTACACCACCAATCTCAACCACCTGTACCGTCAACCACAGGCACAACCACTACCACCACCACCACCGGCAGTCCACAGCAAAAAAAAAAAAAAAAACCCACAACGAGCACAAGCCCACTGCCACAAACACAAACACAAGCCCACTTGCCCACAACAGATCGGAAAACACCAACACCACCACCAGCACTACCGGCAGTCCACAGCAAAAAAGAAAAAGAAAAAAACCACAACGAGCACAAGCCCACTGCCACAAACACAAACACAAGCCCACTTGCCCACAATAGATTGGAAAACTCCAACACCAACACCATCACCACCACCACCACCACCACTACCGGCAGTCCACAGCAAAAAAAAAAAAAAAAAAAAAAAAAAAAATCCACAACGACCACAAAAGGAATGGGCTTCGGTCGGCGCAAAAGGAATGAGCACGAGTACAAAAATCCACCGAAGCTCAGCCCAGCCCAGTGTGAGGAGTGGTCGGCATTGGGCTGGGCTTCGGTCGGCGCTGGGCAGTCGAGCTAGAGAGATGAGGGATGAGGGAGATGAGGAAGGCTGGCGAGCTAGAGAGAAAAGAAATTGACCGGCGAGCTGAGGATGACGGAGACCGGCGAGATGGATAGACCGGCGAGCTGGAGAGACCGGCGAGCTGGAAAGACCGGCGAGCTGAGGGATGAGGGAGAT
This sequence comes from Quercus lobata, assembly GCF_001633185.2. Taxonomy (NCBI): domain Eukaryota; kingdom Viridiplantae; phylum Streptophyta; class Magnoliopsida; order Fagales; family Fagaceae; genus Quercus; species Quercus lobata. The sequence goes on from NC_044911.1 coordinate 34,494,584, forward strand.
GAGAGACCGGTGAGCTAGAGAGAAAAAAAAATTTGAGGAAGAAAGAAGAAAGAGGAGAAGCTGGAGAGAGAGAGACAGAGAGAAAATGAATTGAATATTTTAATGAGATAGAGGAGAGAGAGTGTAATAAAAAAAAATATATATATATATTTTTTTAGCTTTGAGCTACAGTGCACATCTAAAGATAGATGTGCACTGTAGCTGAGGAGCTAAATTTTTTAGATTTAGCTCCTCTGCTGCGTGAAGGATTATTGCTATTTGGAGCTAAAAAATAGCATTATACCTATATAGCACCACTGCTGTGAGTGCTCTTACTGCTATATCAATTAAAATCATTTACAACTATATTTGAATTTGAGTTGAGCTCCAAACATGGGTGGTATACCTTGTTCAAGGGGTTCAAATGAACCCCCTGACTTCAAAAAAAAAAAAAAAAATATATATATATATATATAATATTTTTTTTTGAAGTTTAATTTTTTAATTTTTTTTTTGTTTTTTTGCATATCCTGACTTAAAACTTATATACTCTTATTACAAGTATTTCCAACTCTAAGAGTAAGAGTAAGAGTAAGTGTTTGTGAATTGTAAGTATCACTCTTTATTATAAATTTACTTTATACGTGTGTGAGTGTATCTAATATTGATTGTGTGCTTGACTTTTTGTTATAATGTTATTTGTGTGAATAATAATGTGTGTGGATGTTTGTGTGTACAATATAAATATAATATAACTTTATATAATTTAATAATTAGGAAATAAATATGGTTTGTTATGTGTGTGCGCTTTTTGTTATAAAGTTAGAAAAATTCAAAAAAAAAAAAATTGTAAAGTTAGTGATTATTCAAGCATTTGATTGGTTAAATTGTATGAATGAGTGTGGTTGTGTGTGTCAATAATTAATACAGAGCCAATGAGTTGAGTTTAGTCATTTAGTTTAAAATATTTTTATAAAAACAATGACACATAAATAATAACAGCTATATAAGAATCAAAATGTTAGAAAAACTTAAAAAAATAAAATGGTCATAACTACATACATTGACAATAAATATTCATAATGAACTAATAACAATTCAAAATTTAAAAACTTATAGAAAGAAATTATAAAACTTTTTTTTTTGGTTGATAATTCGATAGATTCAAATTCTCTTTTTATTAATTTTTTTTTTAATTTAAGTTTCTTAATATCCTCCTAAATAAAATTTCTTGCTCCAAAATATAAAAGCATAAAAAATAGGGGAAAAAAAAAATCCTCCTAAATAAAATTTCTTGCTCCAAAATATAAAAGCATAAAAAATAGGGGAAAAAAAAGAAAGAAAGAAAGAAAGAAAGAAGGAAAGAAAGAGGAAAGCTCTGAAGTTCGAACCAGTAATTAGTCCTACCAAAAAGCAAAATGCTTAAAAACAAATAGTAATAATGGTGAATAATGAACAACATAATCCCAAATGCTGACTTTGTATAACAAAAAGATCTCTCTCTCTCCTGGCAAAAAGATGTCAGAATCCGAAGAGAGCAGATAAATTTGAGGATCCAGTTGTAGTTTCTGTCACTTTGTAACAAAAGAAAACAGGTGTCTCCATTATACGCTTTTCACCTGCTTAGATTGACGAGAAACAGTAAAACAAACACACACGCTTACGCAGACACGATTCCTCTTACTCAATACTCACCACTCAAACCCAAACTTTCCCAAATTCCACCTTCCCCTTCATTATTAAAAACTAGCTGATGGGACCCACTTCCCCAACAGTATGAACTATGAACCTTCCCCTCACGATCACTTCCCAAGAATTTAACCCATCCATTCCTCCCTATATATAACCATCTATCTCATGCTGCTGTTAGCCAACAAAAATATTTGGCAATTCGAATCCACAGCTATCTTAATTCTAATAAACCTAGTATATTCCATATTCAAACCATTTATTTTGTTTCCCATTTCCCCTCAGTTTTTTGAACATGGGTAGCCTTGGTCTGTTTTGCTTTATGGTTATACTAGCTGAAATCTTGGTGGTACAAGCCATGGCTGGAAAATCTGAGGGATCAGAGCCGAACCCATTTGGGCTTAAGGCTCAAAACAAGGTTGGGACACTTAGGGTTGTGGCTAGACTTGCGGATCAGCCTGTTTCTAGTGTTGCAGGGTCACCAGAGGGTAATAAGGAGTACTCCAATGTGGCTGAAGCTCCGGAGATCAGACGGCTGGGAAAGCATCACTCTGACAAGTCTGTGGCTGGTGGGGGTGTCATCATTGGTGGCCTTGTCACTGCTATTTTTGCAGCTGTTTTTTGCTACATTCGGGTTACGAGAAAAAGAGCTGATGTTCACTGAGCTTGTATGCTCTGGTGAAATTTTGAGATCTTATTACAGAGATTTTCGAAAAAAAAAAAAAAAAAAAAAAACTGGTTAGTGTAGAAGTCAAGTGAGTAAAGGAGTGAGTGATTCATTTTGATACAAACATATAATGTGGTGTGAGGCAGAGGAATTAGTGTAATTCTTTTTAGATATTGTGAATATATGATTGATGAGCGAAGTATGTGGCCTTTTATGTTTGCATTGTCCTACTTAATTGTCTTTCTTGCCAAGGCGTTTGCGACTTTGCATTGTCATACTTTATTTTTCTGTGTGTTGATTTGTTCACTTCCTTATTAGGAAGCTGAGATGTGTGTGCATAATGTGTTGGTGTGGAATTATGAAGGAACTGCTAAAGATGAAGTACATTATTATGAATTAAAATGATAATAAAGAAGTGTATTGTAGTTCCGCTATGATCTGGCCTTCTGTTCTCTCATAAGTGGCTGTAGTTGTGCTCACTAATTTAATTTTTGAGGTAAATTACGGTCCAATATATAATTTGCAGGCTGTTAGATTCATTTTTCCTATTTTTCTCTTTGGAGATACGATTGGAAAATATTTCTGAAGGATTTTTAGTAATTTGCCTGATTTTTAGAGTTTCAAAGAGGTGGGAATAAATGCGAAGCAAGCTCCTACTTCTATGTCACTACCGGCGAGTGGCTGCCTCTACATTAATTGTTGCAACCGCCCAAGTTAAATAGCACTAATTAATTGAATTAATGGAACTGATTTAACAATTTTAACATGAAAGAAAGAAAAAAAAGAAAAGAAAAAAAGAAGCAAATTGATATATAAACCAATAAGCTCACCCAAAAAAGAAGGGCATTTATGAACCTTTAATTTTTTGGTGCGAACTGCGAACCTTTAATTCTATCACGCTGAACGCCTTAAATTTTGGTGTATAATTTCGCTTGTTTGGTGGGAAGTTAGTGTAGTCAAAAGAAGGGCCAAATCTTCCATATGAACTCACAGTCACATGTGGTCTATAGTCTATACTTTTTTAACTTCATATCAGCTTCTGCGGTCAGTCTTCCAATTAATGTGGGAACACTCACAAAAGCAAATGAGAACTTGCTGAAAATCTCAATGAGAAACAAGTTTTTAATTTGCCTTATATGCTCAGATATAACTTATAGTAATAGTATAGTAAAATAAATAGTATATTTTTTTAATGAGAAAAAAAGATTTGTTAGTAGTCATTGTTAATATTATTGGATCTAAAAAGCTGGGGGTCCAATTCCCCTTTGACTACTGTCGCCAACTCATTTTCAAATAGTTGGCAATCCCATTGAAAGTTTAAGCTTTATGAGCATTCTTACTGCATTGTTTATCTATGTCATTTGCAATTGAAAATGAAATTAGTTTTTTAAGTTCACTACTCTTTTATTTTTATATAAAACAAACCCCAGAACTTTTTAATTTCTTTATCCCATAAATCTCCCTACATCTACTCCTAATTCCTAAACCTCATTTCAAAGAAGAAAAGTACTACTAAAATATACTACTATATTAAACTATAATTAAAGCTATTAATTACTTCTTTGAGTTAGGTTAGGTATACTCTCAGCCAAAAAAAAAAAAAAAAGAGATAGGTTAGGTATACATTTAAAATTAGTTTCTAGGTAGCAGTCACTGAAACCAGCAGAGGTAATGGTTGCGGTTCCTAATTTTTTCCGGCATAAATGAAATTTTTTTGAATTTTTTTTTTTTGATAAGAAAAATTTTTTTTTTCAATGGAAAAATTATTTGAAACTTTCGTTTTTTTTATCGGATGTCCCCTAAGGGACAAATTATTTGAAACTTTAATTAGCCTTTGAAGAACCGCCCTATACTGACTAGACTAGAGCTTTAAAGGTGATAAATAAGTTGGGATGACCAATATTCGGCTGAGTAATTTTTAGGCATTTTTGAAGAATGGAGAATGATGTTCATTCTTCTGGGGGTCACTCATTAAATTCGTGGTAAAGTCCATCATAAATGTGAGAGTAGAAAACACCATTTTTCTTTATCCAGGAGTATCGAGCATCAGCATCCCGAAATTTCAATTATATTCTATTTTACCATCCCAAAAAACCATTTTATTATTATACCATACCATTTTACAATACATTCAGTATCCCAACTTTTATTTTCCTATTCTATTCATTAAAATAATATATCTATACAATAAAATATATTTTTCATTTTTTATTTTTTTCCAATTTTCTCCTCTACCTTCCCTCAACCTCTATCACCACGCCCCACTGCCCAGTCACCACCACTGCGCCTCCACCATGCCCACCACGCCACCACTGCCCACTGCCCACCAAAATCCCACTGGAACAAAAACCCATATTAAAAAAAAAAAAAAAAACCCATGTCGACCAAAACATAGAACCCAGACCTCGCTGACCAAGCACGACACAGCAACCCATGGTCAAACATAGCAACCCACCCTCTCTGATTCAAACTTTTGTCAAACCCATCGGAGCCATCTCTAGCAAACCCAGCCCGCCAATCCATGTCGATCCAAACCCACCATCAATTAATCCCAACCCACCACCATGCCTAGATCAAACCATGAACCCAACCCAGCTCCGGTGCAAGCCTTGAATGAGAAAGAGAGATGTGAGATGAGAGAAAGAGTGAGGACTGAGAGAAAGAGGGACTTTGCAGGGAGTGGGAGATGGAGAGACAGAGTGGGAGTGAGGGAGAGAGGACTGAAGGAGAGAGAACTGATGGAATAAAAAACTAATATTTAGCTTTAGAATTGTGCTACAGTACAATTCTAAAGGAAGAATTGCACTGTAGCAGTATTGCAAAAAAATTTGCAATACTTGGGTTTTGCATTCCCTGATGCTGAGCACTTTGGAGCTTGAAATGCCAAATTCTCCTTACATTTGGTATTTGCATTTCCCAGTGTTGATGATCGAGTTTTCTATGCTAAAAAGCTAAAGAAACCCAAATCAAATCTAATTGCAGATAAAGAAAACTTCTTGTACAAAGCATTCCAACTCCATTTAGGCCAAAAGGCTCAAACCCAACTATTGGTAAAATTTTTGTGATCACATAAAGCATTTGGGTCTAAATCCTGCTTATATTAAACATTAATTGATGTTTTAGTATTTTCTAAAAAAAAAAAAAAAAAACTACTGATGTTTTGATTTAATGATAAAATATAATCATCATAAAATATATCTTATAATATATATATTTTTTTAAAACTACTCCCAAAACCAGTAAGTGATTATTTTATTTTCTTGAGAGCAAACCAAAAAGTGATGGACTTATATAATAAATTGCTGTGTAAACTTGTAACGCCAATTTTGCCATATGGCTATGATTATGAATAAATGTACGAGTGTGACACTGACAAGGAAACTCTCTCACCCATGTTGTTTTTCCTCAGATCTCTTTTCCCTAACCGCCAACATCCGACCGTTGTACCCTTCAACGGCAAAATCATTTGAATTTCCCGCGTTACTATTAACATTTCTCAACCGCTATTCTGTATCACCTTTCCATCTAAACAATGCCAACGTCCACTTCACCTTCGATTTCAACTCCTTCTATGTGTCTTTTATTGATAATTCCACCCACAAGACCCATTTGAATCAAATCCATGCCCACTTACTGGCCTCTGGATTGCAGGATTGTGGGTTTTTGATTACTAAGTTGATCAATGTGAGCTGTAATCTTGGAGAAATTCGTTATGCGTGTAAGGTGTTTGATGAATTTCCTGACCCAGATGTGTTTTTGTGGAATGCGATTATTAGAGGTTATTCAATGCACAATATGTTTGGTGATGTGATTGAAATGTATTCGAGGATGCAAATGGCGGGGGTGAGTCCGGATTGCTTTACTTTTTCGTATGTGCTAAAAGCTTGCAGTGGCTTGCTGGCTCTTGAAATGGGCTGGCGGGCACATGGACAGATACTTAGACATGGGTTTGAATTGGATGTGTTTGTGCAGAATTCACTTGTTGCAATGTATGCAAAATGTAGTCAGATTAGGCATGCTAGAATGGTGTTTGATGGTTTATATGATAGGACGATTGTCACGTGGACTTCCATCATTTCTGGGTATGCGCAAAATGGTGAGCCTATTGAAGCATTGAGAATATTCAGTCAGATGAGACAGAGTAATGTGAAACCAGATTGGATAGCTCTTGTAAGTGTTCTTAGGGCTTATACTGATGTTGAGGATTTGGAACAAGGAAAATCTGTTCATGGTTATGTCATTAAGATGGGTCTTGAATATGAACCAGACTTGCTCATTTCACTCACTGCCATGTATGCAAAATGTGGGCAAGTGACAGTTGCGAGATTTTTCTTTAATCAGATGAAGCTACCAAATTTGATTCTGTGGAATGCTATGATTTCAGGTTATGCGAAGAATGGTTATGCTGAGGAAGCTGTAGGGCTATTTCGTGAGATGATTGGTAAGAACATAAGTGTAGATTCTATAACTGTGAGGGCTGCCATCTTAGCTTGTGCCCAAGTGGGGTCCCTTGAATTAGCGAGATGGATGGATGATTATATCATGAGGAGTGAGTGTAGAGATGATGTTTTTGTTAATACAGCCCTTATTGATATGTATGCTAAATGTGGGAGTCTAGATTTTGCTCGCATCATTTTTGATAGAACACTACAAAAGGATGTAGTTGTGTGGAGTGCCATGATTGTGGGCTATGGATTGCATGGTCAGGGCCGAGAGGCCATTGATCTTTACCATGCCATGAAGCAAGCTGGTGTATGCCCTAATGATGTCACCTTTGTTGGGCTACTCATGGCATGCAATCATTCAGGCCTCGTAGAAGAGGGATGGGAACTTTTCCACCGTATGAAAGATTATGATATAGAGCCCCGCCACCAGCATTATGCTTGTGTGGTTGATCTTCTTGGACGTGCAGGCTGTTTGAGTCAAGCTTATGATTTTATCATGAACATGCCAATTGAACCAGGTGTTAGTGTATGGGGAGCACTTCTTAGTGCATGCAAGATCTATCGCCATGTGACTTTGGGAGAATATGCTGCAGAGCAGCTTTTCTCATTAGACCCATATAATACAGGGCATTATGTGCAGCTTTCTAATCTGTATGCTTCAGTCCGTTTGTGGGATTGTGTGGCAAAGGTACGTGTATTGATGAAGGAGAAAGGACTTAGTAAGGACCTTGGGTATAGTTTGATTGAGGTCAATGGAAAGCTTCAGGCATTTCGTGTGGGAGACAAGTCACATCCAAGGTATAAGGAAATTTCTGTGGAGCTTGAGAGACTGGAGAAGAGGTTGAAGGAGGCAGGATTTGTCCCGCATACAGATTCAGTTTTTCATGACTTGAATTATGAAGAGACAGAGGAGATTCTCTGTAATCATAGTGAAAGGTTAGCAATTGCTTATGGGCTCATTAGTACTCCTCCTGGAACTACCCTTAGAATAATAAAGAATCTTAGGGCATGTGTAAATTGTCATTCAGCGACCAAGTTTATTTCAAAGCTTGTTAACAGGAAGATAGTTGTTCGGGATGCAAATCGATTCCATCATTTCAAGGATGGAGTATGCTCCTGTGGGGACTATTGGTGAGAGCCTGAGAGGGAAGGCTGATTCTTCACATTACAGTAAGTTTCCTCTGTTTCAGTTCTGCTTCATGTGTATCAAAGAAGCAAATCAATGTTCCACTACTGCACCTCAAATTTTTGTGGGTTGGAAAGTAACATTTTTGGTCTGAGATAATTTGTGGGGCATTTTTTTGCATTGCTTGCATACAGAAAGGTGCTAACCCCCAAAGAAAATCTGCCTGGTTGTGGGGAGGGGTTGCAAGTTGCAGTAGCTGCAGAAAAGGTTGCTGTTCAATTGGGTCAAGAGGCAGAAAAACTGTGCTGCTCACAACTGCTGAAAATGGCTCTGCTTAGCGGCTTTGTAGGGGCTCTCTACATGAGAAATCTCTCTTTGCGATAGAATTTCAGGTATGCAATTCATGTCATTGAGATCCATGTTTCTTTATTATGTTTATTTGACGGATAAGTTGGTATCGGATATTATGTAGATGTGAACCTAGAGAAACTGGTATAGATTACTGTTAAGTAATGTAGGATGTGAAAATATGTTCTTTGAAGCTTAGAGAGCTAATCTCAAGCACTTTAAATGCAGCAATGGGTCTCTTGGGATTTTTGCAACATGTCTTTTTCATTTAGTATAGAATCATTTGGAAAGAGGGGGCAAGGAGTATCTTCTCATGGATGCCAAGTCTCTGGTTGTAGCAAATATTGTTATTCCGTACTTTTATTAGAATAATTTGCAACAATGGTCATGTCTAGCTTTTTTGTAAAATCATTGGTAAGGTAAGTTTCACCTTTTGTGCCACATGTTTGGTGAGTTTTCTTACTTGATTTGTGTTGGAGTTTGCACCAAATGTCTAGTGTAAGATGAGTTCAAGGCTTATACACTTGAGCCTAGTTTACTTGACTGTGTCGACATCTGACGAAGAGACTCCCTCAGGCATGTTTGTAAAAAAATTCTTGGGCCTAAAGCATCCCACTTTTGATATGGTGGTTCATTTAGAACTTCAGTTCATCCAAAATGGAATATTGCAAATCACTAGATATTTTTGTTATAAAGTTAGGATAGGCTTACTCTGTCCTCACCGTTTGAGCAGGGCTTCTCCTATTAACTTTTGCTTTTGCTTTGTGGCATAGTTTAGATCAATAGTCTTTGCTGTTGACTTTTCAACTCTTTGAAGGCATTGCAATGTTTGCTTGGAGTTTATGCTTCTGTTTTGATGGAGAACCATGGTAGCAACCGTTGACACAGATAAAAGGCGTCTTTCTGATTTTTAGGGATGGGCTATGCTAATAGTGCAATGGGTCTTATTTTGGTTATATTTGAATTTAGTTATTTATTTGAGCTTGGTAGTAAGGCCCAAGGAGTTCAAGTCCAAGTCTTATTAAAAATTTCAGTAAGTCTTATTTCCACTAGGAATAGGTATTAGTCTTCCATTTTAAGGAATGTAATGCTTTCTATTGGAAGAAGAATAAGATTTCTGAATTTTCAGAGGCTATGAAGCTTTGTTGAGGCGTGATGCAACCTTCCCCTTAGAGATGTGATGCCAAGGAAACCCTAGATGTGGACTGTGACGCTTAGGAAGTCTATTTGTAATGCCTAGAATTTTTTATTTTTTGTTCATAAATTCACAGAACTTAAACCCTTGCGAACACAAACTGGTTTGTCACCCTTTAAACCCTAAAATCCAAAACTTTAAAATCCTAAAGCCCCCAATCCCCATCCATCAAATAGCCCCACATAACCCTCAAACAGCCTTGTTACTGTTCACAGCACTGGAACATAAACCCAAATCCCATTATTCTTTTCCTCATTTGAAACCCGAGTAATCCTTGTTATTTCCAACCTTTCTCCCACCAAAACCTATCTCTAATTCTCAAAATATCAGTGCTGGCCAGATCTGGTCCAGGAATTCTAAGTTAGATTTTGCTTTGTTCCCCCTTGTCCCACGTCATGTTTATAATTCTGAGAAATTGAGCATAAATTATTAGCAATTGCACCAATCAAAATGAAAAGGAAGTTAAGAAACAACAGAAAATTAGAATTTGATGGTTGAATTTGAACAATCAACCTATTCCATTACATTACTAGTGCAAAATTGGTGTCTTACTGGAAAGTGGAAACAGAAAAGTCCAACTTTTGGGTTGGGAAAAGAAGATACGAAAGAGTTAGTTAACCATCTGCTGCATATGGATTGAGACGAATGACAATAATGGAAAGAGAAATAGAAGTCATCATTTATGTTGGATATTAAATATGTGACCATTTACATTGAATTGGAATAGTTAGTTATTGTCATAACTTCAATAGTACATCACATAAATTCCTGCAAGCATTCTGAGCTGCCACTTAACATGTATTCTCTGGTATAATCAAGTAAACCAGTTGAATCAGAAAAGTGCGGTGTCTTCACTTGGATAGTCTAGGTGGCCATGATTCTTATAGCATGTCAGCCGTTCCTTGTTTATCATTTCTTAGGTCAGTTAAATATCTGATCTTACTTCAAATTTTTTTTAAATGACTACTTTGTTTGTATCTTACATTAAATAGGGAGCTCAAGTTTCTTTTTCTTACTTTAATACAATTACTAGATTCAACTCCCTTATGCTATTAATTGGCATGTGGAGGGTCAATTTTCTAGTAAGTTTATGTGTTATCTGACACTTTTGTTTGCATTGGTTTGTCCTCAAAGCTTCTAGCAGAAAAGGGGCTATTGTTTGGGACTAATATATTCTACATCATCCACTTTGCACCTTCGTACAGGACATTTAAAATCTGATCTTCAAAGGGGCTTTTGTTTGGGACTAATATATTCTACATCATCCACTTTGCACCTTCGTACAGGACATTTAAAATCTGATCTTCTTGTTTTAGCTGCCTTTCTTGAACTTACTGCCAACCTTGAAATATTGATTGTGGATAAATGTTCAAGTTATTTTACAACAATGTGAGTATAAGGCATTTCTAGTTGTTTTAAATATTGCCATTTAGGCAAATGCTTGTCTCCCCATTGCTGATCATTTCGTGATTTTTATATTTTTGTTGTTCCCGTTTTCAGGAGAGCTCATCAAAAGGGAATATATAGGTGAACTAATCAATCTCAGCTTCCCAAGCCTTGAACAAGTCAAGATAAAATCTTTTCTCAGAACAGATAATGCATTAAATTTTGTGAGGATTTTAGAAAAGCAAGAACTGGTCTTGGAAGATATTGAATTGATTCCTGCGAAGGTGGTCAAGGACTTGATTCCAAGATGTTAGTGGATTTGGATGAAATTTGTCAAGTGACACCAACCAGGGGTGGACTTTAATGTTTGATTTTAACTTAATCTAGTTATAGAGTCTGCCATATATTTTAAAGAAGTTATAGATGTTTTAGTTTCTGCTGTTGGATTTATGGTTTGGTTGTGTGATGTCCAGATTGATATTGAATTAGTTGAGTGTATTATGTGGACGTATGTTGCGTAACTTGGTTCCACATTGGACATAAATTGAGTCGAGTATAGATGTGACTAGTGCTTTTCTTAGGTTTTTCGAAAATGATTTTCATTTTTATTTTTTTTATTATAAGAGAAAATGATTGTCGTGCAAGACTAATAAAGCCAACAGCATCTTTCTCTTTTATCAGAATAAGGTGTGTCTAACTTACTAATAATAAAAGAAACCTCACTAAATCAAGTTTCCAGAGCTCAAAAGGTGAAGTATATATGGTTTGCAGTAGATGGTATTTGAGCTTCAATCGTATATAACTCATACAATCAAGTTTCCCAACCTCATTTAATTTAATAGCTTAGGTTATGTCCATGATGTGCATGTCGATTATCCAAACTCTAGGTACGTATGAATTTCAAACTTTCGAAACTTTCATTAATTTGTGAGAACCAGCATGTTTATTCTCATCTGAGCAGGCAGCAGCATCCTCTTAGTCTAGGTGACCCTTGAACTAATTACCAGTCTTTCACAACAGGATAATCATTTTGGCTTTTAAGAAATTGAAAACAAACTTGGTTAATAGGGAACAGTATGAATCAGCTATAGGCTTCTTTTTGGCTTTTAAGAAATTGAAAACAAACTTCTTTTTATTTATATTTTTTGGTTTCTATTTTATTTTGCTTCGGAACCCTTAAGCCTTTAAATAATTACCCATAATAGATTCGTATACTCCCATCTTTTAAAATAAGAAAAAGCTCTGCTTGACTAGAAGGCCATGCTTTCTGCACGAAATCCTATTTATTTTATGAGAATATTTTCAATATGCTATGGAATCTCATGTCAATACCACATTAACCAAACTATTTGGTAATTTAAAGAATGACATTACCATGCTAGTGATTGTGTTTTATGTAGCATTTTCTTGTTGTATGATGCTGGTAATGAGAGCTAAAAACAAAGCCTTAATAGGTCACACACCAAATGATTTTTTATTCTTTCTTATTTTATATTTATTTATTGGTTTTGTATATACAAAGAGTAATGTTAGAAATACATTTTTTTTCTTTAAAAAAAAATACAAAATTTTTTTGATGATTAAAGTAAACAATTTTTGGTTTTTATTTATTTATTTATTTTAAAATTTCATTTTGGTTCTTTATGTTTTAAAATTTTCATTTTGGCCATTCATGTTTGATTTAGTTTTCATATTAGCCCTTTGTGTTTTAAAATTTTAATTTTTGCTCTTCATATTTAATTAAATTTTCTATTTGATCCTTCATATTTGAATAAGTTTTTTTATTTGGCCTTTTATGGAAATGAAAAATTTGAAATGTAAAAGGGCCAAATAGAAAACCGAATTAAACATGAAGGTCCAAAATAAAAATTTTAAAATGTAAAATGGTCAAAATGAAAATTTTGAAACAACAAAAGGGACCAATCTAAAACAACCTCAACTTTAAGGACAAAAAGTGTATTTCAAAATTTTTTTATTTTATTTTATATTTTATAGATATGATAGTTATGAACATATAATCGTTTATCTATATGATCTTTATCATTAGATCAAAACATCAATTCGGTTTTGGTGTTACCTAGCAAAATTAAAGCCTAATTCTTTTTTCAAAGAGAATAGATTTTCCTAGTTAAACTCATTAAAATTCACAATTTTTTCTATAATTTATGAAGCGGATAAGTTGTAATTGTTTTGAAGTGATGTCACTATTTTTATTGTAAAGACTAATGTTTATTATACATATCTTAATACACACTTTTACACACAATTGAAAAGAAATTGAAATTATGACTTACTTTGGAAATTGTGACTTCATTTTTTTTTTTTTTTTGAGGAAATTGTGACTTCATTCAAGTCATGATTTTAATTATTTTTCAATTGTGTTTAAAAATGTGTACATTAAAGTATTTCAACTTTCAACAATATTTATCTTATTGTAAATAGCTAATAACATATTATTTTAATTGTGAAAGTTTTTGTGTAACTTTGTTTATTTGATATTCAAAAAATTTGAAACTAACTCAAAACAGTCTCAAACGCTGTTCTCGTTCTCACCTTACTTTAGACTTTGAAAGTTTCAAAGTTCAAACCCTAACCATCTTACTCAAACAGTCAAACTACACTAGCGAGTCTACTGAAAAACAAAGAAACAAAGAAAAGTGCCAACAAATTTCAATGGAAACAAGATCTACAAGGCGCAAGAAGCCTTCACACATTGCTGAAAATGGCATCGATCGGATCAGTGATCTTCCTGATGCTGTTCTCCATCACATTCTCTTGCTCCTACCCATCAAATCAATCGCACAAACCAGTCTCTTATCCAAGCGATGGAGATCTCTCTGGTCCTCCTTCCCTGACCTTGACTTCACCACCATAAACATAAACCCAAATACCATTTCTTCCATAAATCATAACCCAAATGCCAAAAACTCTCAATCACACTCTTCTTCTACTACAGGACTGGACTTCATAACTAGGGTTTTAGGTCACCGTGACAAAAACTCAGACCTAAGGATCCTTCGTTTTCGAGGAAGTTTAAGTTTCTCTCATCTAAATGGCATCATTCGCCGTGCCATTCGACATAATGTTCAACAACTTGATGTTGAGGTTGCCACTGATGATTACTTTAACTTCCCACGTTCCATTATAGCAAGTGAATCATTGCGTGTTCTTAAACTAAAATCTCGTTTCCCAGGTTTTCGTTTGCCTCCTTCGTCAGTTATGAAGGATGGTTTTCGATCACTCCACACGTTGTCTCTTTCGCTTATCATTTTACACAACCAGCCCTCACTTGTGGACTTGTTCTCATCAGATTCATCATCGTTTCCACTCTTGAAGAAATTGAGTCTCGACGCGTGTTTCGGGTTGAGACATCTTAGTGTTGGATGCAAGGCACTTGAAGAGTTAAGCTTGGAAAATTGTTTTCAGCTACAAGATTTGAGTATTTCAGGTCCAAAATTGGAGAGATTGCGTGTAGCGCGTTGTTTTGATGCTTCTGGGGGTAAGAGTTGGGTAGAGATCAATGTACCCAGACTCAAAATCTTGCACTGGGTACGTAATGCCATCACTGATTATAGTGATCTTGAGAATTTAAGTTTGCTGCATGAGGTATCTATTGGTTTCTTTGTACTTCATGAAGATGTAAGTGTGGTCAAGCTTCATAGCGTGTCCAATTTTTTGTCTGGACTCTCTCATGCCCATTACTTAACACTTGAAAGCCAATGTGTCCAGGTACTTGTCATTTGATCTTTCTCTTTAGATCACTTTTGTCTATATATTTTTATTTTTAGACTAATACATGTTTCTGTGTATGATTAGGATATAAAAAGAATCAAGATTTGATTCTAAAGTCCATTATTTATGGTTAGCTTTGAAATTTATTTTCATAATCAATCTGTAGCTCAAGAAAATTCACTCTAATCCAATACTAGAGTTAAATGATATTTAAGTATTTGGCAGAGATAAACGTGAACATGTGATAACTACTAACAGCTAGGGACTTATTTTGGAATAAATTTGCCGCCTTGTATCATTCCAGCATGGTAAAAAGCACAACACCCTAGTTTTTATTTTGTTGTTGAAGTTATGGTTGAGCTAGTATTTTCCCAGAAGAAACAATCATGGGAATTCGCTAGGGGTAACACCTAAATTTAGTTAATCAACTTTGTGTTATTTCCATGTTAGTTGTGTGATTGGTAAAAAAGTAAAGTCCCACATTTGATATTAATAAGAAAAATAAGTAGTTAATATAATATAATTAAATCTAAACTCATTGACTTAAGTTTTTAGGTGAAGTGATGTCCATATATATTATATAAACTATTCAATTAGAGTCTCTCTAATGTACAAGGAAGACTCCCATGTTTGCATAATTCATAATTGAGTAAAGAACATTCTATTGGTGATGATGATGAATGACGCTTGGATTGTAAAGAAAAAGAGACTATCGCCAACATCAACTATATACTATCTTATGGTGGGATAGTGAGAATTGTATAACCGTTGTGATATATACGTTTGTGCCAATAATTTTAGGAACACAACAAATTTTATAATATTTTTACAACTATTGGTGTGGCATGTTGGGATTGATGCTAATAGATACTCCATTGAAAGTAATATTACTCTAATTACAATTTGCCACATTAGCCATTGTCGTAGGAAAGATTGCTAAAATTATTGTGTCCCTAGTTTATTACTTCGTGTCTTGGTCTCCTGCATACCAACAGTTGGCTAAATGTTGCATGGTTGTTGATTTTATTGTATTTCCATAATCACTGCTGAATCTAATTAATATATATTGCTATATATGATAATTTTCTTTTTTTTATTTAGGCTTTTGGGTTTGGTTGCTTGGTTCACCATTTCACCTAGCCCTCTTTTGTTGCAGATTCTATCAAGCAATAATTATTTTGCAGTTTATCTACAGCCGTTTAATAACCTCAAATCTTTGGAGTTGCATACTGGTTTCAAAAAAAATAATGTCCTAGGATTAGCATGCCTATTCAGGAGCTCTCCCACATTGCATACTCTTATTCTCAAGATTATTAATGATTACAAGATTGAAAGGAGAGTAAGTTTTATGCATGCATTACTTCTGATTAATTTATTCTCCAATTACTAGTACAAACTCTCTTCATATTAATTTCACTTCTCTTCCTTAGCAATGGAATAGGGACTTGTGGGACATGTCTAGCTCTGAGGAAGAACAATTTTGGGAATCTCAAACCCATACTTTGAAGTCCTTCCTACATCATCTGAAGGTAGTAAAGATCCATGGGTTCTTAGAATGTGAGAATGAGGTTAGTCTAGCAAAGTTTCTGCTAAAGCATGGAAAAGCCCTTCAAGAGATGACACTGTGCACAGGACACAGCAGTGCTAGAGACTCTCTCAGGCGACAGAAGATTAGGTCACAGATGATGGGATTTTCTTGGGCTTCTTCTAATGCTAAAATTGCATTTCACTAGGCTGGTGAAACATTCTTGGACTTTCTAATCATGGAGTAAGCTTGCTTATTGAAAATTATTCTCTCTTAAGTTCACTACTTGTGAGTTTTCTTTTAATTTGACGACTAGCTAGCACATTCTACTTTAGACTTGGTAGAGCCCAGATATCTTGGGAAAGCTTTGTTGAATTTTGTTTAATTAAAATGAAATCAAGAAATAAGTTAGTGTTTTATACTGATGGCAATGGAAGTACATCAATTGAAGTATTCGAGAATACAGTGATGATGAAGTAGTATATATCTTTTCATGGACCTTTTTGAAAAAGAAGCCAACATATGATAATGAAACACTCTTTATTAAACAGCATCATATTTATGCAAAACATTGCCAACAACAAAGCATTTAGTATAAGGATGGCAATTTTGCCCGACCCCACTTGATCAGCCCCGCTTCGATTTGCCTCATGCAGGTTTTCTTCGCCCTGTAAAGGTGATGGGGCGAGATTTTAGCCCTGCAACACGGGGCGGGATGGTGATAGGTTTAGACTTTTTAGACCCAGTTTGCTCCACCCCACCTCATTCACGCCCCGCCCTGCATTGATAAGGGGTAAATTGTAAATTTTTTATACCCAAAAACTCTACCATTTAAAAAACATATTATCAACTTATTTTATTTTACTCAACAAGACTTTTTTTCTCTCTCTCTCTAGCAAGGTTAGAAATAAGGTACCAATTCTAATATTTTCTTTTATCTTTATTATAAACAAATTTATATACTATTGAATCATTGATTTTGTATTGTGAGATTTTTGTTTTTGTTGTGATATTGCCTTGTTAAACATTTTGATAATATTATTCAATTTTTGCTAAAAATTAGTTTGATTTGATAGGATAAATTTATTTGTAATTTCAAGTATATTTTTATTAACGAAACAAGTTTTATGAAAAACAATTGTAATAGTTGTGGGCAAATTAACAAGAAATAGAATTTTACAGGATGGGGTGGGGCTTTGCGAGGCCCCAAGAGGCAGGGATGTGGCAAGAAAATTTTCTCCGTCTTGCGGGGCGGGGTGGGGATGGGGTAAGACAAAACCATGCAGGACGGGGGCAAGACCCCATCCTTCGGACCCACCCCACCCCATTGCCATCCCTAATTTAGTATTTTATATACATTAGTGTTTTGGATCAAGTTGAAATACCTCAATTGGTTGACACTTTTTAGTATTTTTAAATGTAATACCCGAAAAAAAGAAAAGAAAAAAAAAAGGATTTAAAAGGAGGGGTATTTAAGTAAATTTTTTTATGGGTCAATTTTATAATTAAGATTACTAAAGGGGTTTTTAGAAAATAAGGTTGAAACCCTAACTATATATAAGCTAATTTAAGACAGCAAATAATGATAGATATTTTGAGAGAGGAGACTATCCAAAATACTCAAGTAGAGAAGATTTGACTGCACAATTGAGGTAAGAGCCTAAGAATCTATTTCTTGTCAAATCTAAGCTTTATTTGGAATTAGAGTATTTTTTTATGTGGGTATTTTGGCCAAGAAGTGAAACTATTTAAATATCTAATGAATTTTACGATTTGAACTGAAGAAGGGATTTAATTATATTCTCGGTATCTCTATTGTTTCGATAATAGTTATTCTTTTTCCTCACCACTATTGCGTTAGGTATAGATGGATTTGCAGAAAACTTAGGCATGGTCATGGTGGTCTGGTTCTACATAGTTTTTGCCTTAAAAAAAGTTGTACTTTTGGTGAATAGGAAAGTCGATGCAGTAGCAGCATCGTATTGATGATGTGAGTGTGTTAGTATAGACGAGGGCTAAAACAAGAAAAATTCTAGTGCCACACCCAATTACACAATTTTGCTCACAACTTGCCACATGTGCAAGTTGTGGGCAAAATTGTATAATTGGGTGTGGCACCAGAATTACTCTAGAAACAAAGCGGCCTTCAACTTCTTTTTATTATTATATTTTGTTTATTAGTTTTGGTAGGGGTGAATAGGAAGTCAATGAAGTCTGACAAGTCATGAATTATAGTGAGGAAAAAAAAAAAAAAAAAAAGAAGAAGAAGAAGAAGAAGAAGAAGAAGAAGAAGAAGAAGAAGAAAGAAAACAAAGGAACACACGTACTTGAGAATGGCCCACGTGCCTACATAGTAATAGGAGATATGGTCATATCTCTAGGGCTTTAGTTGTAGCAGAAAAAAAAAAAAAATTTGTATAAAGAAAAATATTATGATTAGGTGGAATTTTGGTGTGAGATAAGTGGATAGTTATTGGATATATTTAGTAGTCTCTTTTCTAGCCGGATACCGTTATAAGTTTTTCTTGAATTATCTGATTATTGAGTAAATGGTGCTTTAAAATTGTTTAGGTCATATCTAAGGATTTTAGAGAAAGTGTTAGGGAAAAGTTTTTTCGTGGTGAGCTAGCTAAGGTAAATAATCTTATCTTAATTGGTTTTATTTTGCTTATACTACTGTATTTTAACTACTAAAATTTGTTTATAATTGTTTCAATTTTATTTAATTGTTTAGCTACATTGATTTAAAGAAAAGAATAAAGAATTATGACAAATATATTTGATTTATTGAATATATATAATTTTATATATGTACTTGAATGAGATATATTTTTGTTTGAACTATGATATATATATATATATATATATGATTTTAAATAATCTGATTATGTTTTGACTTTGATACCCAATCAATGAGGGTTATTCATTGGTACTCTGATACCCAGCTAATGGGGGTTATTCATTGGTACTAAAACTAGTTATATTTGGGGCATCATGAGTCTATCATGTTTCTAGACCCAACTAATGGGTGATATACATTAGCACGGAACTAGTTTCATCTGAATTTGATGTCTAGTCACGAGAATATAGTGTGACCATAGTCGTAAAGATTATTAGAATATGAATTATTTTGAATATTTGAACTGTTTTAAGTTCTTGAAATTGCTTTTGTGTTTTTAGAACCTATTGTAAATTATAGATTTGACATATGGAAAACTGATTAATTTCTAATCCATCTATGATATATTTGTAAGATTCAACATATTTGATATATATATATATATATAACTTGTTAATTTACAGATCTATTTGCTTGATAGAACTTATTAGAACTTTGGTTACTTATTGATTTGTCAACTCACATCCTTTTTCCCCTCCAGTTTCAGATTGTGAAGAATAACAAGTTTTGGGAGTTTTGCTGTTGTGTTGTGAGCATGAAAGAAGCTTAGTGATTTTGAGATTAGATGGTCTTGTAATAGTCTTATATCTTTTGGCCAATTGGCATTGTGTACATGATGTTTGGATTTTGCTCCCTTAGAATTATTTGAGATCTATTCATAAAGAAATTGTTGTGGTATTTTGGATTTATTTGATATAATTTTAAGGATAAATTTTAGTTACTAAAAAGGCCTTATATATTTGTAAGGTACTTACTTTATAAGCGTGCAGCTGTTATTACGTGCCTATCTTTATAGTTGGTTTTCGAAACATGACATTAAAAAACATATTTAGAGTTCAAATTACTATTTCACCAACTATCAAATTATGTATAAAAAAATGTTTTATAGTACAAAAGTTGATTGAGATATTTTAAAAAAACAAGTGGCTAGAATTGGATAGCAAGAACTCACGATCAAACTGACAGCACACAGTATATATGGGAATACGGCTCTACATAGCGTAAAGAAAAAAAAAATCCTTTAATCCTTTGGCCGGAAAAGGAAAACGTACTTGAAGAGTATGAATCACATGGTTAACTAGGCCAAACGAAAAGTCACATAGTACACATTATTGAGGAGGAGCTAGATCCATATATGATAACAATGCCATTGCCATATAAGAATAGTCAGCACATAGTTCTGATTCGTGTGCCCACTGGCAGATTGCTCAAAATTGAGCTCACTGGTTTTCAAGTTGATTCCTTTGTCCTTATGGAATCCATATTTTCAAATAGTGTACTTCACCGGTCAAAGATTAGTTGATTAATTTGCCCAACATGACAACATAGAGTTAGGTTAATAATTTTCATTGCTTGTCAATGCTGGACATGACTAGAAGAAAATTAAGCTTTCTACCACCCACACTAGTTTCTTCAAAACTCATGCTAGTTGCTTAGTACTGACCCAGATTCATTGATTGGAAATGAAATATCTAAAGGGACAAAGTGAAGTCATGTAGAAGCATTCATTAAACAATAGCTTAAAACTGCTTTTGCAAAGATGAAATAGTAAAATACCATTACCAAGAAACTAAGATGGGTTAATCTAGGTCACAACTCACAAGACAATACTTCTTGAACCTCCCCCACTTCCCTTCCTGCTACATTACAAGGCTCCTTAGTCCTAACCTTGTCTCAATCTTCAGCTAGCCATTGCTTATGACCAGGAGCCCATTTGGGGCATTTTGGACTGAAATAATTTGCAACAACTTTTGAGTTCAGGAGCTCCACAATGGGAGCATATTTCACACATCGCGGTGCTTTGTACTGGTTTATTGAAGCACCTTGTCCCACAGCGTAGTCCATAAGACTGTCAAATGTCCCACTCTCCACTATCTTTATCTCTAAGGGACCAATGGACTTATCTGAAACCCTGCCTTGGCGGTATACACTGTTGAATGATTCTTCAACAGTGAGGCAACAATCCTCAAAAACTGAAGGAGGGATTGGTGTTGCCCGGCTGAGGCTAATCTCCCAGTACAGGACATAGTGCCCCGGGACAGTTGAAGAGTCAGCATAGCTTGTATATTCTGTGAGTGATGCATCAAATGACAAAAGATTGTTAGCTGCATTCTTCACTGCATTTTGTAGTTCAACTTCATCGGTTTTATCAGAATCAATGCTAAGAACCACATTCTTTCTGCATACAAAGTTGAATTGAGGAGCCTTGTTTTTGAATCCTGCCACTCGAAGTATGTCTCCAACACGATATCGATAAAGGCCTACAAGATTACAAAAAATTCATGACAGTTTATATATATACACACACTATTGTACATGTGCAGTACATTAAATTTCTTAATAACTCACCACGTATTTTATTGGTTATTGCAAAAAAGTGTTTGAATTTAATTGGAGAATCTAATGTATTAACTTTAATTTTATCTTATCGCATAAAAAACCAAAGAAAATCATCATCATTTCACAATGTAAAGGGTAAAAATATAATATTACCTGCATAGGTAGTTACAATAAGCTCGTACTCTTGTCCTAGCTTAACATCAACAAGATCAACCAAGTCTTGGTTTTCCTTATCATTGAGGAAGACAGGTTTGGAAAAGGATTCATTGAATCCACTTTTCCTGTTAACTGGCAAGAACTCATAATAGCACATGGTGGGAATGAGAGTGTAGGAGACTTCACTTGGCTTGCACAGAGGATTCAAATTAAGGCCAAAGTAACACTCAGAAGATGCATACATGGTACAAACAAGAGGGAGACCATTGCTATAATAATCCAAAGTAGGAATGTACTGTGACATTGTTCCTGTCACAATGACATCAATATACTTGGTATTAGGCCACAACCTAGTTATGATCCCACTCCAAGAATCCTTGCCACATTCAGCTTCAATAAAATCAGCTAGCCCGGGGTTTGGTTCAAGAATTTTCATTACAGCTTCTCTCACTGATGAGTCAGTGATTTTGGGGTCTAAGGTACCACTTCGAATATCATTGCATAAAAGAAGCCAATTCTTTTCAAGGAACTTAAGAGCACGAATGAAGCCGGAAGCGAAGACTGCCCCAACACGAAGAACTTGGGTGTTTTGATAAAGGCCACAAAGCAACTGAGAGTACATGCTTTGATAAGAATCAGGGCAAAGAATGGTCTCGTTTGGGCTTGTATAGTTGGTGTAGGGATCATAAGGCCTATCTATAAAATGTGAACTTTTATAGTAGCTAGTTAAAACTGGACGTGCAACAAGTCCTCCTGGGGTCTTAGCTTCTGATTTTATGAACAAAAAATACATGCCTTTTCCTTTGTCCAAACCTGGAACACATTGGTTCATCACAGGCATCAAAAGGCTGTAAAGCAATGACCTCCTCTCCAGCTCCTCTTCAATTGTTGGCATCAATTTCCTCTCCCCGCCAGAAGTTCCGGAACTACACACATAAACCAACAAATTTAAGCCAAAAATAATTCAATAATTACAATGGAGATTTTTTCGTTTTAAAAACCAGAAAGAATCAGTTAAACTACAAGGTTTTTGACCAAAAAAAAAGTTATTAGACAAAGTTTTTAAATTGGACTTGATTAAATAAATTACCTAGTCAAGAACTCCGATATGGGTTGGGAACAAAGGATTTGTGAAGCATCACCATTAGCAATACGGTCAATTTCTGGCTTCAAATCTTCATATGTAACAACAGGAACCACCTTCTTGAATGTCTCTTGGTCTGTACACCCGTTTAGGCCATGTCGTTGCAAGTACTCAACATGGGCACTATGAGAAAGGATTTCAGCAAGAACCCTCCTCTGAACTTCATCAGCATTACTGGTTACATCTTCAATAAATTGTAATGCCTTCTTGTTTTTACCATCGAGAGATGAGTTACTACCACAACAATCATATTCGGAAACATTATTAATCTCAGGAGCTTCTGGCATAGTTACAATAATATATATATATATAGTCTACAAAGTGAAGAAGTAGTAGTAATAGTAGAAAATAAAATTTGTGATAGGAAATGTAGTGAGGCGTAGGGGATATATATAGTGCAAAAATGCAAATATGATCAATATGGCTGTAACCCACTTGTTAGTTCCAATCGAACAGTACCAAGGGTGAAAATTGTAATTGAAGTGTAACCCCATTTTCATAATTTATTTGTTTTTTGACTTTTCTACGTTAGCCCAACTCATATGTTTCTGTTTTTTAATTTAGTGGGAGAGTTGGGAATGTTATAAAATGTTATTGTATATGTGGTTGGGCTAGTTGGCTTGGATTACAAGGAAACACGAGGGGGAATTAAAACCGTTTGGAACCGGGCCTCTCGGTCTCACTGAGAGGGAAATTTTCAAAGAGGACCGGCAGTATCCGGTAAACTCGCGGTGGGAACCGGGTTCATGCGAGCATGTAGTACGGGTGTCATTTTGATTACTAGCAACGGCTTCCATAATTTGGTCTAAAAAGGTGGCTTTAACTTCTTCATTATAGAGTGTATCTTTCTCTTATTGCCGACACCTTTTTCTTACGTTTTTCTCATACAAATTTATAGTTGGAAATTAATGTTCTTTCAATTTTTGGAATCAAATGTGTTTCTTTTTATGATTTCTTACGTATTATGTCATGTAAAACAACTAAGAAACGTGGTATTAATTAAGATTAGCTGTTATGTATTTATGCCTACTATGTTATGGTGATGGGGTACTTTATATAGGTTATCTTGGAGAAAAGGAAAGGAGAGTTGAAATCCTTTCATTTAATTTAACCACAATTCAAAGACATGAAAAGGAAATGTGGGTTATGAGGACATCAGATTATGATATACATAAGATCTTTCAATTTTGAGTGATGTTCTATGTCTATGATCTTAAAATTGAGAGCTCTGAGATTTAATTCATATATTACTGATCGATAGAATATTTTATTTTTGGAGAGGGCTAAAAAACAAACCAATGTTGCAAATTGCAACCAATTATTGCTGTTTGACAAATGAAATTATAGAAAATAACAAATAAAACTGTGGAAAATATTGGTGCAGTTTTCTCATCTAACTTTTAAAAAAAAAAAAAAATTTAATAACTAGTTCTCACCTAACTCTAAAAGCAACCAAGATTCCAAAATAAATTTGCCGGCTGCCTAAGTAGCTAAGATTACTACGTGTACAAATTAAAAACCTAAGCAAATAAAATCTGTAGAGATTGTGATACCATCCTGCACCACCAAGTACTCTACAGCCGCCCTTTATTATCACCATGTCTACTCAACAATTGCGTTACCATCAATTTCAATATGTACGCCAATGTTACCATCATTTTCTCTCTTTTTTTGTTTTATTTTTATTTATTATAAGGGTTTGCGTATTCAATAAAACCACTAACCAAAAAGCTCATTTATGGATGATTTTCAGGTTGAATCTTGAATATTGTAGAGAGCTTTGATCCCAATTAAAAGTTTGTGTTACAAAAGTGCGTTATGTACTTTCTTGCACGTTTAGACTTCTCCTATTGAAGGTCTTTTCCATGCGTGAGAATAAATAAGCTTCACACACTGTGGAGTTTAATGGAATGTCTTTTTGCTATGAAACGGATTATTTTTCCAAGGAAGTATTGAGTGCTCTTATACGGTGCCTCAAATGGTGTCCAGTCAGATACTTTGAATGATATAGTGGAGACTTAATTTGTATTTCTGCCATTATTAAAAGCAAAATAGATATGCATCTTTTAATTTAGTGGGAGGAATTTCATCATTCACCAAAACAACACTTGTTCACAGGAGTATTTATCTTTATCTTGATATTTTTTTTCAATTAGCTCAACTGATAAAGTCTTTTGTCAGTTGAATAAGATTTTTAGAGCCTGAACGTCGTTATTTCAAAAATCAATTAATATACGTTTTGACATGATGATAAATAATTATCATTATAAAGTGGACGGCTCATAAGAATAGTTTAAAAAAATTTAGATGAAATAATGTAAAAATAAAAGGGCTTATGGTGACCTTGTGAACACGCATATGGGTATGGATATTGATATTAGCAGATCGAGTAGCACAGAAGCTGTACTGGGGTGGGGGCCTGGTATAATAAAACTTAAGGCCGTTGACTTGTGGTCCCACCCCGGCCTTCTCTCCGGTTGTCTCTTAAGACCATTTACAGTCACTTTCAAATAGACACGTGTTGCAAAGCTGTTGGTTGTTGTTTTCCTATGTTTCCCAACAGTCAACCCCATAAAAGAGACAGGTTGCTTCGGTAGGAGAAATGCAGGGCTTAGAGGCCGCACCAAGGCATGGGTGCCTTGTGCTTGGTGTACTCACGTATTTGATTATTCAGGAGATCACTCTGAGATTTTCTGGGAATGAATGTTTATTATGCATTAATTTGTGGGATTATTGTCTTGACTCTTGATCGATTACTGTTTGTGTTTTCACATAATTAATTTTTTTGCGTTTATACATTCTTCTTCAACTTTGACCGTCAATCTAAATTTGTGTTCACATCTTTTCTCAGTTGACCTGTTGCACTACATGTTGTAAAATAGCCGAAGCTCAAAAAATTATCAAGACTGATTGTAAAAATATTTTAGGCTTAACTCTAAACAAACAATAAGAACGAAGAAAATTAATTCAAAAGAAAATAGACACAAAACACCAAGAATTTACGTGGTTCGGCAATAATCTACATCCACGGGCGACGACGAACAAATTTCAAACCGATTAACTTAAGAGCAGCAAAGAACCTAATACGATCTATGTGGAAGATGGGGGATGACCTGAAGATAGTCGAGGTAGGCGATGGATTATTACAATTTAAATTTACACTGGAAAGCCAACTACTATGGGTGTGGAACAATGGTCCATGGTGTTTTGATAACCATATGTTGGCTGTAAAGCGATGGGAGAAAGGCATGACAAGTAGATCAGTCACATTCACGCACCTTCCTTTTTGGGTCCAAGTGTGGGGCCTCCCCTTTGATCTAATGACTGAAGAAGCAGGTCACGATATCGGGAGGGGACTCGGAAAAGTTATTGAAGTAGATAGTAAGGCATTCAAAGCTGACCAAGCCCGTTTCTTGAGAGTACGTGCTGAAATACCATTAGACAAACCACTACGACGGGGTGGTCCAGTGGTTAGCCCGGAGGGAGATGAAGTACGTGTGGCATTTCGCTACGAGCGCTTGGTTGGGTGGTGCTTCGCATGTGGCAGAATTGGGCATGATGAGAAGGAATGTAGCATGGGCGGAGGGGAAGACACAGGAAACCGAACATATGGGGAATGGATGAAAGCCGGTACTCGCATCCGTGCCGATGATCAGAGGAACAAACAATACAGTCCACGCCGTCGCCGGACTGAACCAGCCACCCAAACTGACCACAACCAGAACACAGCTAGCCCGACCACGCCCATTAATGCAGAAACGGAGAAGCCGAAAAACAAGGAAACCGATACGGTGAGCCCCACCCATACGTTACGCACGTTAACGCAATCAATACCCCAGCAATTACTCCATGATACGGTACAGGTGGATGCGAATATTTCAGGAAATATCGTTAATGCACATTCACGCTCGACCAATATGGAAACTGAAAACGGTGATCATGGCCTTTATTACGTGCCAATCAGTTACGGGGAATCAAATGCAAGTCACATGCCGTCTACTAAGGAGTCACGTGCCACTATTGATGAAGCAAAAACACCACGCACAGCTACTTGGAAGAAGATACCAAGACAGGGGACGAACAAAAGCAAAACAGAGGAGGAAGACCGTGTACCAGTGGGGAAGAAGAGACAATCTGAAACTAGAGAGCTTGACGATGGACAGAATAACACAACCAGCAACAAACGGCTTAAGGGTGTGGCCGGATCAACACAACCTACATCTCCAACGGTGGTGGCTGCGTCACAGCCCCGCCGATCGCAATGATCGTCCTAAGCTGGAACTGCCGAGGGCTCGGGAACCGCTCGGCAGTGGAGGTTCTTGCTGCATTGGTGAGAACACAAGTTCCCACAATTTTGTTTCTCATGGAAACAAAATTGACCGTGCGTGAGATGGAACCGATTAAGTCGGAGTTGGGATTCTCTTCTATGTTGGCTGTCTCAAGTGAAGGAAGAAAGGGCGGCCTGGCTATGTTGTGGAAGCCCGACGTAGTGATTGACACACAGACATACTCCCCACATCATATAGACGTTCAAGTGCTTGTCCCGTCCACTCAACCATGGAGACTAACGGGTGTCTACGGTTACTCGGAGGAGCAGATGAAGCCTGAAACTTGGAGATTAATAAGGCACTTAAAAAACAGATCCAATCTACCGTGGTTATGCATAGGCGACTACAATGAGATACTACATTCTGAGGAAAAAAATGGAAGGCACCCTAGGCCATTGCCACCGATGGCTGCATTCCAGAGCACCTTGTTGGCTTGCGGACTAATAGACTTGGGATACAGTGGGTATATGTACACATGGCGGAATGGAAGAGAAGGAGAAGCTTTCGTTGAGGAAAGGCTGGATAGAGCGTGTGCCTCCCTGGAATGGTCTGACTTGTACCCGGCGGCCAAGGTGAAACACTTGACAGCATCATACTCTGACCATGACCCAATCATAATTGACACAAGACCCATGAACCATCAGCAAGTACGCAGGAAACAAAAGCTCCACCGGTTTGAAGAAAAATGGGTTGCTCACCCGGAGTGCGAAGGGGTAATCCGAGATTCATGGACCCATACTCAACCATCGGGCAGCCCTATGTACTGCCTTTTTGAGAAGATTAAAAGCTGCAGAGCACGCCTGGTAGCATGGAGCAAGTCAGCTTTCGGAAACACAAAAGCTCGCCTAACAGAAAAACAAAAGGAACTTGCGGAGATAGTGCAACAGGGATATGCACCAAATCTTGAACGTATAAAAATATTGAGAAGGGAGATCAATGAATTGATACACCATGAGGAAGTGTTTTGGAGGCAGCGGTCTAGGTCCTTATGGCTTCCGGCGGGCGACAAAAATACTAGCTTCTTCCACCAAAGGGCTAGCCAAAGAAAGAAGAAAAATACTATTGAGGGGCTGTATGATGAAAATGGGGTGTGGCAAACAGATGAGGGAAGAATCTCTGCTATAGCCGAAAGATACTATGCTGACTTGTTCAAAGCTCAAAGTCATACAAATATGGATAGGGTGCTGGAGGATGTGGACAAGGTAGTCACGGATGAAATGGTGGGCTCTTTAAACCAACCATACTCAGAGGAGGAAGTAAGGAGGGCTCTTTTTAGCATGCACCCATCAAAATCACCCGGACCGGATGGTATGTCTCCTTTCTTTTTCCAAAAATTTTGGCACATTGTAGGGCCGGATGTTGTCATGGCTGTGTTATCCGTCTTACATTCGGGTAAATATTTGAGGAAAATGAATTTCACACATATTGTACTCATACCAAAAAAGAATGACCCACAAAATATCATGGAGTTCCGCCCCATAAGTTTGGGAAATGTTGTATCCCGTATTGTATCAAAAGTACTCGCAAATCGGGTGAAATCTATTCTACCCAATATTATATCTGACGCCCAAAGTGCTTTTATTCCTGATAGACTTATCACAGACAATACTACAGTTGCGTATGAAATGCTTCATAGAATGCGCAATCGGAGAAGAGGAAAGACAGGTCACATGGCGATAAAGCTTGATATAAGCAAGGCGTACGATAGAGTCGAATGGGGTTTCCTCCGACGGATTATGCTCAAGATGGGACTACCGGATCAGTGGGTGAATTTGGCTATGGAAACCGTGAGCACAGTCTCCTACTCCATACTCATCAATGGAGAACCAAAAGGCCTCATAACACCAACCCGTGGAATAAAGCAAGGTGATCCTTTATCCCCTTACCTCTTCTTATTTTGTGCTGAGGGGCTATCTTCTATGATCAGGAAGGCAGTGACTACCAATAAATTAAAAGGCATTCAAAGTTGCCGGGATGGTGTCCGTATCTCCCACCTCCTCTTTGCAGACGATAGCCTGTTGTTTTGTGAGGCTAAGAGAGGCGAATGTCAGCAGCTCCTTGAAATCCTTACACAATATGAGGAGGCATCCGGACAAGCAATCAACAAACAAAAGACCACAATTTTCTTTAGCAAAAACACTGTCCCAAGTGTTAAGGAGGAAATTCAGATTTTGTTTGGTGCACAGGTTATGACGAACTGTGAAAAATACCTTGGCCTTCCTATGGTGGGGGGAAAATCTAAGGTGAAAACCTTTAAGGACCTGCAGGAGCGGATAACAAAAAGGGTGATGGGGTGGAAGGAAAAAACAATCTCTAAGGCGGGAAGGGAGGTGTTGATAAAGACGGTGGCCCAAGCAATACCCACATACTCTATGAGTATTTTTAAGCTCCCTAAGAAGGTGTGTGACGATATTAACTCGGTGTTGGCTAAGTATTGGTGGGGCCAAACTCGCAATGAGAAAAAGATACATTGGATAAACTGGAATAAATTGTGTAATCCAAAGAATAAGGGAGGAATGGGTTTCCGAAACATCCACGCCTTCAACCTAGCTATGTTAGCCAAGCAGGCTTGGCAGCTGGTCACAGGGGCACAATCTCTATTTTATAGAGTGTATAAAGCTAGATATTTTCCCCGGTGTTCATTCTTGGAGGCTGAGTTGGGTCCTAATCCATCTTTTGTATGGCGTAGCTTGTGTGCTGCTAGAGAGCTCATCATTGAGGGGTCACAATGGCAGATTGGGAATGGGCAAAGCATCACCATAAGCAACCAAAAGTGGCTGCCTCGTCCACCCCTTTTCAAACCGGGGGCTGACACATCTTTGAAAGTCGGTGACCTTATTGACACACACACCATGCAGTGGGATAGGCCAAGGGTACAAGACATCTTCATGCCACCCACACAACAGGATGTACTCAATATCAGGCTCGGTGACCTCCAGACACAAGACAGAATTTATTGGAAGGAAAATAAGGCCAACCGCTTCACAGTCCGGTCTGCCTACTTTGTTGCCCTTCGCTTGAACCAAGGAGGCGTGGTTGAACATTCTAGAGCACACGAGGATAAGAGGTTGTGGAATAAAATATGGAGATTGCGAGTACCACCGAAGGTGCGAAACTTCCTTTGGCGAGCTTGCTCAGACATCCTTCCAACTCGAGCTAATATTGTGAAACGAAGACTCCCTATTGATCCTAGCTGTGCAATCTGTGGTCAGGCAGAAGAATCAGTTTGTCATGCACTATGGGAGTGTCCGTTAGCCACCAATGTTTGGGCGTTGGTTAAAGGAAAGTTGCAGAAAAGCTCGGCGGTAGTGCAGGATTTCCATTCTCTCGCCAGACAAATGGAAGACAAGCTCACGGGTAAGGAAATGGAGGTTTGGGCAATGGTTGCTTGGTCTATTTGGAATGCCAGAAATCGTTTCTACTTTGAGAAGAAACAGTCCCAACCTGGCGACATACTCCACAGCGCCATGTCCTTGTTACAAGATTACCAACGTCTGAATCAGCACCTAGCCGGACAGAACCACCCAACGTGAGACCTCATGGGTTGACATAATGTAACTTCTTTTATGTTTTAGTGGACAAAGAAAATGTAAGCCAATATGGGGTGTCCCCTGTTTTTTTTATTAATGAAATTCCTATCTTCAGTGTCAAAAAAAAAAAAAAAAATTTGTAATAATACAAATTGATGTAAATGTATTCTCACAAACCCAAATCTCAAATACAACCAAATAACTTTCTCTCACAAATACAAATCAAAGAACCAAAGGTTCACAAATATCAACTATAAATACCAAATACCAAATGCGAATTGTGCATGAACCAAAGAGAGAGTCACAAAGCAAATCAAAAAGTTGCAATGTACTAAAAGAGAGCAAATCACCTGTGATGCCCCAATTTGATTGATTGTGTGATGTGTGTGGGTGTGTGATGAGTCCCACATCGGGTATTTATTGGGTTGAACTGGGCTTTATTAACAACTACAAGAAGCCTCAATTGCGACTAGTCCTTTTTGAGATATAGCGCAGATGTGGCTAGCGCTTTTCCTTGGGTCGTTACATATGATATCAGAACCGGCCCGGTAATCCCGTGTGGGCTCAGAGACACTACCCCACAAAGTGGGTCCTAACGAGGACGTTAGGGATTTAAGTGGGGGAGATTGTGATACCCCAATTTGATTGATTATGTGATGTGTGTGGGTGTGTGATGAGTCCCACATCGGATATTTACTGAGTTGAACTGGGCTTTATTAATAACTGCAAGGAGCCTCAATTGTGACTAGTCCTTTTGAGGTATAGCGCAGATGTGGCTAGCACTTTTCCTTGGGTCGTTACATCACCAAACTGCAGAACCAAACAGTAACAAATCTCTCTCACTATTCCAAATTGTAACCCATAAATATCAATGAACCAAACAAAGGAGAGCCTTTTTTTTTTTTCCTTACACCCACACACTCTACTTTCACTCTAATTTTTCGTAGTAGTGCTATGCTTATATAAGAGACTTGAGTAAGCTAGCATATCTAAAACCAAGAAGGACTAGACTTCTTTTTCACACATAAAAGAAGAATCACTCCTATTCCAAAAAGAATTTCAAATTAATTAGTAGACAAGACTTCTAATAGAGTTTGATAACTTTAAACAACAGTAATCCAAAAGGAATAAAATTCCTTCCTTATCCAAATTCAATTAGGAGTCGAACTCCTATTCCAAGCCATATTCTACAAATCTCCACCTTGGCTTGAATTCCATCAAGCCTCATAAATGACATTTGCAAACCACCAAATACAAATCGTTAACAAGTCTCCACCTTGACAAGGCATCTCCCAAACCACAAATACAAGGCACTCAATCAAATCAGAGCCTAACAAAAAAAGGTGCAAATTATCCAAAACCACTTCCAAATGCGCCAATGGATGCCAAATGCACCCAAAGATGATGCCAAATCCAAATAAGAGTTCAAAACAAAGTGCATATCACCATAAACGAAACTTCTCCATGGCCACCACCAATGCCCCTACGGGCTAATTCAAATTGCAAATACTGAACAAGTCCAAGCAACATTTGAACTTGTGCAAAGGCTTAATCACCATGTCACCATCAAAAATAACATCATGATTCCTACCTTCAAAAGAAGCAACCTTAATAGGCTCCCATACATCAGTGTGTACATAATCAAGCAAACCCTTAGTATGATGAACTATTGTACCAAACTTGACCTTAGTTTGCTTCTCCAAAGCACAAGGCTCACAAACTTCAAATTTGCAGTTCTTGGCACTCTCAAACAAAGTATTATCATTGGCATATTCCAAAAGTCTAATAGTGTCTAAAGTAATCTCCCCAATTGCTACTCCACCTACAACAGTACTCCCTTTAAGGAAATACATATTCCTACAACGTGTGGCCATCATTACTACCAAAGCACCATGTTGTACCTTCAAAGTTCCATTCTCCGTAGCATTCTTGAAACCCTTGGATTCTAACAAACCAACTGAGATGAGATTCATTTTCAATTTAGGTACATATTGAACCTCGTTTAGAAAACGAACTGTTCCATCATGCAATTTCAGCTTGATTTTACCTTTCCCTAAAATCTCACAGGTTTGATCATTACCCATGATGACTGAACCAAGTTCCGACTCTTTTAGGTTGTAAAACCATTCCTTTTTTTGGACACATATGGAAGGTGCAAGCTGAATCCAAAACCCACTCATTTGATTGGCAAACAAATGATGAACTAGTCAATGCAAAATCAGAATCCTCATCACAATCATGTGCTACATTTGCATTAGAATCCTTCTCATCTTTGTTTTGCAACGAATGGCAAACTTTCTTCCAATGCCCCCTTTTGTGACAACAGGCACACTCATCCTTTTCAAGTTTCTTATCATTAGACATGCCCTTAACAATCAAAGCCTCAGACATCGTGTCCCTTTGAGCTTGCTTATCTTTCATACGATACTCATTATTAGTCAAAGCATTGGACACATCATCAAACTTAATTTCATCTTTTCTATACAAAAGTGTAGTAATTAGATGATCATAAGTATCCGGCAATGAATTCAATAACAAGAGAGCTTTATCCTCACTACAAATATCAACTTCCAAATTTTGCAAATCAGTAAGTATTTTATTGTAATCATTCAAGTGCTTAGACATAGAAATACTTGCATGATATTGGAAATGGAAGGGTTTCTTCTTCAAGTAGAGACGATTCTCCACACTCTTGGTCATATACTTGTCCTCCAATTTCTTCCAAAGCTCTTTAGCATTCGTCTCCCTCATAACAAAATATTTTTGATTCTTGGCCAAACACAAACGAATGGTGCCACAAGCTTGTCTATTAATCTTTTCCCAATCCTTTTCTGACATCCCTTTAGGTTTGTCTTCCAAAGTAATATCCAACTCTTGTTGAACCAAGACATCCATAACTTCACATTGCCACATGCCAAAGTTATTCATTCCATCAAATTTCTCTACTTTAAATTTGGCATTAGAAACCATTGTCCTAACTGCCAAAGGTTTTGCAGAAGACTTTGCCAAAGGTTTTGCAGAAGACTTTGCCAAAGCTTTTCTAGAAGAATCCGCCGAAGATTTTGTAGAGGAATCACCTAACATCTTTCTCCCTAAAAATCAGATCCACGAACCAATCACCAAAATCTCTAAAGAGAACAAATCCAAATGCCTAGGTAGCGAACTTGGGCTCTGATACCAGTTTATTATAAAATAGTAGAAGCTCAAAAAATTATCAAGACTAATTGTGAAAATATTTTAGGCTTAAGAAAGATCTCCAAACAAACAACAGGAACGAAAAAAATTAATCCAAAAGAAAATAGACACAAAACACCAAGAATTTACGTGATTCGGCAATAGCTTACATCCACAGGCGACGACGAACAAATTTCACTATAACAAATTTGTGATAATACAAATTGGTGTAGAGGCACTCTTACAAACCCAAATCTCAAATAGACCTAAATAACTCTCTCTCACAAATACAAACCAAAGAACCAAAAGTTCACAAATACCAACTACAAATACCAAATACCAAATGCGAATTGTGCACGAACCAAAGAGAGAATCACAAAGCAAATCCAAAAGTTGCAATGTACGAATAGAGAGCAAATCACCAAACTGCAAAACCAAGCAGCAACAAACTTCTCTCACTATTCCAAATTGCAACTCATAGTTATCAATGAACCAAACAAAGGAGAGCTTCTTTTTTTTTTTCTCACATCCACACACTCTATTTTCACTCTAATTTTCCATAGTAGCACCATGCTTATATAGGAGACTTGAATAGGCTAGCATATCCAAAATCAAGAAGGACTAGACTTCTTTTCCACACATAAAAGAAGAATTACTCCTATTTAAAAAAGAATTCCAAATCAAGTAGTAGATAAGACTTCTAATAGAGTTAGATAACTTCAAATAACAGTAACTCAAAATGAATAAAATTCATTCTTTATCCAAATCCAACAAGAAGTTGAACTCCTAATTCAAGCCATATTCTACACTACATAATTATTGGAGAAGAAATTATGCATATTTATTTCCACTTTCAAATAGAGAATAAAATGTGTTTTTAATAAAAATAAATCAAGAATAAAATGAAATTTGATCATGCTAGTTTATGAATTATTTTAAGAAAAGTTTTTATGAAAAAAGAAAAAAAAATTTGATTTTTTTTAATATCTTTTATAAAAGTAGTACCAAAACACTACTAAAACGATGAATTAACAAATACTCTGAAGACACTTATTAAGCTGTCCCAATTTTTAATAAGGCTTTTGTTATTTTGTATAAATCATCCAAAGTCCTTCAGCAGAAAGCCAAACTTGTCAACTTTGCCCAACCGTGGGTGTACAGGCAATTTGTCATGTTGGACTAATAAATTCACTTTCCATCAAATTAATCAGATTAGAGTACTGTCCAGAAATTTTCAAAAAATTGAATTCATGAAATGAAACCCTGTCAGTGATGTCGCAAAAATAGAAGAAACCCTATCACTGCTGTAATAAGTTTGATGCCCTAAAGTCAAATGTACAGTTGTCTGAGTATAGTTTTGTTTTGGAGGGTCCAAAGAGTGATTTAATGGGGTTAAATTAAAACCAAGGAAGTCATACCAATACCATTCGTACTAGTGGTATATATCGTACTGACCATAAAATTGGTATAAAATTTTTTGGAGATTCTAGCCTTTTGCCCTTAATTTTGAAAAAAATTAGCAATATGCCCCTGTTTCGAAACTATATAGGGATATGCCCCTGTTTCGATACTCGATTAACTTAAAATCGAGTTTCAAAGAAATACTCGATTCATAGAAAATCGATTTACGCTGAATAAAACTAAAAAAAAAAAAAAAAAGCATGGAACTCGATTTTAGGGAAGTCGAGTTCCAAAACGTCACTATAGGGCTTAAAAACGCCACTATAGGGCCCCTTGAACCTGGTATGGGGACTTACAAAAAAATTTTGCAGGAAAACGCCACTATAGGGCCCTAAAACGTCACTATAGGGCTTAAAAAACGCCACTATAGGGCTCACAGAACAGAGCGATTACACTTACAAAAATTTTTGCAAGAAAACGCCGCTATAGGACTTTAAAACGTCACTACAGGGATTAAAAACGCCACTATAGGGCACCCTGAATATGGGCCAATCACACTTTTAAAAAATTTGCAGGAAAACGCTGTTATAGGACTTTAAAACGTCACTATAGGGATTAAAAACGCGACTATAGGGCTCCCTGAATATGGGGTGATTATACTTATAAAATTTTTTTTCGCATGGAACTCGATTTCCTGAAACTCGAGTTCCATAAATTTTTTTTTTTTTTTTTTTTTTTTTAAGTTTGATCGGGCATAACTCGATTTTCTACAAATCGAGTATTTAATTGAACTCGATTTTAGGATAATCGAGTATCAAAACAGGGGCACGCTCCTATATAGTTTGCAAACAGGGACATATTGCCAATTTTTTTAAAAATTAAGGGTAAAGGGCCAGAATCTCCAAAAAATTTTCTAAAATATAAATGATAAAATACTTGGTAACACTAATACGATCGGTACTCTTTAATATATAGCGGATAAAATAATGGGTTGTATTACCCTGACTAAGAATGTTTTAGGTGTTTTGGTGGATACAATAAAAAATTCTGAAACGATACACTAGTGTGATACCAAAATATTTTGTTTTCTTGAAAAAATCAAAACCGACTCCAGTATAGAGTTTTGACTCCCTTTGTTAAAACTCTATTAATTGATTTAGAAATTTTAGAAAAGTACTTTTAACTTTTAAGGGTATATTAAAGAGCAAAAAGATTTTAAGCCGAAATTTGAAGCTTAAAAAGAAAAAAAAAATTATTCTTTATGTTTTATAACTTTAGAATTTTAAAATGCTATTCATTATAATCTACCACACACTCAAAACGATGAAGAGTTTTTCAATTAAACCTTTATATCGCAAAAGCTTTAATAAAGCTCTTTAGTTTTTTTTTTTTTTTTGAGAATGAAGCTCTGTCTTACAACAATATATAATAACAAATATTATTGTCATGATAAACTCTTTCATGCTTAACTCATGCATTAAATTCGAATTAAGAAAAAAAAAAAAAGCACCTATATACAGCAAAAGCTTTAACGGAATTTGCTCTACTATAGATAATGTCAATTCCAGCTTTGCAGCCGAACTTGGTGTGAAATTATTAATGGCGATCACGCTACATGATACATATGGCCTACAAAACTGTCCTTGCGGTGCTTTTTGCCTTTTTGACCATCAAATATCAATGCATTCACGTAAAAACAAAACTGCTCTGTGGTTGCGGGCCTCTTAGAATTTAATATCTGTTTTTAGCTAAACAACATTTTAATTACGTACTATTAACCAATCAAATCACTAGCATGTGGCCACATTAGTTTATCTACCTACTTTATTCCATATTTATACAGCTATTTAATGAGTTTCAAGTTGTAGATTCTAAGGGTTTGTTTGATTAGATGTTCTAGAAGTTTAAAACACCGTTTTTAAAACTCAAAATTCTGTTTTATAACCACAACTTCTCATAACTTTTTTATAAACGTTCATTTTGAATTTAAAATATAGTTTTCTAACAGTTTATACAAACACACACTAAGTCTAGCTTGGATATCCCTGCTCACTTATAAGTTAAAACCTCTCACTAAACCCACATTTTCAGTTATTTACAATTTCTTTATTTGTCATCATTTAAAAAAAAAAAAAATTTAAACAAGGACAATTTATTTTTTTTCCTTGTTTTTTCTACGTTCTCTTTTATTTTGAATAGAATAATCTCTAGACATTCAACAAATTAAAATTCACTACAGATTTTCAATTCATAAAAAGAGATGAATGAATGAAAAATTATGGTATTAAACTAAAAAAAAAAAGCCTTATCGAACACTTGAGTATGTGCGATGAGGTTTGTAGCTTTAAATGTTATGTTGTAGAAAGTATACAAAATTTAATCAATAATTTAAGAAAAAGGTTGAAAAATGATGTAAGATTATGATCATGACCAAAACTACATTAATAACATGTGAACAAATTGGGTAAATTATACTTTACTATCCAAAACTATACCCTATATTACACTTTATATCCTAAACTTTTTAAATGCACGTTTTGTACCCTAAACTATGACCTTGTTACATTTTGCATCTCGATGTTAAGTTTTCTGTTAACTTAGATGAAAATTAAAAGTTTAGAGTGTAAAGTGTAGTAAGTAGTATAATTTAGGGTAATAAAGTGTAATTTCTCATTTATTTTTAAATGATTGAGAAGAGGGGCAATTAGGTATTTTTTTGTGATGTCATATTTTTCCATTCAAGTTAACAACAAACTTAACGTCGAGGGTGCAAAGTATAACAATGATCATAGTTTAGAGTGCAACATGTGCATTCGAAAAGTTTAGAGTGCAACATGTGCATTCAAAAAGTTTAGAGTGCAAAGTATAATCAGATAGATAGTTTTGTGTGGTAAAATGTAATTTTCCTGAACAAATTTTCAGTAAATGTCACTCTTGCCCCAAATTTCTTTCATCTTACTAAGAGTCTATCCTCAATTACTCTTCAAATACCTTTCACCCGATTATTCTGTGACACGAAATATTAGTTATAGTTGCTATTTGTTTCAAGTTACACCTATTAACTGAAAGATTCTATGGAAAAGAGAGAAGTTCTAACTGTATGACCCAAGAAACTCTATGAACTAACTCCAAAGTGAGGTGATACTTGACGGAATCTCCCACCTCTTTTTGTACCATGATTCAAGTAGAATTGAGATTGAGTTGTGGATTGTTTCCTAGAGGCAAACATTGCAAGAGTGTGTATGTTACTTTCGAGTTCTCCAATATAAGCTTGTTCTTTAGCTTGCGACAGAACTGAGAGTTGCTCGTAAGTTATAGTTTAACTATGGGTTCTAATAGCAGAACAAAAACAAAAACTATTTTACGTGCCCGCTCTATATAGTGAATGGACATTAGGTTTGACATATTTGATAGAAGTAACAATGGTGCTTGTGGTTGTGAAGGAGTTATGGTGTTTGCATGGACTTTGGAGAAACATTGTTTGATGGTAGCGTAGTGGTGTTCAGGGACGGAGAGAAACTTGGACAAGGGGGGGGGGGGGGGGGGGGGGGGGGAGGATGGCCCCCCTAATTTCTTTTTTAAATATTAATAAATATAGGTATCAATTTTAGCAATTTTGTTCTATAAAATTGCAGTTTGCCCCTCTTTACAATATCATTGATTCTTTTAAGAATAATATTATAGCTACAAACTTTTTTACAATATTTTTACAAATTGTTGAGGTAGTAAATTCTTATTGGTTTGTATATGAGTCCATCACTTACATCACATTTTTACTTACTAATAACCATTCACCACATTAATAATTTGTAAAAAAGTTTGCAATTTTAGCATTTTCCTCCTTTTAAAAGCTAGATCTAAGATCTAAAACAAAATAAACAAGTTCAAAAAATTACCCAACAACAAAAATTATCAATAATATAGTTAAAAAACAATTAAGTTCAATTAACCAATTTTACCAAAAACAAACAACTTGGCCCTTTAACAAATTTTCAATAAACTAATTTTGTTCATACCTAGATGCACATATAAAAAACATAAATAAAAAAAACAAAAAAACTATTAGTTATTAAGCAACAGAGCTAGAGGCTAAAGTCGCTGCATGTAACCAACAGTAAAGCCACCTCCTCTAACCTCAAGTTTTGGCTCCGTCCTTGATGGTGTTGGTATTCGAAGGAGAGGAAGCCATAGATCTTGGATGATACCAATAAAGATTATGGAAAAGAGAGAACTTCTACCCGAATGAATTGCAAAAATTTTGTTATTGCAACTTAATCAATACTATACATGACCTTTCATCCAAAAAAAAAAAAAAACTATACATGACCTGTTCTTTATATATACGAAGAGAGAGAATAAAATATCTAATTAGCCGTTAAGCTCTAATAACAAACTAACAAATCTAAGAAACAGATTATTAACATGTGTTTAGTTATAAACAGCAAATGATACAAGCATGTTGATCGAAGCTGTTTGTAAATACGACATTGTTTCTTTTGATGGTTGAAGTATTGAAACAAAAACGATATCGTTTCTCTTATCAGTAATAACAACATTTAAGCCTTCCAAGTTCTAATTAGTAATATCAGCTATTCAATAAAAAAAGTAATCAGTAATTACAGCTATAAAATACCTGTCTCCAGCCACAGTAGGAAATATTTATAGGAAATATCTATACTATATATAAGGGGATTCAACTAGATTTTTTGTGATTCAAAAATACACTCATTAATGAAGGGTAACTTAATTTAGAAATTGGGTTATAAATGTTAAATAACAAATTTCATTTCTAATTCAAAAAGAGAATTCTTAAAATTTATGATTTTTTTTCCCTTTACGTTCAAAAAAATAATAATTTATAGTTACTGTTTTTCTCTAATATTTATCATTTTTAATTGTTTGAAAAATAAAAAATATATATTTCTAAATTATAATAGATGCAAATTATTAACATTTACCTAAAAAAATAGAAGCGTCTCTGAGTTCACGAGTGAATGCATGCTTAGAGGCTAGCTATGTGTGGAACAAGGTAATTAATTAAACATGTTAGATGCAAAATTTTCAATTGATGATCATTTAACGAGGACACTACCAAGATCCTTTGTACTTTCAGCTTCTTAAACTTCAAATTAGGAATGAATGCATAATTATACGTAAGACAAAAAAAAAAAAAAAAAAAAAAAAAAAAAGAAGGAGGA
Source organism: Quercus lobata (assembly GCF_001633185.2). Taxonomy (NCBI): domain Eukaryota; kingdom Viridiplantae; phylum Streptophyta; class Magnoliopsida; order Fagales; family Fagaceae; genus Quercus; species Quercus lobata. Next base: position 34,534,846 of record NC_044911.1, read on the forward strand.
AAAGGAGTACACCCACCCACTAATTAAAGACTAGGATTGCAAATAGTACACCTTAACCCCAATCAACACAGTCGTGTAAGAGGTAAACTATCAAGAGAAAATATTCTAATATAGACTCGTTAGTAATTCAGAAAAAAAAAAAAAAGAACCAGTTAATATAAACACACAATGTATATAATTTAACAGGAAATATTTATATATTTTTAGAACACATTTGTATTTAATATGTGAAATGAGCGATGTATATAAACAATATTCAATAATGAAATGCGCCAAAATGAGTGTCCACTGGCATTGCCTAAGTGTTTATTAGCTATCAATTAAGTACCAAAAGAATGTCTACTTATTAGTTAGGGTAAATTCCAGAAACCTCCCCTGAGGTTTGAGGAAATACCAAACACATCCAACAGTTGTTAAAAATGACCAATTTGCTTCTAAAAAGCAAACGGCGTGTAACGCCGTTTAAGCACCATATATCAAACTATATTATGTAATTTCTCTCTTCTTCACGAATCACGCAGAAAATCTCTCTCCTTCACGCCCAGAAAATCACTCTCTCTTTTTCTTCACGTCAAAAAATATCTCTCTCTCAAGCTCAAGTCTGAAATTTCAGACTCGGGACCAACAACTCCTCCACCGGAATGGTTTCAAAGCCAGTTTAACCACAAATTTCACGCTATACTCCGCTGTTAAAAGCTTTGTGGTTGGGTTGCGAATCATGATGAATTGTAGATGGCGATTGTTGGGTCACGATGAGTGGAGATGGCGGTTGCAAGGTCAGTTCGGTGGAGCTGCCCGTTGTGGGTATGGGTATTTTTTTTTTTTAATTTTTTGATTTGGGTTTTGTTTGGGTCTGAGGTGTGATGTTTGATAGTTGGAACGGTTTGGGTTTGAGGAAGATGTGTGGGTAGTGATGGGTGGTGCCATGGTGGACAGTGGTTGTTGGGTCACACGATGCTCGACGGTGGGACTTTTTTATTTTTTATTTTTTATTTTTTTTTATATATATAAATAATTTGGGGTTTGTTTGGGTTTGAGGTGTGAATAATGTGATGTTTGATGGTGGGAGTGGTTTGGGTTTGAAATCGATGGGTGGGTAGTGATGGGTGGTGCCGTGGTGGCAGGCGGTTGCTGGGTCACACGATGCTCACCAATGGGTCTGGGTTTTGTTTTGAATTTTATTTTATTTTTTTGGATCTGTTGAGGTGTGATGTAAATGGATCTATTTGAGTTGAGATGTTGGATGGTTGATTGGTTGAGCCGATCTATGTTTGATTGCCTTGTGTGATACTAGATCTAATTGGGTTGATCTTGGTTTGATGGAGGGAGGATTTTTGTTTTTAGAATGTAATGTAAATTTTTATTTTTCCAAATGAGAATGTATGGCTTTGATTTGAAAATGTATGGTTTTGATTTGAAAAATGGGTACTGGCTTAGTGATTTTTTTCTGTAATCTTTCTCAAAATACATGTGGTTTGAGCTTTCAGAGAGAAGCGTTTATGTTATGGCGCGAAGAAGAAAGTGAACAGAGAACATGGAAAAAAAATCGTTTGGAGAGAGTAACGACAGTACACACCGTCTGCTTTTTTAGGAGTAAATTGGTCATTTTCACCAACTGTTGGACGTGTTTGGTATTTCTTCAAATATCAGGGGAGGTTTCTGGAATTTACCCTATTAGTTATTACCCCCTTTACCTCTTTCATGTGAACACACAGTGATCCAGCAAATAATAACAATAAATACTCCTAAAATGTGCACACATAGTGAGATATGAGGAGGGAGACATGTATCAACAAATCGCATGCGTAATCTGACTCATTAAAAAAACAACTCAGTACGAAACTTGTACCATTTTCCAGACATGGCAATGCATGATTTCATGAAGTAAAATATATATATAAAAAAAAAGCTCAGATTGCAACTAGCTTTATTTATACGGATCAATACCGACACCACAAAAGCTGTTTTTTCAGGCTTTAACAAGAAAATCTCGAAACCCCAATAACAATGAAAGATAGTGAAAAATTCAATATCTCTACAGATTTGATGTTTCTGTTCCATCACAACTTACTACATGCATTTTCCTCATGTTGAATGGATGTGCTTTCTCTGTAACCATTTTTTTTTTCTTTTTTCAGAATAATAAATTCTTCGATGACGTCGTGACCTTTTGCACTCTTTCACAATCATGGATACTGATTTTCACCCCTAGTTGAAAAATACAGGATCACTTCACTTTTCTGGGTCCAAATCCAATAATTTTCTCCTGTCTGGTTAATTATAACAGGTTTTGGTACCTGTCCATGTCCAGTTGTCCACTCGCTATATTACACTCTTTTCTGTCAACTACAACAGTGTTATTTATTTTGGTGTTAGTTTGGAATGTCTAATTGAGTTAATCTACTCTCTCTATCTAAACAATCAAGAAGCAATAGGACCCTTATTTACATTAACCACAATAGCAAATAATTAGTTGATTGGAGTCACTATTAAGAATTTAAAGTACAATAATTACCTTGTTAGTGACATACGTAATTCAGGATTTGAACCCACAAGCTCATACAAATAACTATAAAATCATGAAAAATCATCTTGGTTTATTTTGTTTTCGGGTTTAATGAAGCATCTTGAAGTATGAGTACTAAATTAACTATTTTCTAGTCCAAAATCCACATCGCATCAAAGTTATTATCTATATGATTTGACTTCAACATATGACAGATAACTTTTCTAATCCTACTAGAAGCCACCGTACCATATGCATGCACCAATTAATCAGTTTGATGAGTTAGGTTAAAGACTTACAACGTGTAGCCCTCTTTTTTTTTTTGGGTATGTGTGTAAAAGTACTACTTACTATTGTATTTCTATTATATTACTGTGATTTAATTTGGATTAGCTTTTTCTCAAATTTTATTTGTTAAATGTTGAAAAAAATATAATTTTTTTATAAAAAAGCAAAATTTTAAAAAATTGTACATTAAAAAAAAAAAAAAAAAACTGGGATTTGCCTTTAACCTATCAACATATATATGGCATATCCTTAAGAACCGATAATCCAGGAATGATAACTGTTCCTTTTCCTAGCACTTGATATCTACTCCCATCACCAAATTTCACAAAGCCACTTATCCCTTCCTAAAGTTCTTTGAAGAGAGACATAGCACTTGTTACGTGTGTGGAGCAACCACTATCAAGATACCACAATCATGAGTTAAAAACTTTCAATGCAGTATGCACAACAAGACACATGGGAAACACATTAATTTCTCATTGAAACAAGCATGCTTCCTATTGGGAGATTTACACAATTAGGTGGAGTTCAATTTTCTTTCCAAACGAGCAATTTTGTCACAAGGAGCCATATTCTCTTCTTTATCTCTATCTACCAACAAATTTGACTCAACCAACTTATCTTGCAAAAGGATATTTTCATTTTCTATCTACCAACAAATTTGACTCAACCAACATAGGGTCATTTTCACAAACATATACCGTTTCACATCCAACACTCTCCATGACAATGAGGTCAAGTATCACCATAAGAAATGAATTCAAACACAGGTACACCAATGCTATGATACCGATTGAGAGTTAACGCAATATAGACCTTGATATTACGTCTATTGCCAATTTTAAGCTAACTATTGAATTAAACTCAAAATTTTAGAAGTAATTATCCAATTAACATTATCATAGACATGACAGAAAAACCCAAATAAACAATCACACCCACAAGAATGCTGAAGTGTTTACAGATAGAAAAACTTGAGAAACGGGTGGAAAAAAACTCTCTAGGGCGTATAACACCAAAAATCCATTAACAAGAATAGTTGTAATACAAATCACAAAACCCTTCAAATTAAATAATGACTACGTATCTGAGCCTTTAGCTCATGCTAGCAAATGATTTCTCTAATCTTTTCTACTTGTTAGTATCCGGATCTAAGAATTGAATTGCCAATCATAAAACCAAGACTTCTTGGTCACTCCAAGCCTCTTGGAGATTTCGAGTATGCTCCAATGATTTTGTGTGATGATTTTAGTTTTTCCATTGTGTAATTTGGCAGTTGGAGAGGGAGAAGGAAGAGAGATGGAATAGGTTTTAGCTCTAGGGTTTTACGAATCTGTTTAGCTCTTCAATATGGGAGGGTGGCTAATTTTGGCCGTGACTACTACTTTTCACATGTTTTTTCATTAGGAAAATTCTTAACTTACATTGTAGATACACAAAAATGTTTACAATGTTATACATATTTGCAAAAAAAATGTTTTCTTTTTTTTTTTTCTTTAGCTTCTTTTTTCCTTCTTCTTTTTCTTTTAGTTGCTGGTTTGGTTTGATTCAATGCGTTTGAAAATGTATTTTTGCTTGGAAACTCTCAGTGGATAGGTATGAATTTGGATACGGCTTTATACTTATTAACTATTGGATACAAGACGAATAAAAATCCTTGTAAGACCATCAGTACTTAAACATAAATTTTAGGTGACCTGCTTAATATATATGTACTGAATGTTTGAACTCGACCATTTTAATTATATGAACTCTAAAACGCTTAAAGAGCAGCACAAGTGCGCAAGATGAAAATTCTCCGAGTTCATCATCATTGAGACCAGGGAATAGGAATTTTGTACATTTAAAAAAGGAAAAAAAAAAAAACTGAATTACGTACATTCACCATCATTGACACAACGAAATGGGAATCACAATCTGGATTGCGTTTAGCAGTATAAAGTATAAACAGCATTAGGTTTCAACTTTTGATTTCACCACCCCCCCCCCCCCCCCCCCCCCCCCCCCACACCAAAAAAAAAAAAGAAAAAGAAAAAGATTTGTATTCTTTTTAATGACACGAATTTTGTTAGAGAGACCGCGAAAAACCACTTACCAATGCCATTCAGTTCACTTGAAAATAACTCTTCGAAATGGAAAAGCAAAACATCATTAGGAATTTACGACAAACCTCAGTAACCACTTTCCCAAAAGATAGAGACTGTCGGCACAATTATCAGGCAAGCTTTGGTTTAATTAACAATGGTGAATAACTTGTTTATTTTGGGGGTTAAACAACGGTGACTAACTATAAGTTAGCAACAAGGAATGTAATTAACGATGTTATGATGTTGGGCAGGATAGCACTTATCCAAAGCTGAAAAGAGTGACAAGATGGATCAAAAAAAGGAGATGTAGGATTGACTAGTTTTGTGATTACGAAGCCACAAGCTAGACACACTTTGACACCTTAGCTTGATGCAACTTGAAATTCCGGAGACATTTCAATTGATTTGTTGGACCTTGAAGCTTATGGCCAAATCCAAGCCCATGGTAGAAGATAGAGTATTCTGCCTGTATATTAATTCATGTAGTGCAGTTTGGCTAACATGTAGGTCCATGGTTTTGACATTAGCTTCACCTCAAAGTACACGCACGACGAGTATTAGTGTCTTTTAGAACATAATTGTGAACATATGAAAGAAGGGGACAGTGTCTTTTGAGTTCTCTTTTCAATGGGATTTTCTATGTCTTTTGCGTTACTTTCCAGGGAAAGAAAAGATATGGTGGCCTAAGGTCTAGCAAAGGTGGGGAGCATATTAATATACAAGTTGAGAAGTAAACATAATAAACAGGTTATATTATGATGTGTTTCCATCATGCTAGAGGATACGGATGATCTAATCTTCCAATAGGTACAGTAAGAGGGTTTTTCTATATGGGAAAAACGCTAACTTTTCTAGATAGTGCAAAATAATTAAGGTGGAAATATGTGTATGGCTACCCCAAAAACTATTTAAGAGAACAAATAATAGATCGAAAAGAGAGGGATGGTGTTGGTGTTGAAATTGAAATTTGAAGGCTAGGGTTTTGGGAGGGTATGTGTCCCTTTCTATATGTGGTTCTAAAAAGAGAGTTTGTTGTGTCTTCCTGATATTCATCTATATGACATGTAAGGGGGGAACACATGATTGCCTCTTTGTTTAATATCCTTTGCTTCCAAATTAGATTCCCTGAAAGGTGATAAGGTAAATTGATTCATAGACTTGGGTGTCATGGTCCTCCCTTCGACAACAACCCATGCTTTTAATTAAATCCCAAAAGTCTTATTGGAAAATATAAAACTGATAAAATCCAGAAGCCAGAATACCCCTATTTTTTATTGACATAATTTTTTTTTTTTACTGGAAAACAAAATGTAAGGAAAACTGTGCCTCCACTCCTCTGTTTAGCATATCCCTGGTCTCTTTTTTTTTTTAATTTTCTTCTTGTTATTATGATTGTCCTAGATAATCTTTTGAATAGTGCTCAAAGTCGAGTAGAAATCAATATGGCAGGCAAAGTTATCAGAAAGTTGAAAGGATAACATAATAAAGCAAATAATTTAGATACATTTTGGTTATAATGGTCGGGTTTGAGATGACTAGACAAGGACCTATCCTCACATCGGACCATGCTGTAAAAAAAAATTGAATTCGGCCTATTATGAGGTTTTAGAAATAAACCAGTTAACCAACCAGAAGTTTTCCTTGTGATCGACATGTCCATGCTTTTTTACTTTAGGGATTTAGATCTTGGTTGATTACTTGCTGAATTAGTTGATCATTAAATTCAACTATGCCAATATCAATTTTCATGTAAACAATGTAAGCATTTAATGGCAAATTAAATAATATGTCACCAATTGCTCAAAATCAAATACAATGAAGACATTACCGTGCACCCTTGATGCGATAGTCAGTACTTCATAAGTATAAGTGCTTATAGAGTGTAGAGGGTAAGAGCTGGGGTTCAAGTCTCTAGAAGAGAACTTCACACATATATACACTTAGATTAAGTTAGAACAGAATTTCTATTTTGTATATAAAAAAAATAAAATAAAATAAAATGAAGGCAACAATTTTGTGTCGTAGAGAAAACCAATGGAAACTATTCCAAAGGAGAAAACATCGCAGAGGAAACCTTTTCCAATGAAACAAATATACTATAGTAAGAGAAATTTTACAATCCCATGAAAAACATTTTCATAGACTCTACAACCCCTAGACAATTTACAATAAAAACCGTTCACTACACTAGAACGTTAGGACTCTTCAATTATATGGATTTCCTCCACAAATGATGCACTCGTAATCATGACTGGAACCTTCAATCGACTTCAAGAATCTTTTGAAGTTTTTCTTCATAGTAGCAAGTATGTGGTAGGTGTTATGGCTTTTCAACTTCTTCACTACCTGATCTTTATATCTACTTGAATATCTCTAGTATGGTGACATTAATTGAGATAATCTTGGTTAAAAAACTCTAGAAGTAGGGCTCAAATTGGGTTTGAAATATACAAGTTATTAGGCTTCTTACGTGGCTGATTTGAGCACTCGTGTGGTCGAGAAACAACCTCATTGGGTCAAGGTGGAGTTAAGAAGGAATCGAGAAAATAGAAACTCCTTTTTCTTTAAGTTAAACTTGGTTCTTTGTCTTGGATTTAAAAATACACATTCTAATTGAACAAAACTTACACTTTAAAGTGTAAGTTTTGTTGAGTTAGAATGTGTATTTGTCATGGTTTGCCAACTCTTAACCTATTGGACCTAACACTCAGGTTAAAAATAAAAAAATAATTATCATCATCAACAACCTAATACAAAAAAAATTAAAGAGTTTTTATTTTTTATTTTTTTTATTTTTTTTTAATTTTGTATTTTGTATTTTATTTTATTTTTCTGGGTCCTTTAGTAACACATGGCTATGAGTTAATACTAATGGAACCCATTTTTTGCCTAATTTTTAGAAACATTACCCAAAGTCCTAGAATTCTAGCTAGTATTGGGAATAGCATATAATGCACGCATAGGATTTCTTACAATTTATGGGATCTACACACCCACAAATTCTACATGTTATAAGATATCTAATTAATACAACGAATATATGAAATAATTGTTTAAAGAAACATTTCTTAATCACCAGTGAGTACAAAGGGACTTGTTTCTCGCCTAAAGGGAAAGAAAAAAGTTCTTGAAACATTTGATAGAAATCCCATTTGTTGATTGCTTCCACCAACAAAAAGCACAGGCTCGATCCTTTTGGGCTTACTCTCCTACAATCGAAGTCTCTGTAAAGTCATACATACAAGGTTAAGTAAAAATGAAGATATCTACAGTAGCCAAGTTGATGGAACGATGAAGAAGATGGTAGAGGATCAAACCTCATTTCACTAAGGGGCCATAGATTGTAGAGAAAATGAAAATATTTCAAGGGAAGAAGCTTGAGGTTGATGAAGAAGAAACCGTGTGGGATTTGGAAGAAAAAAGGACTATGAAGAAAAGAAAATTAGGCTAAAATCTAACATTGATAAGATAAAGATGAAATATAGGGAGAAAAGTCGACCATGATAGTAATAAGTGAGAAAGATAGACAAATATTTTAGAGATGGTTGTCAAATGTGAATAAAAAATTAAATTATAATAAGGATATATAAAAAAAAAAAATTAAATTATATGCATAAAAAATCTAAAGATATATTAAGTAAAATATGTATATATACGTTTGAGGCGGAGCAAGATGGGTTGCGGTAGAAAAAAAATATCCCTGCCTTGTCATCTCTTCAGGGTAGGAAATTAATATTTGCACAGAGTAGAACGAAATAAGGTGGGTTAAGCGGGAGGAAGTGTCAACATTATTGACTTTGGAGCAAATCTTAACACCCATTAGATCGACCTCAAATTACTTTTGTAAATAAAGATTTGCCACTTGAGGGTACCAACCATCCCAAGGCTCTCCATGTAATGGAGATAGGAGGTATAAAAATTCACTGTTCTTAGTCGATGTAGGATTTTCCCTAAATGTATGCGCTCTTAAGATGTTCACTCAATTGGGCATGAATGAAGATAACAAAAGCCGCTATGAACATACAACAAAAAAAAAAAAAAAAAAAATTAGGGAAGTATTGGTGTCCTTGTAAGCAATGTGTAAAGTGGCCCTAATGGAATCTTTGACTGAGTTTTTCATTTTGGACCTCACCGCCAAATACAACCCCCTTAATAGGATCGATTTGGATGCATCAAGTAGATGCCATCTCCTTGATAGTCCACGAAAATATCAAACTCCAGAGAAAATGAGGCATTTTAACCATCCATGGAAAATTGGAACTATTGGTACTAGTCAATAAAATAAAGGAATATCCCTATGAGTCTGAGTTTAGCATGTTTGAATAGGTGCGAATGGCTGATATGCAAGGGGAAAGGAAGGAGATTTTGAGCTTAGAATTTGGTGAGCATTGCAAATTGCATGGTGGCCCAAATGATGAAGGAAATGAGCCATTTCCTAAGAAAGGGCCTTATATATATATATATAAAACCGAAGCTTTTGAAACGTCCACAATTTTCCACGTCAGCATTAATTAAATTAAAAAAAAAACAATAATTAAGTTGAAAAAAGAAGTCCAAATTTTGTTCCACAATCGTTAAAATCAAACCTGATACCCACAAATCCACTCTGAATCCTCTCTCTCTCTATTTCTCTACCCTTCACCCAACTCTACCTACAAATCAAACTCTGAATCGTTTCTCTCTATTTCTCTACCCTTCTCCCCAAAACCCAACTCTACCTACAAATCTAACTCTGAATCGTTTCTCTCTATTTCTCTACCCTTCTCCCCAAAACCCAACTCTGGAAATCAATCCCAAACGCCATCTTCTTCTCTAAAACCGATACTACTTCCCTAAAATCAAATTTAATCATCAATCTGTATCTCCAAAGCAAACCCTATACCTAAGGCAGCCAACGTGCTAGACCTATGCAGGAGTTTCCTTGGTCTCCACTCTCAACCTCTTTTCTCCATGGACGGATTCAGCCACAGAGCCGATTAGGTTAAAGAATTCCCCCTCTGTCATTCTCTTTCCTATTTGATTGATCTGCTTCTCAAGAAATTCTTCTCTACGATTTTCTCTAAAACTTATTTTTTGAGTTTCGGTTTCAGGTAATGATGATGATGCCAATTACTCAGTCCCAACGCCAAGTGAATCCTAGCAGAGGTGTGGTTGCCTTTTCGGTTGTCACCGTTGGCATCACCAGGTCTATCTCTATCTCTCTTCTTCTTCTTTTATGCTTATGTGAATGATCTGATTTATTAGAAAAGAAGAGCATTTTGTGCATATTGTTGGATTATATATTTGGGTCGTGCATGGCTTTTTTTTTTCTTTTTTTTCCTTAGGAACCAATATTGTTGCATAGTTGCTGAATTTGTGGAACATTGAGGTGCTCTTACTGACATCAGGTTTTAATAATCTTAAGGATTGCTTTTATCTGGACATAATATACCTTTTGGTATTAAAGGAAAAATGATTTGGCTAGGAATGAGATCCCTCTACTAGAATGTAGATTTGAGGGAGAATGTGGTGTGTTGACTGAGACCATGATTTATGTCCCTAATAGGAACAAGATAAGTTTTGGTATTGGAACAGTTTGGTAGTGACCCGTTAGATTGTACTAATAATACAATTTTGGTCCTTTTGTTTATCGTAAATTGTATATTGATGATAGTTACTGCCTTTTCCAAGTAGCTACTTTTTCCAATTGAAATGATGAAATTTGCATAGCTATTCATTTGATGAAATGATAGTTACTGATATGGGTTAAAATTCAGATTGAAATTGTTTTAAATGGGACAGAGGCTCAAAGTTGAGTTTCAATTATGTCTTCAATTAGGAATGGAATGGAATTGGCATTGAGACTATGATCGTGTGTGAAGGTATGCAGTCAATGGATAATTTTGATAGAGGAATTAGACACATTTTTGGACAGGTACAATACTGTCTTATTTTACACTTGCTAAAGGTATGATATAACACATATTGTTATTCTGAGCACGTTTGATGTCCTTAATTGTGTCTTCATCATCATTATTTGTTTAAAGGGTTAGTATTTGTAGTTTGAGAATTAAAGAAAGAGATTGAATCACATTTTAATTCTCTATTATTCATTGGAAAAAAAAAAGTCTTTGTTTCTCCATAATGTATAAGATCCTTCTTTAGTGGCGACTATTTCAAGAGATGCTTTAACTTCAAATCAATATATGTCAAATTGCCTAGCCAAAGCATCTGAGGACTATAATTATGAAAAACAATAACTCAGCCCTCAAAAAATGTTTGAATTTTGGTAGTGTTTAAATTTTCAATGTAGATTTAACAATGTTTCTTTCTCATTGTAATTTGTGATTTATGTCAATGATAATTTTAGGGTCCTCCAACTCATGAAAGTATGCAAGATTTATGTTTCTTTCTCATTGTGTTTCTTCCAACCCAGATGGATACAAGAAGAGAGAAATTTTGACGCTAAGGTTGATAGTCATAAGTTGAGAGATTCCTAATCCAATTAAGTTTCCAATATATATTCTCTTCGGATTTGCTGATTTTTCATACTCTACATTGTTTTTGGGCAATACTGGTAACTGGTAAGTTCAAAATGCTCATTTTCTTTTTTAGTAGCTTTAATCTTGTGCTTTCTCTATCATATTTCTCTTCTGTTGTTGACCATTCAGCAAGGCCATTTATAAGTGAAATGCACCTTTTGTGTGTTCTTGCATTGCCAACACTATGTTAGTACTATTTTTTTTAGTGTATTACATCAATGTTGGTGTGTATCATATTTCTATGTTTCTTATTTTACTCATTGATTGTTTAGTGAAATATGATACTGAAACATTTAGCATGTGTGTGAATTTAATTAGTAATGTATATATGAAAGGTTGATTGTGTAATTTTCTTTTAGTGTTATTAATGTGTGGTTGATGCATTGCTGTCTATATTAAAGGTTTTAATTCTACACTGTTTTGGTTTGTGACTTTTAATATCTCCCCCAAACTATTTCTCCCCCAAATTCCGATACTTCCTACCCATGGACCTCTACATTAGTATGTTGGCAAGTACATAACACTATATTATAAATAGTGTTTAATTTTTTAGAGATTATTTGTTACAATCGCAATTCATGGCCTAATATTTGTATTGTTTGGTATGTGATTTTACTATTTGGCTTTGGCTTTAGGACTTTTTTTTTTTTTTTATATGTCAAGTTCTATAAAAGGAACACTGTGATTTGTTCCTATGATTTAATTTGTACTTTGTATTGGTTGGTATGTGATTTTACTAATAGGTTTTGGCTTTGGGATTTTTGTTTCTAACATGCATTTGAATCTAAATAAATCAGGTTTCGTATGTCAAGTGCTATAAAAGGAGTAATGTGGGTTTGAAGGTTTTGTCTTGGTTATCTTTGTGTTTTGTTCTCTATGTGTAAAATTTGGTCTATGGATCCAATTTGTTAGAAGGATTTCTTCTTCAAAACATTATTTTTCTGCACTATTTTTCTACATAAAATTTGCACTATCTTACATCTAAAATCTGCATTCTTTTTTTACAACCAAAATCAACCAAAATTTTCACTGCACTGTTTCATAAAAATCTGCACTGTACTATTTCATAAAATCTGTATTGTTTTGAATAACTTTCTGCATTGTTTTTAAATAACTTTCTGTATTGAGTACTTTTTAGCACCCATGATATAACCAATTTTCTGTTTTGTATGTCAAGTTCTATAAATAGAGCAATGTGGGTTTGAGGGTTTTGTCTTAGTTATCTTTGTATTTGTTCTGTATGTAGAACATATTGAGTGTGTGTGTATTGGGAAAACATCAGTACTGCCTTGGATGATCTTAATTTGAATTCCTTTGACATTGTTTTCTTTATATTCAGAATCAATAATGATTAGATTACTAGGACTCTCCTCTATGTGTTGGACTGAACTTTTTGCTTCAGCCCACAAATTTAGTAGCAACCCTCAATTGTACTTGGTATGAAGGGAGGTATTACCTATGTGATTGATAGGAAGTGTTTAGCTATTCCTAACTGTGACTTGGATGATTTTTATGTTCTGAATGCTTTTGTTGTACTTTTTTCTTTGCATTTGTAGTTCTTTTTCAGTTGCAGTTGGTTTATTTAATCTGTTTTATTCTATTAATGTTTCTTGAATGATGGCTAAAAATTGGATTTTATTGTTTTGTAGATAGGTATTTGGCATTTTGTTATCTGGGTTATTTGGAATTGTGGATCTTTATCTGTGTAAGACTCTTAATACGATAGCACGATGAGAAAAGCCAAGTATTTACCAGTCTTCTCCTTTATTCTATATTGTTTCTTGCGTATTTATTGGTAATATGTTTCTAGAAAGAATTTGAAATTGGAATGTGATTGCATATTTAAGTTTCTTTGTTATCTCAAACTTGGTTTTATGTTTGGTTTAATTGTTTAGTTTAAATTACTATAATCTCAAATATGGAGGAGAATTCTACATGATAAAATGACATAAATACGTATTATTTTTAAAATAGCAAATTTACAAATTTGATATTTCACTTCTATATGTTGTAATTGATTTCTCAACCTATTCTATTGACAGGTTTACATCAGTGGTATTTCAAATGAATGTGACAACAACTTATCAAGTGAACAAGATGGTGATTCTACAAAGTTTCAAAAAGTTTATGTTGAAAGCAATGTACAACTTATACGAGCATTTGTAATCAAGGAAAATAAAAGGAGTTATTTAGTGACTACTGTGAAGCAACAAAGGAAGAAAATACAAATAATACTTTAAAGTTGTCTTTCAATTTATTTCAAATATTAATTAAGTAGTTCTTTAAATTTGTGTTTTATATATTTATTGGATAATTGAGGATGTTAAGGATTGGAATATTAATTTTAATTTTAATTTAAGTTTGATTTATATTTTTCATTATGTAATTTAATGTTTCATATCAAGGATAGAAAATTTTGAGGCTGGAATCTTAATATACAATCAAAGAGGAAGAGACAAATAATTGTTAACATCTATATACACAATAGCTTTCCCGTGCATCGCACGGGTTAGCGACTAGTTAGAAGAATTAGTGTGGCGTAGTAGCTTTTCTTGAATTCAAATCCCAAGGAAGTAGAAAGAATTTGGGGTGTGATAGGTGTGTGTGCCACACATGACCAAAAAAATCTTGAAGATGTTGGGTGGGTAGTTTGTTAAGGAAGGAGAAGACCACCCTGTTGTGGCTTTTCTAAGCCACGGTTTGATGAGATCACCAAAGAATTGTGGCTTGGAATGGAACCTTCTTCAATGAAAGCCTAGCTTTTGAGGATCAAACTGAGGAGGACCAATTTAAGAATGAAGGAGGAGGTTGGACCAAGAACCTTAATGTCGTAGCTCACGTAGTGGTGAAGGCCTAAGACAGGGGTGTACTTACTATTAATAATAATAAAGTCCAAAACCCTTCTACCTTATCATGGTTCCCGACAAAAGCCACAAGCAATTGGACTTTGAAAGATTTTTCTTATTTTGCAAACGAGTTATAGTGAAAATTTTGGTCATCTATATGCATCCATGTACCAACTTCTTTTAATAATGAAATGAGTCACTATTTTGAGTATTTTAATGTCTCCTTATTCAATAAAATCTTAGACATGCAAGAATCCCTAATGCTAAAGATTAGATTCATAAATAACAAGAAGGAAAAATATGTAGACATATAAAAATGAAACAATGTAAAATTATTTGGGAACTAAAGAAAATTCCTAAAAGTTACTAATTAGCTTCACATTATCTCAATAAGAACACACCAATCCAATCTCCTTGCTTCAAGAAATCTTTAAATTTTTTTGGCTTGACCTACAAAGGCATGCCCAGTATCAATTAATTAAGAAACCACTCAACACCATTCCTTACATATCCCCCATGTAAAGCCAAGTTAAAAAGATGTTACAGAGGATAAACCCAAAATGAATATCAAGATCAAGTAGAAGACCAGAGTTAATCCTCCTTCTCACTTAATTATGATGCATATAAAAAATTGTTTTCGTAATATCAAATTCCATATTTTTACTTTGTAAAAAAAAAAAAAATTCTGATATTTATTTATTTTTTGAGAAAGAAAATTACTGATTGATCCTGTATTCCTATGCCCAGAATTTTTTGGTTTTGTTTTTCCTTCTAAAATCATGCCCAAAATAGGGTGGTTTATAGTTTCAAACTTTTAATTATGATGCAGAATAGCTCAAGTAAGAGTATACCAATATTTTTATTTGTACTGAGATTAGAGGTCTGTTTGGTACTGTTGTTTAAACAATAGTTTTCATTATTTAAATAACAATACACGTATTTCTATAACATTTTTGAGGTCTGTTTGGTACTGTTGTTTAAACAATAGTTTTCATTATTTAAATAACAATACACGTATTTCTATAACATTTTTTCACTTACATATATTTTTACAACATCTAAATAACGTTACTAGAAATCTTTTACTAAATAGGTCCTAGTATTCTGTGGTTTATTTCCTGAACAGGTCAAAGAAAAACTTTAGTGGATCGTGGGCTCATGGCCTAAGTATAATTTATACAAGGTTTATTTATTTTTAATATTAATTATTTTAATTTTTAAAAAGATATAATTTAAACAAGTAGACATATCTAACCTTCGGCCCAATCCTGCATTTTAATTAAAAAACATATACTATTCCCGTGCCTGTTCTATTGGGCTAGAAATGGGAAATCAGGCCTTATTTCTCAAACCATATCCACAATAAATTTGGGGGTTTTTTTTTTTTTTTTTTTTTTTTTTTGTGTACTAGTCTACCAACTTGTGGGATTTTAGTCGAAAAGGATAAAATAAATTTTTTTTTTTTATATATAAAACTTTTGTCTTAATCTTCTATCTTTATTTTATTTTATTTTATTTTTTCCATTTCCGTATTATACAAATATGCTCATGACAACGGCCCCTAGCTGGGTGAGTTGAGTTTAAGCTGGGGTCGCAGTATATATATTATGTAGCAGCATATATATAAAGTAAGCAATGCTAACTATTTCAAAAAAGAAAAAAAAATGTTCACTGCTCGGTCATGGCAAGCAACAATTCAACGAAGACAAATTTTTTTGTTGTTGTGAAACTGCGAAGACGAAGACAAAGTTAACCTGCAGCAAGTTAATCAAGTTACATGAATTAGGCCCTGGGAGATATAAGTTGTTACCTGCTATTTACCACAACAAAATTGAAGGAAACAATTCTCAATCAATAGCCTCCTAAACAGAACAGACTTTTAAAATAAGAAAGGCAAGGAGCAAGGGATGTGTAGGCAAATTTCCTAGGAAAATATTTCTCTTACCTTTTGTAAGAAAAGCTTGTCGACCTCTAATATAAGTGCATTGACATCTTATAACGGACTCTTTTAATATGTATTCATTCTTCATGCCAAATGTACACAGCCAATCCAAACCAATTCTCACTCTATGGCAAAGGTTAAAGGTAGAACAACACAAGTTTGAATTTCCTCCAATGAGCTAAGTCTAACTTCTTAGACTTTTAGGGGCTGTTTGGTACATAATTTCAAACATATGTTTTCAGTTTTCAAACAATATTACATGCATTTTCACATACTTTTTCACTCACACGTATTTCCAAAAAAACTAAAAATTGTTGTTTAAACACACATACCAAACGGGCTTTTAATTTGTGAAAGGGTGTTGGGCCTAATCGCACATAAAATTAATGGGCCAACTTTAGTTGACTTGGACAGCAGATTCCAGAGAGAAAATAACCAGAACTAGTCCTGACCATACCTTGGCATAATTGCTGAATAACAAATATGAAGTGCGATCATTGTCAAAGCCTGTCCAGTTGGCAAACACAAATCAATCTCTCTCTCTCTCTCTTACTTATATATAGATATGAATTTACCCAAAATATAAAAGAAAAAAGAAATTGATAAAAAAAAAAAAAAACTTTTAGAACTATTACATGAATCCACCTACAATTTGGACGTGGTTTCAATCTAACTTGTTAAGTTACAAATTTTTCTAATCTGTTCATGACAGTTTAACTAGGACAAAAATTACAAATAGAACCATAATGCATAATAAGTAAATGCAAATCTCAAATTAGCGCCTAATCACTAATTATTAGGAATACGAGCATGCAGTTTAGCGAACAATTAGGTTCAGAATTTTCATTTTGTGCAAAATGATTTATCAAGGATTTGGAATGGAAGATCTCCAAAAAAATTAAAAAATTAAAAAGATGGTAAGTAAAAGTTAGCTCACGAGGTGGCAACAATTGGTTGCATGGTTAATTATCCCTTGTAAATGGTAATAATTAAGTTTAGAATGGAAATGGTTGAAGGTAGTTCTATTCAAATCAATCACGGAGGTGACTTTTTCTTGGTACTCTTACTTCTATCTTTTCCTTTCCTTGTAGTTACCTCTATTCTAGAGGACTAGATCTCGTTAGTTTTTTTTTTTTTTTTTTTGCTAGGTAATTGTTTATGCGGATGCGGGGGCTCGAACCCCCGAGCAAACGGTTTCAAGGTAAACCGGGTACCACTTGGGCTACAAGGCCCGGTGGTGATCTCGTTAGTTGTTAGTGATTCATAGATTTTAAAATATATATAAATATATATATAAATATATATATATATATATATTTATACTAAAAAGATAATTTATTCATGACATAGATTGAAATCAAAATTATCCAACTCACCTTGATCAAAACAAGCTTAAAATAATAAAGTAAATAAAACTTAAAAAATGGTGTCGGTGTACAATTCCACTTGTTCCAACGGCTACAGACATAAAAAAAAAAAAAGAGGCGTGCAAGTTCCACGCAATGCAATAGACATATATAATTGTATAACACTAACAAAATATAAAGGTCATTGAACTACGTTTCTGTACATTAATTTGTGATCCATTGGATTAACTTTATAATATATTTACTTTCTGCCGGTAGGACTAAAAAATAAAACATTAGAGTAGGTAATTGCTAACTCAAATTACAATTTTTTTTTTTCATCTTCTCACTCAGAAGATTAGAGAAATTGAAATTATTGCAGGAGAGGAGGCATCCGGGGCCAAAATGGCACAATACCACATTTTTTTGGAAATTTTTAGCAAAAAACCATTGTTTCGGAAATAAATGACAAACTACCACTTTTTCCAGAACTCGAGTTCCTCATCAGTTCTGCCATTGTGGCACTGCTGAGTTGGATTTGTGTGATTAAAAAAAATTATGTGGTACTCGAGCTTGGTAAACTCGAGTACCATGCAGCACAATACTCGAGTATACCAAGCTCGAGTACCTTTTATAAATAAAATGCAAAATTTTTTTTTCTACAGTACTCGAGTTTACCAAACTCGAGTACTGTGTAAATTTTTTTTTTTTTTTTTTTTGGGGATAATCAACAAATAAACATAAAGATAAAAATAAGTAGCTTTTTTATGTTTTTATTTATTTAATAAGAAGCATTGTAAAATATAGAGATTTTAATTTCGAAATATGAATTTAATTTCTACATTAATTAAAATTGTTCATTGTTTTCTCATAAAAATTGTTCACTTTTTTCTGTATAAACAATTTCTACGACTTTGCATAAAATTATTTTCTGTTCAACATTATTTAAGAAATTGTTCGCTCTCTTTTTTGCATAAATTATTTTCTGTTCACTATTTAAAAAATTGTTCACTGTTTTCTCATAAAGCACCTAGTGAAATCGTATTTTTTTTTCATGTTTGAATTTCACAATAATCGAATATATTTTTCTGCATTGATAAAATCTGTTTCTACATTAATAAAATTTTCTCTCTACACATCATATTTACTGTATATTCAAATCTGCTTATTGCATTCATAAAATCTGTTTTTTGCATTAATTAAAACTGTTCACTGTTTTCTCATAAAAATTGTTCACTGTTTTCT
Source organism: Quercus lobata (assembly GCF_001633185.2). Taxonomy (NCBI): domain Eukaryota; kingdom Viridiplantae; phylum Streptophyta; class Magnoliopsida; order Fagales; family Fagaceae; genus Quercus; species Quercus lobata. The sequence goes on from NC_044911.1 coordinate 34,553,627, forward strand.
GCATAAACTATTTCTAGCATTCTGTATAAAATTATTTTCTGTTCAGCATTATTTTAAAAATTGTTCACTCTCTTTTATGCGTATATTATTTTCTGTTCACTATTTAAAAATTTTTTCGCTATTTTCTCATAAAACACCTAGTGAAATCGTGTTTTCTAAATTTAAAAGCCAAATCTAAATGCTTTTTCATGTTTAAATTTCACAATAATCAAATTTGTTTTTCTGCATTGATAAAATCTGTTTCTACGTTAATAAAATTTGCTCTCTACACATCATGTTTACTGTATTTTCGAAGCTGCTTACCGCATTCATAAAATCTATTTTTTGCATTAATTAAAACTGTTCACTGTTTTCTCATAAAAATTGTTCACTTTTTTTTGCATAAATTGTTTTTAGCATTGGCACAGTTATTGCACTTATATGGTTTTTGTGTTTTTTTTTTAAAAATATGTAACCATATGAATAATGGACAAACTCCATGAAAGAAAAATGAATTATTCGTATAAATCACCTAATGGTAAATGCCTCGAAAAATTCGAATTTGTAAAAAAGTTCAAATTAGTTGAATGTAGAACTGTTCACTAAGTAAAACTATTTTCTGCATTAAGTAAAACTGTTCACTGTTTTCTCATAAAAACTGTTCACTGTTTTCTCATAAAAATTGTTCACTATTTTCTGCATAAACTATTTCTAGCATTCTGCATAAAATTATTTTTTGTTCAGCATTACTTAAAAAATTGTTCACTCTCTTTTCTGCGTAAATTATTCTCTGTTCACTGTGTAAAAAATTGTTCACTGTTTTCTCATAAAACACCTAGTGAAATTGTGTTTTCTAAATTTAAAAGCCAAATCTGAATAACTTTTTCATGTTTAAATTTCACAATAATCGAATTTGTTTTTTTGCATTGATAAAATCTGTTTCTACGTCAATAAAATTTGCTCTCTACACATCATGTTTACTATATATTCGAATTTGCTTACTGCATTCATAAAATCTATTTTTTGCATTAATAAGTAAAATTGTTCACTATTTTCTCATAAAAATTGTTTATTGTTTTCTGCATAAACTGTTTTTAGCATTGGCGCAATTATTGCACTTAAATGGTTTTTGTGTTTTTGTGTTTTTTTTTTTTAAATATGTAACCATATGAATAATGGACAAACTCCATGAAAGAAAAATGAATGACTCGTATAAATCACCTAATGGTAAATGCCTCGAAAAATTCGAATTTGTAAAAAAGTTCGAATTAGTTGAACGTAGAAATTCGAGAAAAATCGATGGAAAATCAATGAACGTACCAAATTGTGAAGGTGTACATAAGATGTAGAGATAGTCTAGCCTTGTTGAGAAATTTGATTTCGTTGAAAGTACAAAATAATGAAAATTCAATGGAAAAGTATGTACGTTAGATGTATAGATCGTATGAATTTGTTTAAAAATTTGAATTCATTGAATGTACAAAACTGTGAACACTCAAGGAAAAATTGTGTACATTAGATGTACAGATAGTATGAATTTGTTGAAAAATTCAAATTCGTTGAGTGTGTGAAATCGTGAAAATTCAAATGAAAATTGAAGAACATACCAAATTGAGTTAACTTAATGGAAAATTAATTACATTAGATGTACTAATCATCCAAATTTGTTTCAAGATTTGAAGTCGTCAAATGTACAAAATCGTGAAAATTCAATTTAAAACTATGTACTAATGTACTAATCATCCTAATTTGATGAAAATTTCAAAATTGTTGAACGTAGAAATTTCAAATTTTTCGAGGCATTTACCATTAGGTGATTTATATGAATCATTCATTTTTCTTTCATGGAGTTTTTCCATTATTCATATGGTTACATATTTTAAAAAACACAAAAACCATTTAAGTGCAATAATTGCGTCAATGCTAAAATAGTTTATGCAGAAAACAGTGAACAATTTTTTTGAGAAAACAGTAAACATTTTTACTTAATGCAAAAAACAGATTTTATGAATGTAGTAAGCAAATTCGAATATATAGTAAACATGATGTGTAGAGAGCAAATTTTATTAACATAGAAACAGATTTTATCAATGCAGAAAAAGAAATTCGATTATTATGAAATTTATACATGAAAAAGCATTCAGATTTGGCTTTTAAATTTAGAAAACACGATTTCACTAGGTGTTTTATGAGAAAACAGCGAACAATTTTTTAAATAGTGAACAAAAAATAATATACGCATAAAAGAGAGTGAACAATTTTTTAAATAATGCTGAACAGAAAATAATTTTATGTAGAATGCTAGAAATAGTTTATGCAGAAAATAGTGAACACTTTTTATGAGAAAACAGTGAACAGTTTTAATTAATGCAAAAAACAGATTTTATGAATGCAGTAAGCAGATTTGAATATATAGTAAATGTAAGGACACGGTTCGTAACGACCCGTAATAGTGTTGGGTTCGCACGTAAAAAGGCCCAAACAATATCATTTATAGAGCGTGGGTTTGAAAGTCTAGGCCATGGTCACAAGACAGTGGGTTTTTGTTGGTGTTCGTACATAATTAAATCGTGATCACCATAGGAGTCTTTCTCCTGGAGGCGGGCTGGGAGGCTCTGGTTTTTGGCCATTTTTCCCAGCCCCCCTTTTTGGCGCATTAACCTTTACATTATATAGCCCTTCTTGGTTGATCTTAGCCCTCCACTTGTTGGTCAGGCAAGTGCCTACTTCTATACCCGTCCCATCAGCTGTCCCTCCTTACTTTCTGTTAGTTGCAATGATCGAAGTCGCCCTGCCCAGGCGTCTTTTCTCATTAACATGGTCAGGACGCTGGCTGGTGCATTTAATGCGGAGGGGACGTGTTTACCCTGAACCATTTTTGCACCGTACCCCCATGTGGGTCTCATTCTACTCGCATCTCTTTCAGGGGGCTCTTTTGGGGGCATCCTTCATCAAGACGTTGCTCTTCCCCTTGAGGTCCTGGAGTGCTGAGGACAGGGTCGTCCTCAGCTATTCCCCTCGACACTTCGGACTTTCCCCATTCGTCCTCGGCACATACCCTCCTCGGCATGGGCACCGAGTCCTAATAGGGCGTGGGTCGGAACATAAGTTCCCTGGCCCCACAGTAAATATGATGTGCAGAGAGAAAATTTATTAATGTAGAAACAGATTTATCAATGCAGAAAAATATATTCGATTATTGTGAAATTCAAACATGAAAAAACATTTAGATTTGGCGTTTAAATTTAGAAAACACGATTTTACTAGGTGTTTTATGAGAAAACAGTGAACAATTTTTTAAATAGTGAACAGAAAATAATTTATGCAAAAAAGAGAGCGAACAATTTCTTAAATAATACTGAACAGAAAATAATTTTATGCAAAATTGTAGAAATTGTTTATACAGAAAACAGTGAACAATTTTTATGAGAAAACAATGAACAATTTTAATTAATGTAGAAATTAAATTCATATTTCGAAATTAAAATCTCTATATTTTACAATGCTTCTATTTAAATAAATAAAAACATAAAAAAAAGCTACTTATTTTTATCTTTATGTTTATTTTTTAATTATCCCAAAAAAAAAAAAAATTTTTACATGGTACTCGAGTTTGGTAAACTTGAGTACTATAGATTTTTTTTTTTTTTCTGCATTTTATTTATAAAAGGTACTCGAGCTTGGTATACTCGAGTATTGTGTTGCATGATACTCGAGTTTACTAAGCTCGAATACCACATAATTTTTTTTAATCACACAAATCCAACTCAGCAGTGCCACGGTGACAGAACTGATGAGGAACTCGAGTTTTTGAAACTCGAGTTTTGGAAAAAGTGGTAGTTTGCCTTTTATTTCTGAAATAGTGTTTTTTTGCAAAAAATTTCCAAAAAAGGTGGTATTTGGCCATTTTGGCTAGGCATCTAGTAATGCCACTATTGGTATAATCCGATCTCGTTAAAAAGGCAGAAGATTAGCAACATGATTGTAATACATTACGTATAAATTATTTGATACTCAAATACCCAATTGCCATTTACATAAATGTCCGTATTTTGTTCCTCTAAAAGAGAAGAAAAAGAAATGTCTGTATTTTCTAATCAATCTCAGCATGAATAAACACTAAAGAATATGAACAACAATGAAAAGTCAGAAAGGGAACACTACACCAAGGCAATGTTTCACTTTACAAATGTCAGTTTAATCACAAATAAAATCGAGATGCTGTCATTTTGCCTTACTCTGCCTTGTAACTGCAAAATACTGCCCTGGTCTCATATGAAATCAGCAATCAAGGCCTTCTCAAGCCAAAACTGAGACTCTTCCATCAACTCAGGGCCGAGTCTGAACATTAACACACAAAACTCCATCTGATTCAGTGCACCACTGTGAAGCACGGACGCAGCACCAGAGGTGCCGCACCCACCACCAATGCGGCAATGCGCGAGGGATGCTGCTGCCTGCGCGTCAGGCCGCGTCATGCCACGTGGGTTTTTTTTTTTTTTTTTTTTTAGCGACTCGTGTCGACACGGCTTCGACTCGTGTCGATTCGCGTTGAATCACGAATCGGGCCGACTCGGGCTGTATCGGTTGAAACGGTCGATTTAGGCTGAAATTAAAAAAAAAAAAGTTGCAAAACACACCGTTTGAACTTAATATTAAACCCTACTTCAGCCCACTTCACACATATACCAAACTTCAGTTCTCTGCCTCTCTCTCACTTCCGTCACTCGTCTCTCACTCTCTGTGTGCTCATTGTGCTCTCTGCCTCTATCTCGTCTCCCCTGTGGTTGTGAGACACTCAGCCACTCGACACTCAGTCAGTTGACTCACTTCAGTTCATTCTTTCTTTAGCTCTCTCTCACGCATTCTTAACTCAGGTATTGATATAAAGCTTTCAATCTTAGTTTGATATTTGATTTGTAATTTGTGATTTGTGAATCTTAGTTTTCAATCTTAGTTTTATTTAGTTAATAGTTATTACTTATTACTCATTGTGATTTGTGAATTTGTTTTGTGAATCTGTGAACTTGGGTTTGATTTATTATTAATTTATTTAGTTAATACTTAATAGTTATTATTGGTAGGTTAAATTGAATCTATTGAATTTGCAATGGATGAAGTTACTAGCACAGAAACTTCATCTCAAGAAGTGCCAAATGCTGAATGTCCTCTTTGGCAGTATGTGACTAAAGTAGAAAAACCACCTGGTACTACTGTTAAAAAAGGTGGAAACACATACTTTAAGTGCAACTATTGTGGTATAGTTTATTTGGGATCCTATTCTAGGGTTAAGGCTCATTTATTAAAAATTCTTAATAAAGGTATTAAAGCATGCCCTAATGTGACACCGAGCCATAGGCAGGAAATGCAGCGAATGCATGATCAAGTTGAGAATGATAAGTTAGAGAGAGAACAGAGAAGTCGAATTCTCTTACACCCACCTCTCCCAGGTTATGGGCCTATACCTATTTCCCCATTTCGGAGACAAGAAGGGGGTGATAGTACAAATTCGGTTGATGGAAAGAGAAGGAAGGTGATTGGGATTTCTCCTATTGAGAAAGCATTCCAAAATAATGCTAGACATGAATTGGATAGTAGGATTGCTAGGATGTTTTACACCGGTGGGTTTCCATTTAACTTTGCAAGGAACCCTTATTATCGTAATTCCTATGCATATGCTGCTACCCATAGCATCCTAGGTTATGTTTCTCCTGGATACAATGCCTTGAGAACAACACTTTTGCAAAAAGAAAGAGCTCATGTTGAAAGACTTTTGAAACCAATTAAGGACTTTTGGCTTGAAAATAGTGTAAGCATAGTTCCTGATGGATGGTCAGATCCACAAAGGAGGCCTCTTATTAATATTATGGCTGTATCAGATGGGGGTCTAGTGTTTATAAAGGCAATTGATGGGTCAGATGAATTCAAAGACGAACATTATATTGCTGGGGTGTTGAAGGATGCTATAAAAGAGATTGGACATGAAAAAAGTTGTCCAAGTCATCATTGATAATACTAATGTGATGAAGTCTGTTGGAGCTCTTATTGAAGGTGAGTATCCTAAAATATTTTGGACACCCTGTGTTGTCCATACTTTCAATCTAGCTTTGAAGAATATTTGTGTAGCAAAAAACACTGAAAAGAATGAAGTTATATATGAGGAATGTAGTTGGATTACACGTATTGCTGATGATGCATCCTTCATACGTATTTTTATTATAAACCATTCAATGAGGTTGGCAATATTTAATGAATTTTGTCCATTAAAACTGCTCCAAGTTACTGATACTAGATTTGTTTCGGTTGTTGTAATGCTGAAAAGGTTGAAGTTGATAAAAAGATGCCTTCAAGCCATGGCTATTAGTGAGCAATGGGCTTCTTATAGGGAGGATGATGTTGGAAAAAGCTCAAAAGGTGAAAGATATGATTCTAAGTGATCTTCGGTGGGATAAAGTTGATTATATCTTTGAATTCATAGCACCTATTTATGATATGCTACGAGTAGCCGACGCAGATAAGCCTTGTCTTCATCTTGTGTATGAGATGTGGGATTCAATGATAGAGAAGGTGAAGGCAACAATATATTGACACGAAGGCTTAGAAGATGATGAGTATAGCTCATTTTGGAGTATGGTGTATGATATACTCATTGATCGATAGACTAAAAATTGTACACCACTACATTGCTTGGCTCATTCCTTAAATCGTAAGTAAGTACATTTATTTTCTATTTTCCTTAGTTCCCCCTTCTAGTAAAACACACGTTTCATCTACATTTGTTTTTTAATCTTTAACTAGGTATTACTCCATTGACTGACAGTTGGAGAATCCAAAACACATCTTTCCACATCGGGATCATGAAATTTCTATGGAAAGAAGCAACTGTTTGGATCGACACTTTGAAGATGAGAATGAATTAAAGGTGGTGAAGTTTGAGTTTGCTGCATTTTTAGGAGGGAGATTTCCTTCACCAGATGCCTTGACAGATAGGTGGGCCTTACTCCCTTTGGTTTGGTGGCAATACCATGGCTCTGCATTTCCAACTCTTCAATCCCTTGCCTTTAAACTTCTTGGACAACCTTGTTCATCCTCATGTGCTGAAAGGAATTGGAGCACATACAAATTCATTCATTCCTTAAAAAGAAACAAAATGGTTCTTGCACGCGCTGAAGATTTGGTATATGTGCATTCTAATCTTCGACTCTTGTCAAGGCACAATGAGGAGTACGTAAATACAATAACAAAGATGTGGGATATTGCAGGAGACTCTTGGAATGAGAGCAACATACATGGAGGAGCTGGAATTCTTGAGAATCCAGCCCTTACACTTGATGAGCTAGAGTTGGAGGCCATAGTTATTGGGAATGCTAGCACTAGTGTTACTACTAGTGAAAGTGAAGTTCGAAGTGAAGCTATTGATCTTGATGATGATGATGTTGGTGTTTGATTGTCTTGTTGATTGTCTTATTGATTATCTTTTATTTTGTTTTAGTTTTAAACTTGTGAGTTGTATTCTAATTCCCGAACATCATGGAATGTTTTAGTTTCAATCTTGTGGGTTGTATTTAATTTATGAACATCATGTTTTAGTTATTATCTACTATTACTCTTAAATTTGGTATATGTTTGTATAATGTGAAAAAGTATGCTTAGCAATATATTAAAAATATAAATAAAAATATTTTTAATAATTTTTTAATCGCTGAGTCCCGCCGCACCCGCACCCACCTTTTTTAAAAATTACCGAGTCCCGCACCCGCACTCGCACCCGAGTCCCGAAACACACCCGTGCTTTATAGGTGCACCATCACCGTCCAAATCACCTTCCTTAACCATGCTCACAAGCTCATCTTCCTTCAAGTCCTGCAGACCCAGAAGCCTAGAGTTCTTCCTCAAGCCTAGCTTTCGAGGATCAAACTGAGGAGGCCCAATTGAAGAATGAAGAAGGAGGTTGGACCAAGAACCTTAATGTCGTAGCTCATGTAGTGGTGAAGGGCTAAGATAGGGGTGTACTTACTGATGACGTTGAGAATTGTCACCAATGAGTCGCACTGTACTCGCGAGTCAACGAACCTGCACAACAAGAACGAACGGGAGAAAAACCCTTAGAGAGCACCGGTGTGGTGCCGGCCAAAAGTTCTCCGAAGGTCAAGTTAGAATTCGTCCCTTGAGTTATTTTTTAAAGGCGTTAGAGAGGGTCAATTAATCTTACCTTGATTTGCGTGAAAGTTACTCCTTTTATAGCAGTGGAGAGGTGGCTTTTCTTCTTGACCTCCAGATCTTTCCAATGTGGGACTCTGATACCATTTCCCTTATTGGATCTTAAGGCTTTTCCAGGCAATAGAGATTTCGGGCTATGGGCCCTTACTATGTCTGTCCATGATGGGCCTTTAGGGAGCGTGGGTCCCGCGTTACACAGACCAAACAGTACCTATCCGTCAGGCCCATTAAGATAGGCCCACCAGACTAAATCTTACCATCTTCACTTACTATTAATAATAATAAAGTCCAAAACCCTTCTACCTTATCATGGTTCCCGACAAAAGCCACAAGCAATTGGACTTTGAAAGATTTTTCTTATTTTGCAAACTATTTTTTTAGTGAAAATTTTGGTCATCTATATGCATCCATGTACCAACTTCTTTTAATAATGAAATGATTCACTATTTTGAGTATTTTAAAGTCTCCTTATTCAATAAAATCTTAGACATGCAAGAATCCCTAATGCTAAAAAATTAGATTCATAAATAACAAGAAGGAAAAATATGCAAACATATAAAAATGAAACAAAGTAAAATTATTTGGGAACTAAAGAAAATTCCTAAAAGTTACTAATTGGCTTCACATTATCTCAAAAAGAACACACTAATCCAATCTCCTTGCTTCAAGAAATCTTTAATTTTTTGGCTTGACCTACAAAGGCATGCCCAGTATCAATTAATTAAGAAATCACTCAACACCATTCCTTACATATCCCCCATGTAAAGCAAGTTAAAAAGATGTTACAGAGGATAAACCCAAAATGAATATCATGATCAAGTAGAAGACCAGAAATCTTTTAAAAGTTGAATTTTGTGCAAGACTGAATGAATTAGAATTTGTTGCTAATTCTAGTGCCAAAAAAGGATGGTCAGTAATCTGTGGACTTTTATCTTTTGGTCTTTTATCTTTTGGTTCACTTTGGGTCTGTAATTAATAATTATAACTTAGCTTTTTTATGCAAGTATTTTACCAAAAAGAAAATTGAGGAAATCCATTAGTGCCACCATAGTGAACTGTAAAATTGCGACTACTTTGTAAAGTGTACTTGATTTGTTTCCATTTATTAACGACAACTAAGTTGTTTTTGTAGCTAATGACGTTTACGTCAATTCTTAGTGATTTTAATGGACATTTTTAGGATTTTAATCCTCCTTCTCACTTAATTATGATGCTTATAAAAAAATGTTTTCGTAATATCAAATTCCATATTTTTACTTTCTAAAAAAAAAAAAAATTCTGATATTTATTTATTTATTTATTTGAGAAAGCAAATTACTGATTGATCCTGTATTCCTGTGCCCAGAATTTTTTGGTTTTGTTTTTCCTTCTAAAATCATGCCCAAAATAGGGTGGTTTATAGTTTCAAACTCTTAATTATGATGCGGAATAGCTCAAGTAAGAGTATACCAATATTTTTATTTGTATTGAGACTATGGGACTGTTTGGTACTATTGTTTAAACAACAGTTTTCGTTGTTTAAACAACAATACATATATTTTTACAACACTTTTTCACCCACATATATTTTTACAACATTTAAACAACGTTATTAAAAATTTCTTACCAAATAGGTCCTAGTATTCTGTGGTTTATTTCCTGAACAAGCCAAGAAAAACTTTAGTGGATCGTGGGCTCATGGCCTAAGTATAATTTATACAAGGTTTATTTATTTTTAATATTAATTATTTTAATTTTTAAAAAGATATAATTTAAACAAGTAGACATATCTAACCTTCGGCCCAATCCTGCATTTTAATTAAAAAACATATTCTATTCCCGTGCTCTATTGGGCTATAAATGGGATATTAGGCCTTATTTCTCAAACCATATCCGCAATAAATTTGGGTTCTTTGTTTTATTGTACTAGTCTACCAACTTGTGGGATTTTAGTCGAAAAGGATAAAATAATTTGAAAAAAAAAAAAAAAAATTTTGTCTTAATCTTCTATTTTATTTATTTATTTATTTTTCCCATTTCTGTATTATAGAAATATGCTCATGACATCGCCCCCTAGTTGGGTGAGTGGAGTTTGAGCTGGGGCCGCAGTATATATATTATGTAGCAGCATATATATGAAGTAAGTAATGCTAACTATTTCAAAAAAGAAAAAAAAAAAATGTTCACTGCTCGGTCATGGCAAGACCAACTTGGCAAGCAACAATTCAACGAAGACATTTTTTTTTTTTGGTTGAAAAATTGTGAAGACGAAGACAAAGTTAACCTGCAGCGAGTTAATCAAGTTCCATGAATTAGGCCCTGGGAGATATAAGTTGTTACCTGCTATTTACCACAACCACAAAAATTGAAGGAAACAATTCTCAATCAATAGCCACCTAAACAGAACAGACCTTTAAAATAAGAACGTCAAGGAGCAAGGGATGTGTAGGCAAATTTCCTAGGAAAATATTTCTCTTACCTTTTGTAAAAAAAGCTTGTCGACCTCTAATATAAGTGCATTGACATCTTATAACGGACTCTTTTAATATGTATTCATTCTTCATGCCAAATGTACACAGCCAATCCAAACCAATTCTCACTCTATGGCAAAGGTTAAAGGTAGAATAGCAAGTTTGAATTTCCTCCTATGAGCTAAGTCTAACTTCTTAGACTTTTAAGTTTTAATTTATGAAAGAGTGCTGGGCCTAATCGCACATAAAATTAATGGGTCAACTTTAGTTAATTTGGACGGCAGATTCCAGAGATAAAATAGGCAGAACTAGTCCCAACCATACTTTGGCAGAATTGCTGAATAACAAATACGAAGTGGGATCATTGTCAAAGCCTGTCCGGTTGGCAAACACAAAACAATCTCTCTCTCTCTCTCTCTCTCTCTCTCTCTCATATATAGATAAGAATTTACCCAAAATATTAAAGAAAAAAGAAATTGGTAAAAAAAAAAAAACTTTTAGAAATATTACATGAATCCACCTACAATTTGGACGTGACTTCAATCTAACTTGTTAAGTTACAAATTTTCCTAATCTGTTCATGACAGTTTAACTAGGACAAAAATTACAAATGGAACCATAAGAGCATCCGTAGTAGATGTTGCAAAAAAAATGCCATTTTGACACACCAAAAGCCTATTTTATTATTTTACCACATCATTTTACAATATCTCATTTATGAGATGTTCTATCATTCAATTCTATACATAAAAATAATATTTACTACACATTAAAATAATATATTATCTCCTCCCTCTCATCACCATCATCAACAACAACAACACATCCACCATTGCCGCAACAACAGCCACCAACAACCACTACCGCAACAACATTGACCAGCCACCATCGGCACAAATCTGCATCCACCAGCGCCACCTTGAAAAAAAAAAAAAAAAAAAACACACACACACACATATAACTAGAGAGATCGGCATGACAAATCAAACAAACCCAAAAGCAAAACCCACATCAAACACAACCATAGAGATCGAACAGAGAGGAGAGAGCGAACAAAAGGGGGAAAAAGGGTGAAGGAAACCACCCCAAACCCCATCTGAACCCACCCATCAAAACCCACTCACCTCTGCCGTGAGTCCGTGACCCAGCTCGGTGTGACCCACCTCGCCACGACCCACCTCGCTGCCATACCCACGACCCACACCGTCATCTGACCCACGCCGGAGCCCATGCCAGAATATACCCAAATTGGAACCCATCCTTCACTAGAGAGAGGGCGATTAGACAGAGAGGGAGGAGAGAGAGCAGGATTCGGAGAAGTAGAGATGGAGTGGCTGAGTGGGATGAGAGAGAAAGATGAATAATAAAAAAAATAATAAAGTACAAATGCCATTTGAGTCCATACTATGTCAAAATGCAATGGTACTGTGGTATGTTGCAAAAATTTGACATATTTAACACATCTGATAAAGCTTCGTTTTTGTGTTTGGTGTGCCAAATATTTGGCATTTGGCACATTCGAAACATTTGTTGTAGATGCTCTAATGCATAATAAGTAAACGCAAATCTCAAATTAGTGCCTAATCACTAATTATTAGGAATACAAGCATGCAGTTTAGTGAATAATTAGGTTCAGAATTTTCATTTTGTGCAAAATGATTTATCAAGGATTTGCAATGGAAGATCTCCCCCACCCCCCCACGCCCCCCCCAAAAAAAAAAAAAAAAAAAAAAAAAAAAAAAAGAAGAAGAAAGCTGGTAAGTAAAAGTTAGCTCACGGCGTGGCAACAATTGGCTGCGTTGTTAATGATCCCTTGTAAATAGTAATAATTAAGTTTAGAATGGAAATGGTTGAAGGTAGTTCTATTCAAATCAATCACGGAGGTGACTTTTTCTTGGTTCTCTTGCTTCTATCATTTCCTTTCCTTGTAGTTACCTCTATTCTAGAGGACTAGAGGTCGGCTTGGGTAGTGCAGCTGCATCCGCGTTTTACTTTTAAGTCCAGCGCGTTATGCACTATTCATTAACCATGAACATTGATTTTAGGCCAATGAACAGTGCTGAACAGTAATAAACAGTAAAAAAGAATTAATTTTTTATTATTTTCAGCAAAATAAGATATATTTAAATGCACACTATATCTCGTTAGTTGTCGGTGATTCATAGATTAAAAAAAAAAAAAAAAATTATTTATACAAAAAGATAATTTATTCATGACATAGATTGAAATCAAAATTATCCAACTCACCTTGATCGAAACAAGCTTAAAATAAAGTAAATAAAACTTAAAAAATGGTGTCAGTGTACAATTCCACTTGTTCCAACGGCTACAGACTTAAAAACAAAAGAGGCGTGCAAGTTCGACGCAATGCAATAGACATATATAATTGTATAACACTAACAAAATATAAAGCTTGTTGATCTACGTTTCTGTACATTATGTTGTGATCCATTGGATTAACTTTATAATATATTTCCTTTCTGCCGATTGGACTAAAAATAAAACATTAGAGTAGGTAATTGCTAACTCAAATTACAATTTTTTTTCATCTTCTCACTCAGAAGATTAGAGAAAGTGAAATTACTGCAGGAGAGGAGGCATCCAGTAATGCCACTATTGGTATAATCCCATCTCGTTAAAAAGGCAGAAGATTAGCAACATGATTGTAATACTTTACGTATAAATTATTTGATACTCAAATACCCAATTGCCATTTACATAAATGTCTGTATTTTATTCCTCAAAAAGAGAAGAAAAAGAAATGTCTGTATTTTCTAATCAATCTCAACATGAATAAACACTAAAGAACATGAACAACAATGAAAAGTCAGAAAGGGAACACTACACCAAGGCAATGTTTCACTTTACAAATGTCAGTTTAATCACAAATAAAATCAAGATGCTGTCGTCTGCCTCACTCTGCCTTGTAACTGCAAAATACTGCCCTGGTCGCATATGAAATCAGCAATGATCAAAATCTAGCTAGCATTCTTGAGCTCCTGTTCCAAGGCCTCCTCAAGCCAGAACTGAGACTCTTCCATCAACTCAGGGCTGAGTCTGAACATTAACACACAAAACTCCATCTGATTCAGTGCACCATCACCGTCCAAATCACCTTCCTTAACCATGCTCACAAGCTCGTCTTCCTTCAAGTCCTGCAGACCCAGAAGCCTAGAGTTCTTCCTCAGGCTCTCCAAAGTGATTACCTCCTTGTCCTTGTCCATCAGCAACTGAAACCCATTACACAGCTCCCTTATCAGCCCCTCACCACCAAGCTTGTCAGCCATAACAGGTAGCAAATCTTCAAAAACAGCACCTTTGCCAACTCCTGCCATTGTTTTTTGGGATTTAGAGAGAGAGAAAGAAAGATTATCAAATAAAGATTTGGATGCAATTGTTTATGGATGAGGCAAGGAATTGAGTCAATATTTATATATGTGGAAAGAGAAGAAGAGAAGGGGTTCTTGGAAGGAACATGGGTATGGTTTCCCAATGGATGACAGCAAAGGAATAAGCGGTTAATTGCTGGTCGGTTTTGATTCTTTGAGGTTGCAATTGCCCCCTCACTTTCTCAGAAGTTTGTCAAGGGTATGCTCGTCATTTCACAAAGTTTAATGTTTTTGACTTGACCCATGGATGTGTATAATTTGTCAATTTGGTTTTGATCCATACACCATACTCCAGCTTTGTCGGAGTATTGGCTATAGGTTTCGGGTAAAACTTGGCTTGTGGGACTTCAGTTCATTGAACCCATTGTGACGATGCGTTAATGATACACAGTCAAAAATGAATATATGGCATCATCATAATGGTATTGTAACGGAGTTTTGGGCCCAAGCTAAGTTCATAAATTCCTTACATTGAATCATTCATTTTATTTAATTATAAAACATGTGACATTTAAAAATAAAATTTATAGTATATGTGACACATTCAAATAAAAATAAGAGGAAATTAGAGTATTTAATTAGAGTGATATGGTCATATTGAGTTGTATTTTTCTTCCTCATTTGGAAGAGTTTAAAAAATAGTTCAATTAAAAATGATTGGAAATGAGAGTATTTCTAAACTTGGCTGGATGATAGTTGTTCGAAGGGTATAACTGTTATTTAGTAGAGTTTGATCTCTACTTGTTTTGACTTTTAGGAGAGTTAATTTGGCCCAAGTATTGGTTATAGGAGGGGTCCTATTGCATTTGGGTTGACTTTAACCTAAAGACTATGTTCACATAAAAGTTTACGAAGGTGCCCAAAAGTGTAGGTCGGCTGGGAGTTAGGATGAGGATATGACACGTCTGGGTTCACTTTCATGAAAAATTCATGACTCATGGGAGAAAAGTTATAGGAAATTTGGAGGAAGATGCAAAATAAAAAGGCATTGGATAGCCTGATAAAGTGATAACTTTCATGAAGTAACTTCAGGTTATTGATGAACTTCATCGCTAAGAAAGTTTGTTATAATATTCAAGCATACGTACAAGTACAACTTTTAAGATGGATAATTGGGTAGGACATTTTATATAATAATAATAATAATGATAATGGTTAAATATGGTACTAGTACATTGCCCGATTGCAATGAAGGTTCTATTTTCTTGCTAGCTGCATTATGCAATTTTGTTAGTAATGGTGACGCCTCTTTCTATTATGATAAAAACTAGAATACTCTCTCTCTCTCTCTAAAAAGAGGGGAGTTTTATATATAAAGCATCAAATATACAAAACAGAGGACTTTTATATGTTACTATTTTAATATCATTGTTTATCATCTATTACTTAATGGTATGAATGTGGGTTCCAATTGGTTCAATTGGTAAAGTCTTTAATAGTTGAATAAGAGATTTGAGATTTAATCCCAATCTATACCAAAAATCGATTGGTGTCTTGATTTAATGATAAAGTATTATTATCAAGAGCAGACATCATAGATTGTAAAGTTTTCTAAAAAAGAAAAAAAAAAAAAGCTTTCTAAAAAAGAAAAAAAAAGAAAAAAAAAACCTTAATGATAAAAAGATTGAGGATTAAAATAACATATTTGAGGGACCATTTTTAAACATGAAACAAAAGTTAAGGATTGAAATGGTAATTAAACCAAAAATGAATTTTAAAATCTGATTCTTTTCCTATTTCTCTCACTCCACACATTTTACCACCCAACCAGGCTGTTGCCGTGTTGCGCTCTTCATGAAACTTCTTTTCCTTTTCTTTTGTTCTTTTCTTTCTTACGAATTTTGGCCAGATGATAATTTGGGTGTCTCGCTGTCACTTTTGGTTTATAAAATGACCTCCAAATTCCAGCTTCCATTGACTTGGAAAATTCCTTTTGATCGATTAAACCCAAACAAGCAAAATTACAACAAAAGTCAAAAGTAGTGTATTCAATTGCAGAAAGCTATGTGTGAATGTGTATTTTTTTTTTTTTTTTTAAAAAAATTTTTGGAACCTCTCATGTACTGCCAAAATTAGAACTTACAAAGCATTTCCAGTTTGGGAAAGAAAATAGGGCCAAATAAAAGTATAAGACAATCAAAGTAAGAAAGAGATGTGGATGAAGCCTAGACTAGAGTGGTCCATATTCCATAACGCGTAAGGCTACCTCCCATACACATACAATTTTAATTTCTTGGCCAGTTGGCAGTCACAGTTATTGTTTAATATACAAATTCACGAGTTACAAACACATGGATAGACTGATTCAGATTGGGACCTTTCACGGATTGCTTGTGAGCACATTGACAATTTCGATGGCTATAATGTACAAATCTAAATCTAGCTCTAAATTGGTCGACAAGTTTTTTTCGTCGGAGTCAAACAACTCCCAAGGTCAACACAGCAGGAAGCTTCCTGCACTTCTTTTTTTTCCCACAGCATTTTAGAAGTTTCTCTTCTCATATTATCTTTCACATTCATCTTATTTCTAGAAAAGAAAAAACACTATATTTCATATCTGCGTCTGAACTAGATAAATTAATTAAGGTTTACGTAGCCTCATCCTCTTTTTAACCTTGGACATTAAGAAAATTGTTAAAGAATTAATGTGATAGCCGGCCAAAATCGACATTCAACTTTGAAATTCTACAGTCAATTAGGAATCCATAATATAATTTTCTGAGCTTTAATTGATGTGGTACAAGTAAGAATTACAATTTATGTAAGAGGCAATAAATGTTTCTTTGGGGTTACTAGTAATTAATTTCCTTAATGTATAAGAGGCAATAAATTTGACTCTCATGTTAAGAGTAGAAAATAGGAGATCTCTTTTGGAAAAATAGCCTAGTCAAAATAAAGGCATTAATTTTGCAGCCATTGTGGAAGCCACAATACTTCCAATGTTCACACAGTAATATACAGTTCCTCGCTGCATACAGAAAGCCACAGGTGAACAATAAAGTTGCTTGAAAATGAAGAGTGAATGCATTATTATTATTATTATTATATATGTTTATGTCGATCTTCCCTTGTGAGTGGCAATTACTTGTGTTATTAGTCTTGACTCTTGAGGGTTTGCAACTTCAGATTCTAAATCATATTTATGCCTAGACTGCTCTAATTGGCAATGTGAAAGAACTGCCGTTTTTGTCATGTATACATAGCAATGTGAAATACTAGAGAAATTACAACAATGGAATCATGTTCCTCATTAGAAATACTGGGCAGAAGAGGGGATGGACACCGTTAAGGATGCTTCTTGTCCATTTAACATTGTTTTTTGTTAAGAGATATCGATATTCTTGGACCATGTTACAGGAACACCGTGTATCTTTATATCAACAGTTTTAATTAAGTACAGGATGGGCTCCAGGCCCAGGCCATTTAGGCATTTGCTTAAGGTAACCATTAGATAAGGAGCTCAAAATATTTGTAGGTCAATATATAATTGATTTCTCTAAGGGAAACCAAAAAAGTAAAAAAAATAAAAAATAAAAACATAAGTGGGCTATGAGATCTATTCACCTAAAAATTATAGGTATATGCAACATATCTTTATCAGTACGTGGGTTCACACATCAATAGAGCCCACTTATTATGAAAGAGATGTTGTATATATCCATTGGTGTATACTTTCTCTTATTCATCACTACATGAAAGAGATGTTGTATATATCCATTGGTGTATACTTTCTCTTATTCATCACTACTCAACAAGAGTACAAGAACCCAAAATTGTAGATAAAAAAAAAAAAAAATCCAACACAATTGAAATTTTAAGTTGTTTAAAAAGAAGAAAAGAAAGAAACTTGTTAGTGTGCTGAATCATTGTTGATGATGAACTTCTCCTAACGGTCTGAAATCTCAATTTTTGTAACTAAGCCTATTTAGTAGTGGTGTTTAAGTATTGGTATTCAAAATGATGCGAAAATTGTGGTTTAAAAAGTGTGAAAACATGTGTTTAAAGTACTCATAATACAAAAAATGTGTGTTGGGGGCCTTTTTTTTGTTGCTAATATGATATTTGGGAAGCCAAGACCGAGACTTGACTTTGGGCTTGAAATATGGCCCAAAGGCTATCAGGGAAGCGAGGAAGGCCCATTTTTGCTCAAGGTTCAGGTTGCATCCAACAAAGATTATAATAAGGCCTCAAAAATAACTCTTGCAAAAGATAAGCTAGCACAACGGATAGCCCACCACAATAAACAAAAGAAATGTCCCGCGGTAGATGTCTAGAAAATTAATAAATATATTTGCATAGTAAATGTTATGCATTTCCTCCATAGGTAGTTAATATAAAAGTGGGCCCATTATAACAAGTATACATGAGGAAAAATGGTTCAGCAGTGAATATGACAGACTTCCAACAGCAGATGTCTAACAGATTAGTAAGTGTATTTACATGACTAAAAATCATATAGTTTCTACATTATTATTAAGTCAACAAGAGGAAAAACTTCCATAGTATCCAAAACATTATAATAGCAATAAATAAGGATTAAAAGCTTCATAATTACAAGTAAAAGAGGAAAAATTAGGATGGAGTGAAGAAAGAGAAAGAGTGTCCATTTAGTGCAACAAATGTTTAAACAAGACCTCTATGTGCCATATTATGCCCATAATGATGAATATATGTGTATAGTAAGTGATGTAAATGACTTTATGGAAAGTATGAGTGAATATATGGAAATATGGAAGAGGGATGAAGTGGTATTTAGCCATTTTTGGGTATGGTGTAAAGATGGGCTGTTTATGACTATTTTAAGGTGTTGGGATTTTATGAGGAGATGGAATGAGATGTTTATGGGTAAGTGTACATGGGTATTTATGGATCAAAAGCTAATTTATGAACTAAAGGACTGCTTTATGAGCTGAAAATAGCATGATGGGTGAGAAATTTTATGAGGAGATCTTGTCCCTTTGATGAGTTGATGGTAGTTCATTTTATAGTGAAGCCTAAAGGATTGATTAGCAAAATTTAGAAGTGACCAGGTCTAATAGCAGCAAAATCCCAGAATATCTCCTCTGAGATTTGATCCAAAATGGTAAGACTTGCTTTTAGAGTGTATTGCTTATTTAGGTAATGCAACTGGAGGCTGAGATGCTCCTAATCTAGGCATTAAATGTTGGGATTTGGAGATCTCATCCAATAGAATTAGGGCAATTATGAGGATTAGAGATCTTGCTTATTGCAACTAGGATCAGAGCTCAAGAGGGTTGGTTGACATTACAAGCTAGGTGTTAACCATTGATGCTTCTGCTGGCAGCTTCCGCTGGATACCCCTTTATGCCCTCCAAACTACTTTTCCCTAATTTTCCCTTTTGGGATTCATGGGCTTGGCTCATGAATCAATTATATATGTTTTTAGTAATAAAATAAACTATTTAGTTAAGGATTTCATGAGCTTGGATGTCTTGGTTATAGCTTCCTTGAGTTGTGACTAAAACTTGGAGAAGAAGGGTATTTATTACTCATTAACTTTTAGGTGTCAGCCTAGCCTTTGGTACCGTTCACGTTAGAATTAGCAGTGGCAAAGAGGCTGATGGGATAGATGGCTAGCTCCTAATTTGGTTTAAGAGCTTGGGTTCTTCTTGGGGTGATCTCCAGTGGAATGCAGAACTGAAGGGAGTTCTCCAGCTGGGCTAGTTTGCATACATGGGCTGTTTTGGCTGAGACTTCAAGTTGGGCTTGGCCATGAGGGCTGAGTACTTTGGTGGGCCTCTAACTTGGTGATTCTCTCCGCTTGGGCCTACTCTTTTGCTTTTTCATTGCAAGTCCTACAAAATGGACAAAGATACCATATATTGTCATGGATTTTTATTCCATGTGGGCTTTAGTTATTAGTAAAAATGAAATGTATTCATAAGCTTTAATAAATATTTATGATAAGTTTTGGGTATTAATTTCCATGGACTTTAAATAACAATTTTTATAGTTTCTCATAATTTTTGCCATGGATTATTTTGTAAATGGTATTTTCTTTGGGGCTTTTAAATAGTAACCTCCAATGTTTCTTGTTAATAATATTTACCATGGGTTTTAATAAATGCAATATCCATGGGTTTCAAATAAAATATGGTAACAACCACTATAATGGAATAATGTGATATTCTCATGAGTTTTTCTATAGATAATCATAATGGGCTTATAGGATATATAATTATTATGAGTTTTTGGAAATAAATATTATGAATGTTGTGATATAAGATAAATAGTGACCATGGGTTCTTATATAAATTCCATGAGATTATAATATGATATGAAATAAATAAATGTCATGGGTGTAAGATAAATAATCATAACTTTTCATGGGCTTTTATAAGATAATTGCCATGAGTTTTGAAAATCGATAATTGCCACAGATTTCATGGGCTTGTAATATTATAGTAATAGGTTTAAGAACTTAATATTGTTCATTATTGGACTTTAAGTGAAATACTTATGATATAGTATTTTGCCAAGTATTAATAACCTTGGGCTTTTGATAAAATAGTGCCAAGTAGTTAGCTTGAGCTCTTAATAGTGCCAACGTAAATTAGGTTTTTGATATTGTTAATGTGAATTGGGCTTTTAATATTACCAATGAGAATTGAGCTTTCGATATTGCTAATAAGAATTGGGCTTTCGATATTGCTAATAAGAATTGGGCTTTCGATATTGCTAATGTAAATTGGGTTTTTGATGTTACCAATGAGAATTGAGCTTTTAATATTACGAATGAGAATTGAGCTTTTGATGATGTTGCCAATGTGAATTGAGCTTTTGATATTGCCAATGCGAATTGGGTTTTCGATAAATAAATTGCCATGGGTTTAAACCATGGGTTTTGCTTATGGAATTTGAATTCTATTGATAAAATTGTCATGGGTTTAAACCATGGGCTTTGATTATAGATTTGAATTCCATTGATAAAATTGTTTTGTCATGGACTTGAATTATGAGTTTTTCAAATATTTCCAAGTATAAGTATTCTTGGGTTTTAAATAGAATGAGATGTGTGCATTGGGCTTATAGGGCCCGTTTTGGGTTTAACTAAATAATGATAATAAAATTTGATAAGATATGAGTTTTTTGGGTTTTTTGTGATAGTTTATATCATGACCAAATTTAGATAATGAGATATGAAATATTTGTGGGCCAATGGAATAAGAAATATTCATAGAGGCCCAAAATAATTTATGGGTGATATTTTGGTATTTTTTGGTGAATAAATAAATGTGATTAAATAGGATTGGGAGACATGTGGCATGAGTGAAAAAATTGTACCTCAACAATGTGTTTGGCATCTTGTTTGAAATAACATATTTTAAAATGTGAAAAAATGTGTTCATGTGTTCGGAATGTGTATGTTTTTTTTTTTAATTAAAAAAAGTGATGACTCATTGAGTTGTACAATAAAAGTATATTATTATATTTAAGGAGAGAGTAAAAAAAAGAAGAAAAAAGAAGAAGAGAGAACAACAAAAGGTGTGAAAGAGGTGGAAGCATGGGAGAAAAAGAAAGAGATTAAAGCATGAGAGAGAATTTCATTATGTTTGGTCTTCTCAAGTGGGTCCCACTATTTTCAACTTATTTACAAAAAAAGCCACTCAACAATGTTACTTGAAACCTAAAAATTGATATGGATAAGTTCTTAAAATACATGTTTTAAACACCATAATTTGAGAATTGTAACATTGAGTTTTAAATACCATAATCAGTCAGTATTGATTCATTAAGTTTTGTGCTAAGTGTTTTTGTTAAACTAGAATATATTGTCCACAATTTTGAATTTTATTATATTTTTAAAATATATTTTTATATTATAAATAGTGTTTATTATGTTTGTAATTTATTTTAAAAAAATTATAAATGTCTACTAGGATATTTAAAAAATTTAAAATTTAAAACTTGTTATTTGAAAATAAAAACATAAAGAGAGAAGAATAAAAAAATCAATAGAATTTCTAATAGGACCCCTTGATAAATATGTTACTAACAATATAAAAAATATAACAAAAACATTAGATCAAAATCTCATAAATTAATGAGAAATTCATAAAAAAATACTTTGAAGATAATGAATTAATAAAATAGAAAAATAATAATAAAAATAATCATAATGATATATATATATATATATATATTTTTTTTTTTTTAGAAAAATCATAATGATATTTAAACATATGATATAACACTTTTTTTGGGGGTAAACTATGATATAACACTTATTAGGGTGAGTTTGGTTCAGCTTTTTGTAAAAGTGCATAATGAAAAAAGTGGAGTTTTTAAAAAGTGCATAATGAAAAAGTGCATTTTTAAAAAGCTGAGTGTTTGGTAAAAACTGTTAAAAAGTGCTTTTTGAAAAAGCTGAGTGTTTGGCTAGCACTTATAAAAGTGGATGTTTGAGTTATAAATTACTAAAAAGGACAAGATATATATATAAGTGAATTTTTTGTTTTAATTATCTCTCTTAATGCAAATTATGGACACAATATTTTTACAAAAATTTCACAATAAAGTCTATATGACAAGTTGTTAATGGTAGATAAGAAAAATAATAATGTCATTAGTAGGTTCAAATGAGAACCAATAACAAATTACTGTGTAAAATTTATTATTAGAAGTGTTACGTTTACAACATTTTTTGCAATATTTTCACAATAAAATTTATGTGGAAAATTGTTACTAGTTCTAATTTGAACCCACAACTGAAATTATTTTTTTACTAACCAATATTAACTAATAATAATCTGTTACTTAAAATTTATTGTGAAAATATTGTGAAAATATTACTGTAGTATTTCTCAATTTGAATTTTTTTATTTTTTATATTATTTTTTCTTTTTCCATTTCACGTTCACCCATACCAAGTTACCAACCACACGTTTAGTTTTATTTTTTTTCTTTTTTTTCTCCTCCACACGTTCTCCACTATCTCTACCCCTCTTTTTAACTCTCCTTTTCTCTCTCATTCTCCTCATTCATCAGAACATTCCAGGAGGTCTTCTTTCTCCAGCTCCGTCTCGTCTTTGTTTTTTTTTTTTTTTTTTTTTTTTTTTTTTTTTCCTTTTTTAACTTGATTCCAAAACTCTCTCCGATAAGAAAAAGATTTCATTTTCCCTGTCATTTAAGAACATTTCAAGGGGCTCTCATCTCATGCTATTGCTCATCTTCGTCCCCAACCCAGTCCAGATGGGTCAGCAAGCTTCTGTCCTTTATCTTTTTTTTTTTTTTTTTTTTTTTTTTTTTTTTGCTTTTATTGTTATGATTTGATTAATTTTAAAACTGTGTTTTTGAGTTTGTATTCTGGTAATCTGATTTGTTTGAGAGAAAGATTGTTTATTGTTATGATTTGTAGTGTTTGTTCTGTAGTGTTTGTTCTGTGTTTGTTCATGGGTATTTCTGGAATTTCATCATTAGCAACGGTAACTATCAAAACGCGCAGTGCGCGTTTTCATTTATGGACCGTTGCCTCACCATTTTCCTTCCGCGTTTTGCCTTCAGTTTTTTCTAAAAGTTCAAAACGCAACTTTTATAAAAAAGTTGCGTTTTGAGCTTACCAAACGCAAAACTGGGTTGAGCTTTTTTGAAAAAGCGCTTTTTGGGCTTCAAATGCTGAACCAAACGGGCACTTAAATTCTTTTCTAAATTATGTATGTATTGGTTACATAATTTCCTGTTGAAATTATATATTATTTTAAAATTTTATCGTGGCCCAGGAAAACACCCCAAGACAATGCCAAAATACAAAACCACCCTTGGGTTTCGGTCAGTCGCAAACTGAATTCTGAGTTTTCAATTTTTCCTTATAATTTCTTGATATTTTTATATTTGTGAAATTGACCACTCCATCATAGTTTCGTCAATTTTGACCAACAGAATGTGGTCACATGCATACATGGTCCTAAGGAGGGTTTACCACTGTATTCATGCATGCTTATATGTGTGTATATGAAGTTATATCTATGTTTTGCCTTGCCCCATACTGGCAGAAATTCTTTGTTTAATGTGGTTACACACACTATTATTAGATTGCTAACTCTGGACTTAAGCAACACTTAATCCATTAAATTGTAAGTTGGGATCCAAATTAGATTTATTTTATTTTTTTCATAAAGCATTCCAGCTGTCATGCTTGACTTAGTACTTGAGAAAACTTTTTCCTTCTAGGAAAACTGGGAAAGTTCACATAATCAAGGACCCTACTTTTGATTTCAAAATCAAAGCTAGATGACTCAAAGCTCGATACATTACACGGTGCTCTAGTATTTAGGAAACAGTGACAATATTAAGGGTAAAACTTAGAATAGAAAAGGTGCCTTAAAATAACTTATAAAGTCTCTCAAGTTGTGGATGGAAGAACGTTCCATCAATCATATATTTCAATAGGGTATATCCCTATAACAAAAAATTACACATGAAATGCACTTGAAAGTTGAAACTTTATAACATTGATGAATGGAGAGAAGTACAAGACTAGCTAGAAATTGAACCTCAAGAACTATCGCCCACCTTCCAAAGTGACTGTTAACTCATTATTAGAGAACGTTTCAGGTTTACTAGAAGAAGTAGCTCTGCTAGAAGGCAATCGCCTAACAATAAAAGCTGGTTGTTTAGGGGTTGGAAGAGTTGCGGTTTCACTGCCAAGCATGAAAACAACATTAGACATGGTTGGACGATCACTTGGATCTTCTTGTACGCATAGCAGCCCAACATTTACGCACTTCAAGTATTCATCTGTATTGCAACTTTCGCATAGTGTCTGGTCTATTAAATCCAGTGCCTTCTCTTCTTTCCACGAATGCCATGCCTGGGATCGATTCAAGAGTGAAAGTGTTATGAAGTAGAGAGGATGACCAAAAGGTTGATGGGTATGAAAAAAATTCAGCAAACTTACATAGCCTAGAAGACTCAAAGCATGTTCAGGTTGATAAAATCCTGTATTCCTTTTCCCACTAATAATCTCAAGCACAACAACACCAAAGCTAAAAACATCTGACTTCACTGAAAAAAACCCATCTAAGGCATATTCTGGAGACATATAACCACTGCATTAAAAAGTATAAATAATCAGTGAATCAGGTAGGTGACCAAATGGTTTTTTCTCAAAGAAAGCTGGAGGATTGAATAATGTGATAGAGTTTGAGATAGCAGGATTTGATTATACAATCTACATTAAATTAATCTCTACACAAACTTACTACGTTCCCACTACTCTGTTGGTGTTTCTTGCAGTTTCTTTGCCTCCAAAAATCCTTGCCAACCCAAAGTCAGAGATTTTGGGGTTCATCTCCTCATCTAGTAGAATATTGCTTGTTTTCAAATCTCTATGAATAATCCTCAATCTAGAATCTTGATGAAGATATAGAAGCCCACGAGCAATTCCCAAAATGATCTTGAACCGCATGTCCCAATCCAATAACTTGCATAGCTTTTGATCTTAGAAGATCAAGATTTTTTTATCCCAAGTACATAACATTATTAGTTAGCCTTTAATCACTATTTTAGGCAATCTTTTATTTTATAAGGATACTATACCTTGTGATAAAATGCATTAGAAATTCAATGTAGAGACTAACCAAATATAAAGAAGTCTAAGCTTTTGTTGGGCATATATTCATAGAGTAACATCTTTTCATCTCCTTTGACACAATAGCCCAAAAGTCTAACCAAATTCCGATGTTGGAGTTTGGCAATCAGCACAACCTCATTTTTAAATTCTTCTAGACCTTGCCCAGAACCACTTGAGAGCCTCTTTACAGCAATTTCTTGTCCTCCTGGAAATTTACCCTGATTTTGGAGTTCAAAATACACCTTTCATTGTTAACTAAGAAAAAGGTGCAACTCAATTCAACAAAGTGTAAAGAAATGAATCATTACCTTGTAAACAGGACCAAATCCCCCTTGTCCAAGCTTATTTGCACTCGAGAAGCAATCTGTGGCAGCTAGTATGCTTTCCAAATCAAAAAATGGTACATCTATGCCTTTTGCATCATTTTCTTTGAACCGGCCTGATTCAATGAAGTCTTTGACACGTCTTTCATTGTCGTATACATGAAACACAGGACTTTTCAGAGCAATTTCTCCATTTTCTGATTTCGAATATATCAACTGAATTACTCATTTGTGGGCAAGTCATATTAAAGAAGACTTGAATTTAGGCAATTTTGGGTAAAATAAGCAATGGTTAATGGTTACTAGTTTACCTTGTCTTGTGCCGATCCTTCTTCTCCAAAAATAGATACAAATAATAGTAGTTGAGAGAATAATTAGGACAATTACACTTGCAAAAGCTATTGCAATAATCAGTGATAGGGGCAACTTTCCTGTTGAATGTCCATCTGTTTGGTTGAAATCGCCAGCTGCAAGAATGAAAATGAACGTCTCACTTTTATTCAATCTTTGCCCAACAAAATCCATATTGGCAATAACACTAACCTTAGCAGCATTGACCTAATTCATTCTATCCAAAAAAACAAATAATGAACATTGCATACTTTTGCCCAGTAACATATCCTTACCTTGAGTACAATTCAAGCTCAAACTATCCCATACAAAGTTTGATTTGCAAAGGCAACTTCTCTTCCCATCTCCAGTAGAATTGCAAGTTGAATTTGGCCAGTCCTTGCAGTCTGTAGGTGAAGAACAAGTTGGCTCTGGTGGTGGATCCCAACCAATCTCAAATTCATCTTCACCTTTAAATGATAAGTCAGAACTAAAGTTGGCCTGCCCAAAATTGCACCAGCTGATCGCTTTAAATGGTGATGACTGGTTGAGCTGCAGAATTTTGTCTTGTAAGCTCCTATCCCCACAATTATTTGCGTCTTTTATTTGGATGATGAACTTTCTCTTTTCTGGATAGATATTTGTGACACGGTAGGTGCCACCAGGTGCCTCAAAGCTAACTTGGCCTGTGGTGATGTTGCAGTGAAAATTGAAGTACATTGGATCACCACATTTAGGTCCAGTGCTAAGGGGATAGGGAATCATGTTTGTGCCACAAGTTTCACAATTTCTAGTAGTTGATTCTGCAAAATTAGAACTTTAGAATTCAGAAACACTAACCAGCAAGCTTTGGCTCAATTGCTATTTAAAGATTGACCATATTGGTGATGTGTTTCACTTGTCAAGCGTATAATACAAGCATAAGGCTATGGATTCTTTAATATAAATCTGACTGAATCTAGGAAACATATCATTGATATATAGATCATAAGTTCTAAGGTGATGTTATATGAGGCTGGAGCCCATTTCAGCTGATTTGGCCTATTTAAGTCCTGTCAATTCAAAACCTAATAACTATCAATTGATCATAATTACACAATCTATTTGGTCATATTTTTCAGCTAAATGAATTGGAACATTCCTAGGAACCAAACGAATTACTCAACTGGGTAAGAACAACCTTAGCCTGATATATTTACTAAAAGTTTAGTGGTTTAGACACGGCTTGTGGTGAACTAACTTAATGCCAATAACTCCAGTGTTTGGAAGGACTAATTAGCCTTCCTTCTGTCATTAGGAGTGGAGGATCACCCCTGGTTTTCAGACATCCTCTGAACTCAATGGAAACAACAAAGCAAAAATCTAAGCCTAAGAGATCTAATTTATAGCAGTTCCTATATCAGTGACTTTCTAATCTTCAAATATACCTTAATTACATCAGCTAAAATGTATATTTGGCAATCATGAACTTTCATTCATGAAACATTTACAGATATGGAAAAAGTGTTACCTGTATCAGAAATTGCTACTCGTACAAAAAGATTTTGGCCACTGTCATACTCCTCCTGAAGATTGTTGAGGTCCTCTGACCATATCCAGCATACAGAACTGCCAGTGCCACCCCGCCGTGTGATATTCGATACTTCATAAGAATAAGCCTGGCAGCGGCAATTGTCAAGGCACTCTATTTTGCATTCCATATCATTTTTGGCATTAAATTGAGTGTCTGGATTTCCAACTTTCATCATCTCTAAGCTTAAGAAAATGTCACTCTCAGTATTTTTGCCACATAATATTGACTTTCTGGTGCAGCCTCCTGAAAAATCTCCTCTATTCCAGCTCTCCAGCAAGCTAGGCTTGAAACCAGGCAAACAATTGCACATTATGTCATTCTTACTGTTACAACTAGCGAAATTTCCACAAGCATTGTAAACACTGCATCTGTCCCTGGGCTCTGCCCAAATCAATGACCAAATCCTCTCAGTATCCCACTTCAAATACTGAAGTTGGCCCGAAAAATTCATTACTAGCCTCGTATCACTGTATAATGGTGATGCAAGATATGGCATATAAGACTCATTGTGGACTAAATTCGAGGTAAAGTTGGATAGCAAGTAAAATATAGCAGATGTCATCTGATCAGAACTAATAATCTTACCTGAAACTCCACTTTTCCAGTACCTTAAAGACCTTTTCCAGATGATGAACTGGTTCACTTCTTCTTGATCTTGCCGAAAAGTGAAGTTCCCAGGTGCTGGATCATCATAACTTTTCCACGAAGTCAATGCTAAACTTGCATCCATTTTCATGCCTGGAATAAATGTATCAGTTGGGTTTTCAAAACTCTGCCACACAACTCTCTCTGTGAGATTTTCTTGTTCCACATGGCTCACAACCAAGTTCCCAGTATCCATTAGCTTTGCTGTCCTGTACATAGGTGATGATGTCTCCATGTTTGTCCACCAGTAAGGCTTGCCACTTGCATCCAATACCTTTAGATTTCCATCTTCCACAATGGCAAAAACACCATCAGTACCTAAAACTGGGCTGTCTCGATTGGCAACCCACACAACAGTTTGTGGATTCGACCTGTAATACCATATTCCAACATATCTTCTATTGTCAGAGCTTCCACTAGGAGTGAAAAATCCCAGTTCAAAATTTTCTCCTGCTGAAATGAGAGTATTGCTTGTATCATCACTAACCAATCTGCTAAAGGATATGGTATCTCTAGCGGAGCAAAACAAAACGCATGAGAAAAGTACAAATGTGTAGAATGAGAAAATGGTAGGAAGTAGCATGTAATTTATAGACCAAGTAATGATGATGGTTTTTCTCATATTTTTCTTTTGCATACCCTTGTAATCAAATCTAAATTGGTTAGAATCTTGTACTTATCTAGAAAGAGTACAGTGGTAGCTAATCATGCAGTTTCCATACGTCTGCTGGTGAAGCTCGGATTTTGTTTTCTTTCCGCGAAACTGACTTACAGAGTTGTTTTCCATTATCAAAATTGCCCCCACACAGTAACTTTTTGACTGATAAACAGTGTCCATGGAGTTCACTGGGACGAATGGGTGAAATACATAATTGCATAGGACAAATTACACATACCACATCCCTGTCGGCTGTCACCCTTAAAGCATAATTGTGGATGGTGTTTATTTCACACCGCTTATTGCACACAAACAAATATACAATTTTTCCAACGACTTCGGTTCAAAACTTTTTGAACTGAGAGAGTGACTTGAAATAACAATTTCAATGCAAAATGTGTGTGTAGGCTTGCATACAATAAGCAATATGTACTAATATTTATATAAAAGAAGGTACATTCATATTGAAAAAGAAAATCATATGTGAATAAAGTAATAGAAAAAATTGAGTAAAAAACAAAAACACTTTATTTTACATATTGACTGACACTTAGACCAATGTGGAATATGGGATGATGTGTACTAGTTAAATAATTGGTACCCAATTTTCTAGTCGGAATTGACTTGATTTAGAGCTGATTTAACATCTTATCCAAGATTCACATTATCAAAAGAAAAGGAAAGTGCAGCACTATTCCCATTTGACATTTACAGGGCACAAAGAAGTTATGCAAAGGATGACAAATAAATAACAAGGAAGAAGCACGTGAAGATGACTTGGGGACGAAAGGCACTAGCAGAAAGAAGAAAAACTGGCCCATAATGAACCACAAATTACTCATTGAATTGAACTTACAGCTCTCCTCTTTACGAGACCAAGACTGAGCTAGCCCTTTACCTATCAATAATTATTTCAGCCTGTTTTATTTGTGCGTTAAACCTATAATTAGATTCGAGGAAAAACAATACCAATAAGTTGAAGTTTAATCTAACCATCAGAATTGTCATATTTATTTTCTCTCCTTACATAACCACACACGATTGAAGGGGAATATGATACAAGGTCGTAGACTCGTAGAATTTAAATAAAGAATAATTTTATTTTTTATTTATTTTTATATAAAAAGGGCAGCACAATAATAATCTGTAATTAGAGGGGTAATTGAGTGAACTAAGTTGAATTATTGAAAAAGCAGGGCGGCCAGGGAGGTCAAGATTGTTGGATTTGTTTAATTTGATTTGATTGAAAAGTTGTCCCTGGGTTGACCTTTTTTCCCTCTTTTTGTGGGAAAGAATTTAAGATGTGATTACGCGGGTTTCTTATATAAAAAAGCATCATTTGTCACTTTTTGTTTCGAGCAATTTAATAACACGATGATAATGACATAACTAACAAGATCAAGGTCGACCAGCCTGTCCTTTCGCATGACCCTAAGGCTAAGAGGGTTTTGGTTTTGGAATTTTTTGTTTTGTTTTTTGTGGTAATAAATGATTTCATTAATTAGCCAGAAGTAGCTCATTAGGAGAATATCGCTTCTCATAATACAAATCCATTTTATCATACAAAAGTAAAATACAAATATGCACATGTGGACTACGAAAAACTTCAAATCCTAACTTATATATCTGGTCTTTCTCTTGCCATGGCGTAAGTAAATTGGTTTGCCTCATGGAAGCAATAACTCATCTTTTACAATATCTGACTGAAGAGGTTCCTATAATCCATGATAAGAGTTGCATGTTGTGAGTATAGTTATGTGTTTAAGAAACCCGGAAAAAAAAAAAATTAGCATTGATGAAGTGTAAATTCGTTAGTCGAAGTAGGCAGATGGAACTTCCCGTCAGCACCAATGTATCCTCAAAAAGGGGTCATCGGCGTGGTGCCTGCCACAACGCCTCCGATGCCAAAGTTAGAACAATAAAGCAATTCGCCAAACTCGAAAGTAATAGATATTTTCTTAGAGTATCAGTATGTATGTACCTTATGCTGCCGATGTGAGGACTTTATATATGTGATCTTGACTGCTAGCCGTTGGGGTGTTAATGCCTATCTTTAGTAACGCCTCCAGCCCAATTATGGGGCTTTTATTAGGCTCCAACGGTCTGTTTTGCTGGTTTTGTAATTGCCCAGGTTACTTGCTGGCATCATTGAATGACTTTCCTTTCCTCGTCAGTGATGGCTGTTCGTCGCCAGGGATGACCTCGTCACTAGATTGAATTCGTCAAGGTAATGTGTTCTCGTCACTCCCATCAGTTGCCTCCTAGGTTCTGTGGTCGTCAGTGACGTGTCATGAGGGCTACAGAAGGTGAAAGGTTTCTTTTCCTGAGTTGTTTGTGACGCTTGGGGTTTCGTTTCGAATTTAATGTATGATGGCGACGCGGTATGAAATGTGGCCACGTGGCACGTGCTGATTGAAGGCATTGATGGCATGACCCTTGGGTTTCCCGCTACTTTTCAGTTTCCTTGGATTTTTGGTTTCAAAAACTTTTCTTTTTCCTTCACTCTGATTTTTCTTTCTTTTCCTGCTCCGAGTGTTTGTCTCTCTTGCTTGTTTCTGCGATTATTCCGATTCTGCTTCGGCGACTTCAACCTTGCTCCGGCGATGAATTTCTCTGGCCTCGACTGTTCCGCTTTTCAAGGTACGCTACTTCTTTGATTTTTCTCAGATCCTTTTTCTTCATGGCCCCTTTATAAATTCCTGATTTTTCCTTTGTCTTTTGCTTTTGTTGTTTTTGTGTTTGATATGTGGGCATTTAGGATTGGGTACCCCTTTTCATGGTTAGTTCTTCTGAGGTTTGGGTAGCTTGCCCCTCAGTTTCTTTCTTTTTTGATTGCTTAGGGGCGGCTTTGGGTGTCTCCGGGGACTTTTTTCCTTTGATTGGGGACTATCTTTTTGAAGGTTGTGGGTTGAGTGTAGTTCTAGGGGAGCTGTCTCCAATTTTAGGTCAGTCGCTGGCTTGGTTTGAGGGAGAGACGAGGAGGATGTCGGAGGTGAGATCCAGCGAACTAGACACGGGGTTGTCGTCTAGCGGCGGCCCAGTTGAGGGTGATACGGCCGTTTCCACCCCTCATCAGGTTAGGGCTTTTTATGCTCTTAACGAGGAGTGTGGGCTGGATGCTGACACCGTGGCTAGGTTCAAGGATAGGTTCCAGTTTCCTGCGAGAGTTCGCGTTCGTCGGCCTGGTCCTGAGGATCGGGCTTGCCACTTCTTTCTTGGTGAAGTATGCTTCTACGAGGCTGCTTTCACTTCTGGGCTTAGGCTACCCGTCCATCCTCTGGTGATGGAGCTTTTGGGTCATTTTGGCATTGCCCTTGGGCAACTCATGCCTAACTCCTGGAGGATAGTTATCAATTGTATGGAGATTTGGCTGGCTGCCAATGGAGACATGATCAAAGTGAGTGAGCTCGTCCACCTTTACCGCTTAAAGGAATTGAAAGAGTATGGGTATTATGAGCTAGTCCCCTGGACGAGGAGGACTAGAATCATTAAGGGTTTAGCTTCGTCATTCAGGTACTGGAAATCACGTTTCTTTTTCATGTCCGAGGATGACTTTGAGACCCCTTCTAGTGAGGCTTGGGGTGATATCCCAAGGTTACTTCGTCGGTGGGGAACCCCAAACTTAGGTGCGTCCACGTTTCTCATTGTCTGTTCATTTTCGTTTTGCATATTTGGTCGTCACTAACCACTTGTTCAATTTCTTTTGCAGTTAAAAGACGCCCCAAACTGAAGAGCAAGTATCAGGGTCGTGTTGAGAAGGCAATAGAATACGCAGAGTCAATTGAGAGTTGGGACGATCTTCTTGATCCACGGACGCTTGCTTTCTACTGCTTAGGGCCAGACCCATCTCCTTACGTTTTGCGCAGCATCAACATCGAGGAGAAGAAGAGTAAGCATTTACCTCGTCAGTACTGATCTTCACTTGTGTACTTTGGGTTTCTTAATTTTTTTTTTATTTTTTTTTTAGAGATGACGACTAAATTCAACAAAGATATGTATGCCAAGATGAGGTCCAAGAAGGACGAACCCTTGGCGAACATTGGCAAGAAGGGAGTTCGCGTCACGGGAAAGGGTCCGTTCGTCCTTCCTTCTGCAGATGCCACTCCCATCGTCTCGGGAGTAGAGAGTCTACGGGTGGCTTCGCCGGCCACTTCAGTTGAGGAGATCCCTACCCCGTCATCAAAGAGGCCGAGACTGTCAGACAAAGATAAAGAGAAGGAGAGAGTGGGCTTGTTCGTCTAGGACGATGAAGGTGTGGCCGTGGAGCGGGCACATAACGTTGTGAAGGTTGAAGACCTTAAGGTCTTTTCTGGAGTGCCTCTCAATGTGGTTGCAAGTCAGCATGTTCATAAGATCGTGCAAGTAAGGCTGTTTATGTGTTTTCCTTGGTTTCTTTTCACATCAATTTCCCCATCCTTTTTTACTGACGCACTTAATTTGCTTTGTCAGGTGTTGGGGGAGAGCCTTCACCTTGCTTCTGAGTGTCTCACTTAAGAGGCTAAGGTGGCTTCTTTGGCGTCCAGGATGGAGGCTTTGGAGAAGGAGAACTCGACGCTGAAAAAGGACCTCATAAAGTTGAGTTCTCCTTCTCCACATTGAAGGAGAAAGTCAAGGCTTTGAATTCCGACCTTAGGGTCGAGCGTCAGCTGAATCTGGAGAAGGATGACCAGCTACAGGCGGCAAAGGAGAAGTTGAAGACGATCGCTGCTAGGTTCGTTGAGGCCTTCCAGCAAACTGAGGAGTATTCCACAGTACTCTTCAGCTGGTACTTCAAGGGCTTCGAGCTCCTTCGTAGGTACCTCGTTAAGCACCCTACAGGGGTTGATCTGCTGAATTTGGATCTAGAAGTGGTAGATCAAGAGATGGCTGCTGACGAGGCTGCCCAGTCTTCTGCACCTGAAGGTGATGCCCCTGTTGCTGATGATGCCCCTGTTGCTAATGATGCTCCCGCTACTGCTGACAATCTTGTTACTGACGCTCCAGAAACCCGAACCTGATACTTAGGAAAATTTATCTGTCATATATGCCTGTTGTGTTTTGGGCCTTTTTGGTGATGTAAATATATGTTTTTTTTTAAAAAAAAATCTATTTTTAGAACAATGTCTCTTGGCCCTCTGTTTCATGGGTTTGTAGGAAGAACAAAGATAATTGCCCTCTGTTTTTGGGCTTTTTATGATTTTGTACTTACCCGTTTTTATGGCTATGCTTCTGTTTATGACCATGCACGTGTTTGTGATTTAGCATAAATTTCTTAGCATACCTTGTACTTAGCTTGTACTTAGCATAAATTTCTTAGCCGTGATTTGCTCGTCATTCTTTATCTTTAATGAGGGTTCTTGTCCTTCTTCTTTTTCTCCTTATCCTTTCTCTTGCGTATTCGTCAGTATCCTGAGTTCGTTAAGCGGGACTTTGCCAATTGCGTAGGCCTTAAGGATTGTGTCTTCGTCACCAGCACGTTCTGGGGACATTTACTTTCTTTTATGTCTTCGTTAGTGACTTACATCCGTCAAAGCGGAATCTTATCACTTGGCCACTTTTTGGTGACTTACATCCGGTTAAGGAATCTCGTCACTTTAGGATTCGTCAGTGATTTACATCCGTCTTGGCGGAATTTTATCACTTGGCCATTTTTTGGTGACTTACATCCACTCAAGGAATCTCGTCACTTCAAGTTTCGTCAGTGATTTACATCCGTCTTGGCGGAATCTTATCACTTAGCTTTCACATACTTTGTACCTGTTATGAGGGTCGTTAGTAACTTACATCCGTCAAGGCGGAATCTTGTTACTTTAGTTTGCCTTATACCCGTTGGCGTTGTCGTCAGTAACTTACATCCGTCAAGGCGGAATCTTGTTACTTTAGTTTGACTTATAATTGGCTAGACCTGTTTGAACAAAGACATCAGAGAATAAAGTTTTTTTATTAAATTCAAGAATGACTGCATTTGTCTATTACATCTACTGGTGGTACTTTTTTAAATGCTCAATGTTCCATGGTCGAGGGAGCCTTTGTCCGTCCATGGTTTCCAGGTGGTAACTTCCTTGTCTTGAGTAATGAATGACTCGGTAAGGTCCTTCCCACGTAGGACCCAGCTTTCCCTGGGTAGGGTCTTTAGTTGCTGTGGTGGTCCTATGTAGGACGAGGTCTCCTATGTCCAGTCGTTTGAGTTTAACCCTCTTATCGTAGTATTTGGCCATCTTTTTCTGATATTTCGTCATCTTGCTGGACGCGTTGTCTCTTACTTCGTCCAGACAATCCAGGTTGAGTCGTAGTTCGTCGTCATTGATCCCTTCGTTGAAAGTTCCTCGTCTGATGCTCATTACCCCCACTTTGACTGGGATTACTGCTTCTGTGCCATAGGTAAGCCTGAAGGGGGTTTCTCCTGTCGGGGTTCTGGCTGTGCTTCTGTAAGCCCACAGGACATCTGGTAATTCTTCTGGCTAGGCACCCTTTGCATCGTCCAGCCTGGTCTTGATAATCTTGAGCAGCGTTCGGTTCGTTACTTTCGTCTGCCCGTTTACCTAAGGATGCCCTGGGGACGAGAACTGATTCTTGATCCCAAAGTTTGAACAAAATTCCCTGAAACCTTGGCTGTCGAACTACCTCCCATTATCTGATATGATCGTCAAGGGAATCCCGAACCTGCAGATTATATTCTTCCACACAAAGCTCCGGATCCGAGCCTCAGTGATCGTTGCTAGAGCCTCTACTTCAACCCATTTCGTGAAATAATCAATAGCAACAAGTAGGAACTTTACTTGACCTTTACCTTGGGGTAGCGGACCGACGATGTCGATTCCCCACTGTGCAAATGGCCATGGGGAAGCAATAGTCGTCAGTCTCTCTGCTGGAAGCCGTTGTACATTCCCGTATCGCTGGCATTTGTCGCACCTCTTGACGATCTCAACAGCGTCTACCTGCATGGTTGGCCAAAAATATCCTGCTCGTACTACCTTGTTCACCAGGGATCTGAAGCCAGCGTGATCGTCATAAATTCCTCCATGGATTTCTTCCAGGATGTATCTAGCCCTTTCCTCGTCGACGCACTTCAAGTAAGGCATAGAGAAGCCTCTCTTGTACAAGGCGTCATTCAAGATCGTGAACCTGGCCGCTTTCTTCTTGATCTTTTTAGCTTCTTCTGTGTTCTGAGGGAGGCGCCCGTCCTGGAGGTAGGATATTATAGGCGTCATCCAGGTGTCTGTGCTCTGGATGGTGAATGTTGCAATTTCTTCGATACTAGGGTGTTTCTGGACCTCCATCGCCAGGTCTATGCTAATCCCCCCTTCTTCTGATGACGCTAGCTTCGATACTTCGTCAGCCTCCATATTCTGACTTCTTGGGATTTGCACGAACTCTACTATATCGAACTCCTAAGTTAGATGTTTCATCAGCTTGAGGTATTTTTGCATCCTTTCTTCCTTTGCTTCGTATTCTCCCCTGATCTGTCCGATCACTAGTTTTGAATCACTTTGGATCAACAAGTTTTTAGCACCAAGAGCTTTCCCAAGCCTCAGTCCCGTCAGTATCCCTTCGTATTCAGTTTCGTTGTTGGTGGCTGGGAATTTTAGTTGGGCCCCATATTTGAGCACTTCTCCGTCAGGGGTGGTTATGACAACCCCTACTCCCCCCTTTCTCTGGGCTGACGAACCATCAGTTTGTATTGTCCATCTATCTACCCCGTCGGTAATCCTATCTTCGTCTGGAAGAGTGAATTCTGCGATGAAGTCCACCAGAGCTTGCGCCTTGATCGCTGTTCTGGGATGGTACTCGATGTCAAATTGACTAAGTTCAATTGCCCACTGGACCATTCTTCCTACTGCTTCAGGCTTGTTCATTGATTTCTTGATTGGTTGGTCCGTCATTACAAGAATGGGATTTGCCTGGAAATATTGCCTTAGCTTCCGCGAGGCTACTATTAGCGCAAACGCAATCTTTTCGATCCTTGGGTATCTGGACTTAGCTCCTTGGAAGGCTTGGCTGACGTAGTAAACTGGGAGCTGCTTCTTGCCCTCTTCTCTGATCAGGGCTGCACTTACTGCCGAGGCTGACACTGCTAGGTATAAATATAGGTTTTCCCCTTCTTTGGACGGGCTTAGAAGAGGTGGACTGCTCAGGTAACGCTTTAGTTCTTGGAACGCCGCTTCGCACTCGTCGGTCCAGGCAAAAGCCTGCTTCAAAGTTTTGAAAAAGGGCAGGCATTTGTCTGTAGCCCTAGAGACGAACCTGTTTAAAGCCGCTATCCTTCCTGTGATTTTTTGAACATCCTTGACGATTTTGGGTGAGGCCATGTCGATGATGGCTCGTACTTTCTTTGGGTTTGCTTCTATTCCTCTCTGGGACACCATGAATCCCAGGAACTTTCCCGAGTCAACCCCAAAAACACACTTACTTGGATTCAACCTCATCTAGTGTTTCTTGAGGGTTGCAAACGTTTCCTTCAAGTCATCCAGATGTGTGAGCTCTTCCTTGCTCTTGACGAGCATATCGTCCACGTACACCTCCATGTTCCTGCCAATCTGTTAACTGAACATTTTGTTCACCAACCTCTGATACGTAGCTCCAGCATTTTTCAGCCTAAAAGGCATTACCTTGTAACAGTAGAGTCTTTGACTTGTGATGAAGGCGGTCTTCTCCTGGTCTTCCTCAGCCATCTTTATCTGGTTGTACCCTGAGAAGGCGTCCATGAATGTCAGTAACTTGTGCCTGGCTATGGAGTCCACGAGCTGGTCTATTCTTGGTAGAGGGAAGCTGTCCTTTAGGCATGCTTTGTTCAGGTCGGTGAAGTCTACGCACATCCTCCATTTCTCGTTTGCTTTCTTTACCAGGACGACGTTTGCGAGCCATTCAGGATAATATACCTCCCGGATGAATCTAGCCGTCAGGAGTTTGGTAACTTCCTCTGCAACTGCCTGATCTCGTTCTGGGGCGAAGGTTCTTCATCGTTGCTGAACGGGTTTCCTTTCTGGGTCCACATTCAGTCCGTGCTGGATGACTTCTGGAGATATGCCCAGCTTGTCCTCGTGGCTCCATGCAAAGACATCTAGATTCTCTTTAAGGAACCTTATGAGTCTTGTTCTCATCTTGGGGCTCAATGTCGTTCCTATCTTGGTCGTCTTGTTCGCTTCTCCTTCTACCAATTCCACTGTTTCCAGGGCTTCTATCCTGTCTTCTTCTTTTTCTTCAATCATCCATGTGTGGTTCTCCTTCCCAACTAGGACGACTTGATAGCATTCTCTTGCCAGGACTTGATCTCCTTTCACTTCACCGACGCCATTATCTGTTGGGAATTTCACCTTCAAACAGTAGGTTGACGTCGCTGCCTTTCATTTGTTAAGGGTGGGCCTCCCAATGATGACATTGTAGGATGAAGGACAATCTACCACCAGGAAGTCTACTTGTTTGGTCAACTGTACTGGGTAGGCCCCTACCGTCACCGTCAATGTCACTATGCCTCTGGGGTAAACCTTGTCTCCACTGAAGCTGACGAGTGGAGAGTCAAAATGGCGCAGTCTTTTAGGGTTTAGTCTCAGCTACTGGAAGGCTGGGAAGTAGATGACGTCCGCGGAGCTTCCGTTATCGACGAGGATCCTTTTGGTATTGAACCCTTCTATATTCAGCATTATGACCAGGGGATCGTTATGGGGCTGCTTCACTCCCAGGGCGTCTCCTTCACTGAAGGACATGTCTTGGTATATTCGTTGGTGTTTGGATGGAGGTATGGCGTGGACGCTGTTCACCTGTCTCTGGTATGCCTTTTTGAGTGATTTAAACGATCCTCCTGAAAACGGTCCTTCTGTAATCGTGTTTATCTTCCCGATCACCTTGTGTGGAGGCTGGGACGGACGGTCGTCATCCCGGGAGAAGGATTCATGTTGGATTTTATTGTCGTCCCTGGACTTGCTATATTCTCCTTTCTTCACATATTTCTGTAACCCTTTCCGTATTAACTCTTCTATTTGCTCCTTTAGGTCTCTACAATCCTCTGTGTGGTGGCCGTGATCTTTGTGGAACCGGCAATACTTGTTCTTGTCACGGACATTGGGGGATGAGTGCAATGGCTTAGGCCATTTGAGATAATGCTCGTCCTTGATCTACGTGAAAATTTTGTCAACAGGCATAACCAAAGGAGTAAATCTTACCGTCCGAGGATTTTTATCATCCTTCCTCCTGTTCCCGTCATTGTTCTGATGGTCTGGTCGATCTTTTTTTTGCCCCCTACGGTCGTCTTCCCTCTTGGCCTTGTCTCCTGGCTTCTCGGCATCCTTTATGGCAGCTAAAGCATCTTCAGCATTCATATACTTCTGTGCCTTCAGGAGCATTTCCGCCATCGTCTTTGGGGGGTTCTTTGTGAGGGAGGCCACGAGTTCTCTGGACCTCAACCCCGCCTTGAAGGTCGTCAGCTACACCTTGTCATCAGCTTCGTCTACCTCCAGAGTCTCCTGGGTGAATCGTTTGACATACGACCTCAGAGTTTCCTTCTCTCCCTGTCTTATGGTGAGTAAGTAGTCTACCGGCCTCTTTGGGCGTTGCCCCCCTATGAAATGGCTCAAGAAGGCACTACTTAATTGATCGAAGTTGTCTATGGACGAGTTTGGCAACTTTGTAAACCATTCTCTTGCAGCTCCTTTGAGAGTCGTTAGGAAGGAACGACACAGTATCTTGTCAGGTGGTTGTTGAAGACCTAGAGTCGTCTTGAAGGTATTAAGATGATCTTGTGGGTCTTTTAGTCCGTCGAATGGCTCAAGTTGAGGTAAGCGAAACTTTGACGGTACAGGGCATTCGAGTACCGCGGCAGTGAAGGGTGAATCCGTAGCCCTTACCATTTTGTCTACGCTTTGATCCGTCTTCTCCTTAATGGCGCTTCTCAGTTAGTCCATTTCCTTCCTCATTTCTTGAAGGAGATCCGAGTTCTGCTCGTCTGGAATAGTTGGCCTCTGAGGGGTTCCTCTTCGGTGACTATCCCCTTCTCCCTTCAAGTTACCCTTGGACCGGTTCTCTTCCTGTTGAGCCTGTTGAACCTGCTGGAGCCGTAACTTCATTTCCTGGTTCTGTTTGGTGAGTTCTTCAATGGTGGCTGCAAGGGCTTGGACTTGCTGGGCCAAGGCTGCTGAATCTGGGTTGAATTCCATCTGAATGTAGAGGGTTGATGGAAACTACGTTTTCAAATATGATTTTGAGAATGTCGTTCCCCACAGACGGCGCCAAACTGATGAAGTATAAATTCGTCAGTCGAAGTAGGCAGATGGAACTTCCCGTCAGCACCAATGTATCCTCAAAAAGGGGTCACCGGTGTGGTGCCTGCCATAACGCCTTCGATGCCAAAGTTAGAACAATAAAGCAATTCGCCAAACTCGAAAGTAATAGATATTTTCTTAGAGTATCGGTATGTATGTACCTTATGCTGCCGATGTAAGGACTTTATATATGTGATCTTGACTGCTAGCCGTTGGGGTGTTAATGCCTCTCTTTGTTAACGCCTCCAGCCCAATTATAGGGCTTTTATTGGGCTCCAACGGTTTGTTTTGCTGGTTTCGTAACTGCCCAGGTTACTTGCTAGCATCATTGAATGACTTTCCTTTCCTCGTCAGTGATGGCTGTTCGTCGCCAGGGATGACCTCGTCACTAAATTGACTTCGTCATGGTAATGTGTTCTCATCACTCCCATCAAACATCAATCTCAAGTTTAACTACCAATAAGTTAAGGCTTATAAACAATGACAATTCATCTCTCAAAGTTCATAATTCAACGACCATAGTATTCACATCTATGAGTTGAGAAAATAGAAACCCATATAATATAATCCACGAGCCTTAATGGTCACAAATCACACCACAACCACTAGCTACTCCAGGGATACCCAATTAGGAGCCATCAGTATTTAGTTTAAACCAACCACAAGTTTATTCAATATAACTTTGACAAATTTTTTTGTTCTTCACCACAAGTAGGGACAGAGCTAAAAGGGGCCCAAGACCCCCCTAATCTTTTTTATATTCCTATTTTAGTACTCATAAAATCATAAATTCTACACATTTCTATTTATTGTCTCCTCTACAATTTTGAGAAAAGAAAAAAGACTACTGATTAACTTAATCCGCTGTTAAAATAGCCTAACAACTGCAAAAATGGCCCCAACAATTAGGGCTTTCCAGTGGTTCATTGGCCCGCCCAAACCGACCGGGTCTGACCAACTCGAAGCCTAGCAGGTGGACTCGAAACCCATGGTTGGTCGGATTTGGGTCTGTCTCTTACAAACACTGATGATTCGGGTCGGATAGCGGGTTAAGGAAATAAAAACCCGTATTAACTGACCCGACCGATGGTTTTAGATTTTTTAAAAAAAAATAGAAACTTCAATTATTCCTAGGAGAACACGTGAAGAGAGAAGCGTGATTGGACTAAAGCACTGAGTTGTTTAGTGTTACACGCTAAGTTTCAAATCAAAAGCACTGAGTTGCTAAGAGTGATTGGACTAAAGCACTAAACTTACACAGTTACACGCAAAAGAAAATCAACCAAATCTCATCAGAAGATTTAGAATGGCTAAATTTCAAATCAAAATCAGAGTTCCACTTCCCTATGCCCATGGCTTACTCCTTACTCCTTAGACTTAGCCAATTACCCTCAGCCTCAAGGCCTCAACCCTCATCTCTCTCTCTCTCTCTCATAAATCAGTCTTCTCTCTGTTCTTTAGTCTCAAGGGTTGATTTCAAAATCTTTCTTTTTTATTTTGAAACAAACAAGTCCTTTACATCAAAATCTTTCTTCACTCCAACGGACCAAACCCTAGTTGCTGGTTGTTGTTGTTGCCGCCGCCTCACACCACACCTGACACCACCGCCTCACTTTCTTTCCATCATGGGTCTTCTCAGCCTCTCAATCTTGGCTTCCTAGTCTCAGATCAAGTAAATTTTCTTCCTTTTTCACCCCTCTTTTTCCTAGTCTCAGTTTTGGCTTCCTTTTTCATCTTGTTCAAATGATTTAAAACTTAAAGATTAGGGACCAAAACTGACCAAGAGATTGGATTCAAAGATGAAACCCTAATTTTTCTTTTATTTGATTTGTTGGGTCAAAGACTTGATTTATCAGTTTTCAAAGATGAACCCCTAATTTGAGTGTGCTCGTTTGTGTTATCATTTTTCAAAGACTTGAGTTATCACTTTTCTGAGTGTGCTTTGTGTTTATTTTCATGTTAACTCTTTATAGATAGACATTTTAGTTAGTTTGATTCATTATTTTAGTGTGCTCTGAGTGTGCTTTGTATCTGCCCAATTTTATTCCCTTTTTTTTTCTTTTTCTTTTTCTATGATCAATATAGTTGTATCTTCACTGTAAAAAAAAAAAAAGAAAAAAAAAAAAAAAAAAAAGAAAAGAAGGATGAACCCCTAATTTAAAAAGATGAAATCCAAACACATTTTTTATTTTGTTTATCTGATTGTATTTTATTGCTCATTTGTTTGATTCATTTTTCTTTCTTAACTTAAAAAATTGAAATCCTAATTTTATACAGGAGTTGAAAGTTGTTCAAGTAGGCTACTCTTTTTGCTTCCTTTTCAAGGTCGAATCCCTAACAGCTAAGAGTTCTCTGAGGTATCATTTCTCTTCTATTGTTTATCATTTAACTTCTTATTATTGTTTGTTTGTTACTTTTGTCATTGTTTTTGTTATCGCTTTGACTTGTTGTTGTTGTTGTGTCACTTGTGTGTGGTCTTGTTACTGGATTAGTAGTATCATTGTTATGGTAGTTTGCTAATGCTTAAATTTGATGTCTTTAGGTTATGGAACCCTCTAGTGATGCACCCCCTTCCCAAACAACACTCACTACCCAAGTTGAACCTACTGCCACTTCAACTAATGTTGAGGCACTTTCACCTAAACCTAATGGTAAAGCCAAGGTGAGTCAGATAGCTACTGATGGTGGTAATAATAGGAAAAAGTCTAATGCTTGGGATCATTTTGAAAAAATAAAGATTAGTGAGGGTTAATTTAAGGTTGTTTGCCATTATTGCCAAAAAACTTATCGTGCTAATAATAAGGGGCATGGTACTACTAATTTATTGAATTATGTGCCAAACTATG
This sequence comes from Quercus lobata, assembly GCF_001633185.2. NCBI lineage: Eukaryota > Viridiplantae > Streptophyta > Magnoliopsida > Fagales > Fagaceae > Quercus > Quercus lobata. The sequence goes on from NC_044911.1 coordinate 34,596,867, forward strand.
TTAAGAACCCTAATAGAGATGCACTTAAAGGGCAACAAACTTTAGCATTTGAACCCAAAATGAATAGGGAGGAAGGGTTTCAGCTTATACCAATAGCCTTTATTGTTGAGGCTTCTAGGAAGGCACTTGTTGAAATGATTATAATAGATGAGTTGCCTTTTAGGTTTGTTGAAGGGTATGGGTTTCAAAGATATTCAACAACCTTACAACCCAAGTTGCGAATTAGGGATATCCTATCTTGTTAAACTGTGGCTAGGGATGTGATTGGCATTTATGGTGTTGAAAGAGAGAAACTAAGGGAAGCCTTGAAAGGTCATAGGGAGTGCCTTACTACGGACACATGGACTAGTATTCAAAATCTGAATTATATGTCCCTCACATGTCATTTTATTGATGATGATTGGAACTTGCATAATAGAATTCTAAATTTTTGTCAAGTTGAAGACCATAGGGGGGGAGACTATAGGTAGTAAGATTGAGATGTATTTGTGTGAGTGGGGTGTTGATGGCATATTCACCTTGACAGTGGATAATGCTTCCTCTAAGGGTGCTACCATTAAATTTTTACAAACAGTAACTAAAGATTGGAAGGGGACTGTTTTAGAACATGAGTTCTTGTACATGAGTTGTTGTGCACATATCCTAAATCTGATTGTGGGGGATGGTTTGAAAGAAATTGATGCGTCCATTGCTAGGGTGCGTGAAGCGGTGAGGTATGTGAAGTCCTCACCAAATAGAAATCAAACTTTTAGGAGTTTTATGGAGAGATTAGGTAATGAATCCAAGTGTTTACTAAGTCTAGATGTACCTACTAGGTGGAACTCTACCTACCTCATGTTAGATACTGTTAAAAAATTTGAGAAAGTGTTCATAAGAATAGACTTTGAGGATGATAGCTATTGTTCATACTTTATGAACAAGGAAAATAATGGTGGTTTGGGATCTCCTTGTGGGGTTGATTTTCAAAATTGTAGGACATTTGTGGGTTTTTTGAAACTTTTTTATAATGCAACAAAGAAGTTCACCGGTTCTTTGTATGTTACTTCAAATACCTTTTTTCATGAGATGTTTGTGATTCAAGAGAATATTGCTCATTTAATTAAATCTCAAAATCATTTCTTGAAAAACATGGCAACTAAAATGGAAGCTAAATTTAAAAAGTATTGGGGGAAAGGGGATAAGATTAATAAGCTTTTGTATGTGGCTGTGGTTCTTGATCCAAGAAAGAAAATGAGGTTTTTGAAATTTTCTTTTTCTGAAATTTATGGGGATGAAGTGGTTGATGAGATGGTTTGGTGAGGAAGACCATGGATAGGTTGTATGATTATTATTCTTGTGTTGATTCACCAAATGTGGTAGTACTAAGTGAGAGTGAGAGGACACACATAGAAGGTGATACAATTGGTTGTACTGATCCATATGCGATGGTTAATTCATGATATGAGTGTTTCTTAGAGGCCGAGAAGTCTATAAGGTGTAGTAATGAGATTGAAAAATATTTGGCTGAAAATTGTGAGAGTAGAAGGGATGTGAAATTTGAGATTTTGGGGTGGTGGAAAGCCAATTCAAATAGGTACCAAGTGTTATCCAAAATGGGCAGGGATGTGCTAGCTGTACCTGTTTCTATGATTGCTTCTGAGGGCACATACTTGATCCATTTCGAAGTTCACTCTTTCCTCTCATGGTTCAAAATCTTGTTTGTGCTCAAAACTAGCTGCAAGCCCATATCCCAATTTCTTTTTGGCAAGTCAAAGGACAAGATGGAGGCCTTGGAGGATGAATTTCATGACTTAGGTAATATGTTTAACTTCCAAACTTCTTGTCTATTAATTGTTATTAAATGTGTCATATACTTGAGCAAAATTTAATCTATTGCCTCAATTTTTTCTTTCTAGTTTTGAATCAAGCAACAACAGTAGCAAGTTCTAGTTCTTGCTCAAGCAAAGGTGGTACCCGTACCACAGTTAGTACTGATGAATGATCACTGACTGGGTATGTTTTTGCCCCTGTAATTTTTGTTGATTTTGGTTACTTCCCTTTTGGTCATTCTGTAGCTTTTGTTCTTTGTCTTTATATATTATTGATAAATATTTTTCCCCTTGTATTGTAGGAGGAAGGAAGGTCACATTTTGTATAAGAGATAGTTTTTTGGATATATTTTGGAAGCTTTTTTGGAAAGATGTATAGCTTTTCTAACTATACATTAACTCTTGCTTATAGGAAGGAAAACTTAGCATCTATGTAGGCTTTCCTTTCTATAAGTTATGGACTTGTTAACTATAGATAATAGAGTAGTTCTTTACTACTTTAGGAAAGCTATTTTTTGGAAATACTTATAGTATTTCATAATTGTAACTAATTATATATACTGCTGGGAATATTGCCTACTGCCTTGGTGGTTTATTACCTTACAGACTTGTGTAGTAACTGCCTTCTCTGTTGCCTCTATGGCTTACTATATATATATATGGAATTATGAAGATGTTCTAGTATTTGTAGCAATGCTTGCTACTTTGTGGTTTTGGAAATTTACTTGATGTGTGGAATGGTTGGCAGGTTTAATATGTGTTTAGATTGACTTTCATATGCCTGAGTTTTCTTGAGGCAATTTTGAGGTACTGCCCAGTGCCCAAGCCCTTAGGCTTAGGCAATTTGAAAAATATTTGTTGTAATGTGTGGATGATTAACAGGTGGTAAAAAAGAAGAATGTATTTTATGCGTTTTTATTTGTTTGATTAATGCCCAGGTTTTACATGGTATTGATGTTTAACAGGTGGTAAAAAATGGTATTTTGTGTGTTTTTATTTGTTTGCTATTGTGTCCAGGTTTTACTTTGTATTTTTTTTGTTCTCAAATGTCAATATGTGGGTTCTGGGAAGTATAAATTTGGACTAATATTGCTTCAAGCAGAGTTTGAAGGCCCTTTTTAAAGGGTACTGGCCTACTAGGAAATATTAATTTGGACAGATTCAAGCAGAGCTTGAAGGCCATTTTAAAAGAAATGAAGTAAAAAAGAGGCCCAATATGATATGACAAGATTCAAAAAATTTTAAATCCTTGTAATTTAGAAAGCCCAATAATTTTGGCCAAAAAAGGCCCAAAAAAATTAAATCCATGAAAATATACAAATTTGTCCTAATATGTGGTCCAAACCCGTTAAACCGTTGAATTTGACCCGTCCCAACCAATGACCCGACTCGGCGGGTCCAACCCATATTTCAGTTGAGTGCGGGTCAATTTTCTAGTGACCTGACCCAATCGGGTTGAGTGCAGGTTAGGCCCAAACCCAAGCTAACCTGACCCATGGACAACCCTACCAACAATAACCAAAAAAATTTAACATGAAACCCTTTTCTTAGCCCTTCAAAAAAGAAAAATAAAAAACCATTGTTCAATCAATTCCAAAAAACAAATTTTATATTGGCATCATGGCTCACCCACAGATCTGCTCTCCACAACGACATAATTGATATTTATATTTTTTCTCGTATCTTTGATGACTGACTCTGGCTTTCTCTTTCCTCATATTGGCTATTTGAGCTCACTAACTAGGATACATACACACTTCATTTAGGGTGCTGTACCTGTGTAGTATCCATGTCATACTTGTGTCGTACCTACCGTTTCATATTATAATTTTTCAAAAATTGCTTGTGTTGCTTTGTCGTACCTATACCCGTATTCGTACCTGTGTCCATGTCTGTGCATCCTAGCTCACTAAGCTTTCATTTTGTTTATGGTTTTTTTTTTTTTTGGGTGTAATACTGGTAAAGACCGAAGCTTTAAGTTGGGAAATTAAAGTTAAAGTAGATTAGAAAGAAGATTTACATTTACTTGGTAGGTGAATGAGGGCCACGAAATATGCGGACTAGCTGTGATTTTTTTGTTTTAAATTTTGACTTGTTTGTTAATAATTTATAATAAAGAAATATAAGAGAAAGATGAGTTACCTTCAAAAGAATAGTCCTTACAGTTTTGCAAATATTACATTCACAATATAAAGAAAGACATGATATATTTTCAAAATTCAAAAAGAAACATACATGAGCCACATCTACATATACATATTTTCTAGTTTCCACCAAACATGAGAATATGTAATAATTTTTGCAAGGAGAATATGTATCACATATTGTCAAATACGTATTATTTCAAGCCAAATAATTATAGGATTTGGTGCATAGAATACCTATTGGAAAGAAAGAAGTAAAGGTTGCCTTAATTCAGATTAGCCAAGTTGGGAAACCTTGAATAATATGCCTAATCTCTTCCTCAAGCCCTATATTGTTACAATTATAGGTATATGTATCATACGTATTATATTATTAGTATATATACGAATAAGCTAATAGAAATAGCTTATACATATATTTTAGTAAGAACATGGGCATATTTGATATGTAACAATTATTTTAAATATCATATATTGCCTTAGCTTTCAATAAGTATAAGGTCGAAAGAGTGAAATTTGTGAATTAATTTAATTGGTGGCATTCCCATATTTTTTTTTTCAAGTGTCAAGTTCCTTTTGTGAGTGCTACTACTCTTCCTACAATTCGACACTTTATAAATTTATTTTTTCAACTTTTCCGAAGTGATAGTTTTTAGACCTCTTAAAACAATTGATTTAACCTAGGTAATTAGCCAAGTTGTTACTTAGTCCAATTAAACAAGTCTAGGTTATCACAATAACAAAGATCAAATCATGCAAAGCAGCGGAAAATAAATAACACAAGATATGATCACCCAGAAAACCAAACCAGTAAAAACCTGGGGAGGATTTGACCTAGTTATCCTCAAGGTAAACTTGAATCCACTATCTTGAAATAATCGAAGTTCATACAATAAGACTTACAAGCCCCTATGCTCGACTTCTTATTGCTACCAACAAGTAGAACTTACTGACATGACCACGTGCAAGTTCCGAATCCACAGACTCCTTCTTTCTTGGATTCACCACCAGATACAAGCACACCCGCTTGTGTTTTCTTTAAGTTTCAATGGCAGCAACTGAGTTGATCATCAAGGTGTAGATAAATCTTCTTCTTGAAAACCCTAAGTTTGTGTAAAGGAAAGCTCATCTAGATCTCACAAGAGATTTACACAAACAGCAATATAAGCAACACTAAAACGTGGTCAGGGTCTGCCTTTTATACTTAGGACAAATAAGAAACCCTAAAAACGTTTTAAAACAACTAGGGCTGAGTTGGAAAATTCTGCAGAAAAACATTCTGTCCGAGCTTCGATCAATCGAGCCTAAGCTTCGATCGATTGAGCCAAACCGAAATGCATTAATCTTTTCTGCATTCAGCTCGATTCCAACTTTACATAAATGCACAACTTTGAGCAAGACTAAAACACTTCTAAATACATTGTTTTGATAATGGTTTGCCAACAATACAAATTAGAGTTCTAAATACATAAAATCCTAAGTCTTTAGAACCTAACACTAAGTATTATTGAATCCAAACAATTTTTGGAGTTTCAACATAGCCAACCAAGACCCCATGAATCAATATTTCTAAGAAAATGAATTAAGATTCCTAAGCAAATCTAAATATCACCCAAAAGAATATATTAATTCCCAAAAAGATGCCAACACTAGCAAGAAAAGGACAAAAACTTTAATTCGAAAAGGAACTTTAATTGGAAGAAATTTGTAATGAGATGGGATAAAATATGTAAAAATAAATAACAACCATATGCTAACCTCTATGACCATCATAAACACCAAAGAAAGAGGTGGAACTATCCAAATTTGGATAAGCTACATGCTACAAAAGAAAGAAAATACGGCCAGATAGCATAATCTATAGAAAATCATTGAGATTATGAGTCCACTCAATAGACCCACTCATTACAAGAAAAATGGGCTATTGTGGTGCTCCAAAAGCGTCGTTAAAACCAAAAAAAGTGCCGCTAAAGGCACATCTGACCTTTAGCGATGGCTACTATTGTGGCACTTCAAAGCGCCACTGTTTAAGTGATGCAGTAGACCTATTGCGGTGGTAATAAAAAGCGACGCTATATAGGTACCTTTTAGAGGCGGAGTTTGTTTATTGCTGCGGGCTTTCCATTGCCGCCATGTAAGGGTAGGAATTTGGTAAATCAACCTTTAGTGGTGGTTCATATGCTCCGCTATAAGTGTCCACATTTAGCGGTGGGCAATAAGTGCTGCTATAGGGTTCCATTTAAAATGTTCCAAGTACACTTTTAACGGCACTTCTGACCACCGCTATAGGTAGTTTTTTTTTTCCCACAATAACATGTAATAGTGATAACATGTTTACAAAAAAACCTGTAATAGTTTTGACTCTACTAACACAATACCACAAATGTAACTAAGACAACACCACAAATGTCTCCAAACTAACACAATATTAACATAGGATCAAATAGAGAAATATATTATCAATATACATAACAGTGTCTATAATATCATCATCATTAGATTGACAAAAAGATGTGGTCCTAAGAATAAAACAACTGCCCAAACTAAGTTAATTACATAATCAAAGTTCCAACGTGTTAGAAAATATCCTACAACACTTGCAAAAAATGCGGTTGTTCAAATGTAATTCTTTCTACACAAAATGTCCTCAAACACCAAGATTAAACTGATTTGTTTGTTTCTTGATGATCTTTGGAGAGTTGGAGATTGTTGGTCTGAAGGAACACCCTAGATACAAATTATGATTAGTTAATAAGTTCATATAATAACCATGTTGAAAAACACAATAATATACCTATGTACAAATAGGATACCAAAAACAATTTTTCCTTCAAAGAAAGGAAGCTTATGAACCACCAAACAAATAAGCAAAAGAAAAGGGAACAATAAGAGTTGACAACTTATTTAAACTTCTTATAAAATGATGCAAAATATAAGTAGTTTTGCTATGCCATTTCATGTTTCAAAGACTAAAATAAACAAATATATAGGCACAATGACCTCACAAACATTTAGTTTCAAGACCAATATACCTATGTACAAATAGGATAACAAAAATAGTTTCTCTTTCAAAGAAAGCAAGCTCATGAACCACCATTCAAATATGTTAGGACATATGTGTTTCATTTGTTAGGAACATATGTCACTATTTTATGTAATTAGCTAATCCTTTGACAAAACACATTTTATTTGTAATTGGGTAGATCTAGGATGTATTTAATGCTTCAAGAAACAAGGTTTCAAGTTCAAGTGTAGAAACCATGCAAGTCTGTCCAAGATTCAAGTGTGAAAAGTGCTGTTCATTAAAGCTCAACAGCTAGAATCTATCGAGCCTTGAAGAGCTATTCCAACATGTGGCTTGACAGCAGCTCGACAGATAGGGTATCTATTGAGGTTTATGAAATTCAATTTTTTAGGATTGTTTTTCATCCAATCCGTGATTGTATGTTTAGGCTTTCTTTTCTCACAACCCTAGACATATAAAAGGATTATTTTAAGGGCCGTCAAAGGAGACACAAGTTGCACAAGTGTTGAGCAAAGTTTGTTCATGCAAATTGTGACCGGAGACAGAATTTACCCTAGTTCATCTTTTTTGTGAAGAAGCTACTGTGTTTGTGCACCGTAGGGTTTTGTAGCTAAGGAGCTTCTCAATCTTCATTGTGTGATGAACTGAAGAGCTTTGCAGCCAACAACCCTCTCTAGTTGGTGATTGAAGTCATATACTGGAATCCGCGCAATTGGTTAGACAAGTACTGTGAGCCATGCATTACAAAAAGAGATTGTCACTACAGAAGAAGTCTAATTGGGTATTAGGGTAAGGATTCAACTATAGGTTGGTAGAAGGTACTGGGATTCATTTACTTGTAACCGCTTGTTGTGATAATAGTGGATTCTCGGGAGTGGTGACCTTAAAATCACCTGGTGGGGTTTTTGCTATGTAGATTTTCCCAATTCGTAAACAAATCACTGTGTCAATTTATTTTCCGCTGTATACTTAGTTTAATTGGTGATTTGTTTGTGTTACCATGCGTTTGCATGTTAATTTGATTAATTAATAATCTTGGTTAATTAATCAATTAATTTATCACAAGGGGTCAGTATGTTTTTGGCCTATCAAAATAAGTAAAATAAAGAGGAACAATAAGAGTACACAACTTATTCAACCTTCTTATAAAATGATGCAACTTTGCCATTTTATCTTTCAAAGACTAAAATAGACTAATACATAGGCACCATGACCTCACAAAAATTTAGTTTCAAGACCAATACAACTCTATACAAAAAGGACACCAAAAACAGTTTCTCCTTCAAAAAAGCAAGCTCATGGACCACCATTCAAATAAGCAAAAGAAAAGGGAACAATAAGAGTTCACAATTTATTCAACCTTCTTATAAAATGATGCAAAATATAAGTAGTTTGCAAGTACAACTTCTAATAATTAAGGCAAAATATAATGAATGATAACTAGAGTATTAACTAGACTTATCATCATTGGACTCATCATCATTTGACTCTTAAACATCATCACTAAACTTTTCATCATCTATAAAGTCTTATTCAAGCAATTCATTCTCACTGATCAACGGTGTATCATAAATGGTTCATTCTTCATTAACTCGAGATCAAGTACGGTTGTCATTTGCATCATCACATGCATCATCAATAGTTATATTATAAGGGACATTCTCAAAATAAGTATCCACTTCATTATCATCATCATGTGAAACATTAATATTAACATCAAACACCTCCCTAGGTTTTGTTTTAACTACCACTACCCAATCTTTATGTCTCACATCTTCCACATAAAACACTTGCAAAACTTGAGATGGTAATACATACACTTCCACGTAAAACACTTGTGACGCTTGAGATGCTAATACACCTCCCTAGAGTTAAGAAACAAATCATCTTTTATCTAACAAAGAAAAAACCTATGTTCCTAAGAAAACAAATATAAAATGCTTACAAGTATTGGAAAAAAAAATAGTAATCAACAAACCTAACTCAACAATATCCATCCAAAATTTTGAAATTTAATAAACACTCCTAATATCAATTCAAACCACCTTATAACACCATGCAAACCACCCGCTTGCTCCAACACAACAATCCACCCCAACACAATTATTATAATTACAAGTACAATGTTTAATAAGTATTTAAGCAAGTATTACTTACTATGCTCTTCGTCAAGCCAATGAGATAATCCTCTCCGTCACTCTCTGTCATGCTCGAATCGACCACAGACTCATCTAGAGAACTGAGATCCTGTTGATCACCGATAAAAGAAACAGAAAAAATAGTAATAATTAAACTCAACTCAGCCGAACCAAACAAGAGGAAAATTGAACGAACTCAAAGAGAATTGAAAAAATACTGACCAGATTTGATGGAGTGGACAATGTAACCGGCACTGAGGTTATTAAAATAAAAGGTGGCTTAAAGTCCACTCAGAATCACAATCTGAAGTGACAAACATTTACAAATTAAAGACAAATAAATGAAATAAATTTCATAGAGGATCAATTAAATTCCACCATACACGCTCATGCTTCTTCATCATAAGCCTCTATTTGGATGCTGATATCAGTAAGAAACTCACTATTCTATATATTTTGATGAATACCATTGGCAAAATAGAGAGCATGTAGCATATATGGGAAGTCTATAAAATAAGCTTCATGAAAATCAAAATGACCACTACTAGTATAAAATAAAAGCCAGAGAAATTTACTAGGAAAAAAAAAAAAAAAGAAGATAAATCTTTAGGAATGGTTATTAGACTTGGAGAGGTCAGACCCAGAGCTTATATAACTTAACTATAAGTACAACCAATAGATAACATAATAATACAATGTCAGATAGAAGTAAGATGGTTAGTAAATATAAAAATTAAATTCTAGAATACAAGCTGTTTTTTCAGAAATAGATTTACAACACATATGGAATATAAAACCTTCAATCATACAATTTGCAGCATTAATCATCCTAGAAATCCAAGAAAAAACCAATAAACGAAAAAAAATGAAAAACCCACAAACTGGCATTTCACATAACTCATCTTTGAAACTCTCTTGTTTCCAAAGACCCACTAATAGATTTTGTACTTGCAAACAAAACCCTAAAACATCACATGGAAATCCCAAAAAAATTCACACACATAAAATAATATGATCTATCAAATAAAATAAATCAATAGAAATGAAAATCTTAGATTTTACAGTGATTGGAAGTGAGAAATGTGAGGATTGGTGTCGCTACTCGATCAGAAGAAAGAAGAGTGGGCTAGGCTTGGCACGGCGATGGGCTTAACTTGGCTTGATGGCATTGGGTTTGGCGGTGCTGGGCTAGACTCGGTGGCTTTGGGCGGGCTCTACTCGTCAATGTGACGGTGATTCTGTGTGTGTGGAGTGTCGTGTGTGTGAGTGAGAAATGAAGAGGATTCTAGAGAAAATGAGATGTTGCTTTTGTGTGGGAAATGAAAAACAAAAATGAAAATTTAGGCGGGTAGGTAAAAGCAAAAACATGCCTGGGCAATTAAAAGGTCTATTGCAGTGGTCACTCCAACCATTGCTATAACTAAGAAAACATGCCGCAAAAAGGTGTATATTGTGGCGATTCGGTATACTGTTGCTATAACTAAGAAAAATGCTGCTAAAACACATATATTGCGATGGTTTTTTATACTGCTGCTATAGAGCGCTGCAATAAAAGACTATATCTATTGCGGCGGTATAATGGTACACCGCAATATATCTCATGTACAGGGGGCAAAAAACCCGCCACAATAGCCCGTTTTTCTTGTAGTGACTAAAAAGGCAACGCAAAGAAGTCATAACAGATTTTGGCAGGAAATGTTTACAAAACATAAGCAAATCAAACAAAATATAAAAGTTTTCAAACTCAAGCACTAAACAATTGATCACAGTTAGAACACCCAAAGTCCTTTTCACATAATCACAAAAATCAGTATCTTTGTGAAGAGAGGCCAACCCTATCACCATGAATCTAAAAAACATTGATTAAAAAAAGAAAATTATAGAGACATTGAAACTTGGTGATTGAAAAAAGAAAATTACATGGAGAAAAGGCCATGTCGAATTGAGGGAGTTTTCCCCCTCACTTTGATGTTTGATTTTTGCGTTGCCTTACTCCTTATGTATAGGTTTTAAGAGATTTATATATTACTACTTCGTAGCTGAATTTCCTTTGTGCCTACTTAATGTCAAAAAACTAATAAATAAATTAATTGAAAAATTATATATAAAATTGAGGGACTACCAAAGCTTATGTGGCAAAATATAAGGTCAACAAATAGTCAAACACCTTCGGTTTTATAGTATATATATAAACTATAACTCAACAATGTTGTGCTGTACATTCTTTCAAGATGCTAAAACTGACTTTGAACTCAAAATTTTAAAAATCTTTTTTGATTGACGTGATAAACCTATCATTCAAAAATTTATTGTTTGTAATCCCGACTTTTATATTGAGTAGTAATATCCAATTTTAAACAATTTTTCTCTTAAAATATACAACAATTGTGAATGGTTTCCTCATAAATTGACTCACACTACAAAAACCTAAATTAAAAATTTTTAATCTAGTTATATATTCTTTGAAGAAAATGTAAACCATAAAGTGAATAAACTGTATAACGTATACCGTCAAAAAAACAAAAACCTAAACAATTTATAAAAAATACCTCCATGTAATAATTATACATGCATGTATAATTATTGCATGGACGTATTTATATTTTATCAATTTCTTAAGTTAGTAGTGTGCAAGCCAACTGTAAGCCTTTAGCTAATAACATGAACTTAGATATTATCGTCAACTACAATCAAATTTATTCTTAGTACTCACTGCACATATATTCTTAGTGTATATACTATATATATATATATATATATAGAGAGAGAGAGAGAGAGAGAGAGAGAGAGAGGAGCTTAATAGACGACAAGGGCAAGGGGTGGATTTGTACAATCGAAGATGGTTTGAACGGACAACAAGGACTTAGACAAAGAATCGAGCCACACAATAAGACTAGAACAATTTTACACGGTTGCAGCATGCTTTCAGCGGCGTAAGGAGGATAGTTTTTGAGTGAAATACTGAGATTGTTTTTAATTTTTTTCCCTTTTTAGAAAGGTCTTGATTTACATTGAGCATGAGATCTAAATAGATTTGGGTTTACTTTTTTTTTTTTTTTTTTTTTTTGGGTGATGTGGAATTTGTTAAAGTTGTCTCTCCAATTGAATTTTGAGAGATTATAGGAAAAATAATAGGTTAAGTGCTATTTTTAAGGGTTCTTTACATTTTAAAATTTTAGAGAGACCGGATAAATGAATTTTGGGAGGAATTAATAAAAACTCAGGGGGTACACCCCCTAGCTCTACCTTTGGGTGGGTTTAAAGATGACGCATGAGGAAAATTACAAAAAGCAAACAACGTTTGCTTCAAGATAAATGACCTATCCACAAGGACATGGTCTAGAATCTACCAAAAAATATGAAATTTTATTAAACTGAAATTTCAACTTTTATATTTTCATTTACATGCTTTGGGGCTAATTTAAACATTTTGTAAAACTTGATTAGCAAGTAAAACTATTCTAAAAGAGATCATAATTGATATTACCCTACCATAATAAGACCATAATTTGACTAAAAACTTTAAAAACATCTAAAATCAAGAAAAATAATAACCCTAAACCTAAAATTTCAAAAATTACATTTAAATAAAACTAAAATCAATAAATAATAAAAATTAAATTGTAGACTCTATCCTACATCAGACACCTCCACTTGAAAGAACACTCTCCTCAAGTTGATATTGGAAATCTAAAGTCTTCCATGCCAAACGAATAAATATTTTGAATACTTCAATAGTGTTATTGTAGACGACTAAATTTCTAGTTTGAAATAAATCAAACAAGTAAAATAGTTTCACAAATGCAAATTTGTATTGATGATTGTGAGGTACAATTCTCTAAAATTACAAAAGAGTGATCTTCTGATCCGATCTCCTTGCAAGACTTATTGATTGGATTTGTGGTAATGTGATTTTGACTTGAACACAAAATATCCTTCAATTTGGTTGAGGGATAGATCGAAGATTGCTGAAACGGAATTACAATGAATGTTAGACTATGAACTTGTTAGAAATCCTTTGTTCTTCACGTTCTTCGTGTTCTTCGTGTGTTCTTCGTCTTTGAAGGTTTGTGGTGGAAGTTCTTCGAGGCTTTAGAAGCTTGGATCCATAGAGCTTCACTGATTGGTGATTTGTTGATGTTTTCGGACACTTCGAGCTTGATTCCCGCAAACTTTAGGATCTAGGCAGATGGTTTGGATGATTCTGCTTCGAATGTTCTCTAATTTTAGGGTTGAAGTTCTTGAAGTTCTTGAAGGCTATGAGGCTTGATTCTTGCAGAGCTTTTTCACTTCTGAATCTTGGTCCTTTTAAATGTATTAGGAAGGCTTCTATTTATAGGAGTTTGGGGGTGAATGAGCAACACATGACGAAGTCTGATTGGTGACACATGTTACAACCTGATTGGTCTGCTTATGTCATCGCTTACACGTGCTAGATTGCTTGTGTCATTGCTTACATGTGTTGGACTGCTTGTGTCATCGCTTACACGTGCTGATGTGTGATTGGTTTCTACATGACACTTGACAAATTTCTGTTGGTTTCTGAATAGTGATAACAAAACCTAGCAGCAATACGTGGTGCTTTGTAATTGGCTGTATTTTGTGAACTTGGTAATGTGACGTGTCAGCTTGTGATAGGTCAGGAATTTTCCCTCTCTACAGTTATCTTCTTTCAAACTTCCATATCATCAATTGAGCAATTTGAAACTATTTTTCTTTGTCCTTTGATGAGTAAGAAATTTACGATCATCATTAAGTTGAAACCGTCATTAATTAAGAGACGATGTTACGCATTTATTACGCCCATTGATGGTAAAGTGCAATGAATGGAGCAACAGTCATAGAGTGAGCTGTGAAACTTCAAACAAAGATTTCATAATGCACTAGCCATTGAGCATAAATACAGCAATTCATTGCCCATCAATGAAGCACACAACTATAAAAGAGAAAGCAACAGAATTAAAAGGTACACACAAATACTCTACGAAAAATCACTCTCTAGTCTGTTTCTCTCTAAAATCTTTCTCCTTTACTGACTTAAGCATCAGAGACGGTTTGGCTAACACCACACCGACATGTTACTCTTCCACCCAGTTCATTTTGCAGGTTTTCCTCCAACAGAGACGACCCCAATAAGGAGCTTAACTATTGATTTTTTGCATCATCAGTTTGGTGCTGTCTGTGGGAATTGCTAATCATTCAAGCCATCTTTCCCAGTGACAAAAGAGTTCCTCGAAGTACTAGATGGAGGTAGAAACTGCACAACAGCCATAAGCTGTGCAATAACAACAAATCTAGGCCCTTTTGGCTAATGTGGAAGAGCTAACTCGCCAGAATGGAGAACTGCGAAAGACAATGGAATCCCAAAATGCAGAGCGTCGGCGAACAGGTGAAAACCAAAATGAAGAAGATCAAACTCTCAAGCCAACAGACGAGACAAGACCTCAGGAGAAGATTCCTCCAGAATGGAGAATGAGCTTCGTAACATGAGGAAGGAGATGGACGAGCTAAAAAGTGCTATAAAGGACAATGGAGGGGAGAATCTGGATGGGATGATTCGAAGGATGGACTCACTATTCACTACTGAAGTATTGAACCAACCCCTCCCATCGAAATTCTGTCTCCCACAGTTGGAGTAGTATGACGATTCCAAGGATCCCTTGGATCACATTGAATCGTTCAAAACACTGATGTTATTACAAATGACCCTAGACGAGGTGATGTGCAGGGCATTCCCAACAACCCTGAAAGGAGTAACTAGAGTATGGTTCAGTAAGATACCCCTAGGAACTATTGTAGATTTTGAACAACTCAGTAAGGGTTTTGTTCGTCATTTCATTAGGGGGCAAAGACACAAGAAGCCAACTGGTCAACTTCTCAACATTCAACAAGCAGAAGGAGAATCACTAAGACAATACGTTACCTAATTCAACAAGGAGCTACTGTAGGTAGACGAAGCTGAAGATTAAGTCATCCTAACAACTTTCCAAGCAGGGTTACTACCCGAGGATTTTTTCTTCTCAATCACTAAAAGTCCACCAAAAATAGTCACGAAGTTGCTCCGAAAGGCTCAGAAGTACATGAATGTAGAAGACGCGGTGCTCGCAAAAGAAATGAAAGGAAAGAGGAAGAGAGACGAAGGAACAAGCAGTAATCATGATAAAGGGAAAGAGACAGAAAGTGTTGGGCAGACCACAGGGAAAAAGATGGAACTTTTGGACAGGAAGCCAAAGTTCACTAACTTTACTCCTCAAATAATGCCAATTGAGCAAGTCCTGATACAGATAAGAGATGATCCCTCCTTGCAATGGCCGAAGCCAATCAGCACTCTAGCAGTAAGAAGAGACGAGCAAGTACTACAGGTTCCACTAGGACCATAGGCATCGCACCGACGAGTTCAGGCATTTGAAAGACCAAGTGGAGACTTTAATCCAACAAGGAAAGTTATAGAAGTATGTCAGGAAAACGGAGCCTTACAGATACCAACAGAAGGAAGATCAAGATAGAAATCAGGGAGCAGGAGATAGTAAACCTCCCGCAGGAAAGATAAAGACGATCTTGGGAGGACTAACAGCAGGCGGAACACTGAAGTCCCTGAAAAAAGCCTGTGGGAGAGAAATAAATAGTGTCTATTTGCGGCTCCCTCCAATGAAGATGCTAAAGAATGACGAACCTGATATTGTTTTCTCAGAGAGAGACAGTCGCGACATCAGGCTACCCCATGACAATCTACTGGTAATCATGCTCAGAGTAGAAGAATTTAACATCCACCAGTTGCTCATTGACTACGGAAGCTTAGCAGATATCATTTATTTACCTGCGTTTTAGCAGATGAAACTAGATAAGAAAAGGATCAGACCTTTCACCTCGCCTCTAGTAAGCTTCACAGGGGATACAATCATCCCTAGGGGCATCGTCACTCTAACCGTAATTGCAGGCACTTACCCAGCATAAGTCACCAAGGAAATTGATTTCCTCATAGTAGATTGCCTTTCGACTTACAACATTATCTTGGGAAGACCTGCACTCAACAGGCTAAAAGCAGCAACGTCAACATATTACTTGAAGGTGAAGTTTCCAACAACCCATGGAATAGGAGAAATCAGAGGAGACCAAGTTCTAGCAAGAGAGTGCTACTAAGCTACCTTAACATCGGGGGAGAACCACATGTGGGTGATCAATGAACTAGAGCCCATCCCCGAACCGTCAGAAACACCACAAGAAGTTGAGATCAGCACTCCCAACTCTAAAGAAAGAGGAGATGATTTCCTTCTTGAGGGCAAACTGAGATGTTTTCGCCTAGAAATAGGATCAACACTCCCAACTCTAGAGAAAGAGGAGATGATTTCCTTCTTGAGGGCAAACTGAGATGTTTTCGCCTGGAAACATGAGGATATGCCTGGAATTGATAAGAAGATCATACATCATTGTCTCAAAGTCAACCCAAAATGCAAACTTGTACAGCAGAAGCATAGAGAATATTTGTACCAGAGCGCAACAAAATTGTAACTAAAGAAGTAGAGAAGTTACTAGAAGCTGGTTTCATCAGGGAAGTCTTCTACCCAGATTGGCTAGCAAACGTGGTAATGGTAAAGAAGAGAAATGGCAAATGGAGAATGTGTGTCGATTTCGCAAACCTAAATAAAGCCTGCCCAAAGGATAGCATCCTTTCGCCAAGGATTGATCAACTGGTAAACTCAATTGCAGGACATAAACTCTTAAGTTTCATGGATGCATTTTCTAGTTACAACCAAATCCTTATGGACGAAGAAGATCAAGAGAATACCTCGTTTGTCACCAGCCAAGGGTTGTACTACTACAAAGTTATGGCCTTTGGATTGAAGATAGCAAGAGCCACATACTAAAAATTGGTGAACCGCATGTTCTCTCACCAAATTGGAAGGAATGTGGAAGTATATGTAGACGATATACTGGTGAAAAGTAAGGACAAAGCCAACCACTTGGACGATTTGAAAGAAACCTTCAGCACACTACGTAAGTACAATATGAAATTAAACCCTACAAAGTGTGTTTTTGCTGTTGCTTCAAGGAAATTCTTGGGATTCATGGTGTCCCAATGAGGCATAGAGGCAAATCCAAACTAAGTGAAGGCAACAGACAAGTGCATGTCATTCTTTAAGGTCTTGAAAAATTCCTTTCAGTGGACTAACAAATGTGAAGAAGCCCTTGCAAAATTAAAAGAGTACTTGATGAAGCCACCATTGCTAAGTCCCTCAGTGATGGGAGAGAAGCTGTACCTCTACTTAGTGGTATCTAATACTGCAATAAGTTCGACACTAATCAGAGAAGAGGAAAATGTTTAGAAGCCAGTCTACTGTACTAGCCAAGCATTCCAGGGAGCAGAGGCAAGTTACCCAAGGATGGAAAAGATAGCTTTCGCATTGTTGGTCGCTTCCAGGAAGCTTCGTCTGTACTTCCAAGCACACTCCATCGTCGTCATGACAAACCAACCAATAAGAAAGATGATGAACAAGATAGATGTAGCATGATGACTCATTCAATGGGCAATTGAGTTGGGCCAATTTGACATCGAATATCAGCCTTGAGCAGCAATCAAAACCCAAGTACTAGTAGACTTCATTGCAAAATCCACTTACCCTTATAAGGAAGAAGAACTCCCCATGGAAACATGGGTGGTCCAAATAGATGGGTCTGCAATGAGGAAAGTAGGAGGAGGAGGAGTGGTGCTCATATCTCCAGAAGGAGAGACATTGAAATATGTAGTTAGATTGCAATTTTTAGCAACGAATAATAAGGCAGAATACGAAGCATTGCTAACAGGGCTAGGTCTAGCAAAAGTTCTAGGAGCAAAGAATCTTATCGTCCAAGCTGATTTTCAGCTAATAATTAGACAAGTGAAGGGAGATTATGAAGCCAAAGAAGAGAGGATGCAGAAGTACCTGAAGATCATCCAACAACTCTCCCAGCACTTTGACAAACTAGACTATGTGCAAATCCCTCGGGCCAAAAATGCAGAAGCTGACTTCCTAGCAAGATTGTTCTCGTCAAACGACTACAATGCGACCTCCAAACTATATGTAGAGATAAGGGAGCAACCAAGTACAAAAGGTGAGTACTTTTGAAGATAAAAGAACAAGACAAGTGGATGACTCCTATTGTCTGTTATTTGAAAGAAGGATGGCTCCCAAAAGATAAAACGGAAGCAAGGAAGATACAGATCAGAGCAGCCCGCTTCATCATTATTGACGATGTATTGTACAGACGAGGTTATTCACTCCCATACTTAAGATGTGCCAACTCAGAAGAAGCAGATTATGTGCTCCGTAATATACACGAGGGAATTTGTGGAAATCATGCTAGGGCAAGGTCTTTAGCAAGAAAGGCACTCAGAGTAGGATATTACTGACCGACTTTACAAAAGGACGCACACAACCTCGTCAAAGCATGCGATAAGTGCTAATGGTTCACAAATATCCAGACGAAACCAGGAGAGACGATAACAACCATATCCTTACCATGGTTCGTCGCCCAATGGGGGATTGACATTATAGGCCCATACCCTTTAGGGAAGAAGCAACTTAGATTTCTGATCGTCACAATTGATTACTTCATAAAATGGGTAGAAGCAGAACCAGTGATGCAAGCTTTGTATGGAAAAACATCATCTGCAGGTTTGGAGTCCCACATGTAATAATATCAGACAATGGAAAGTAGTTCGACAATCCCAAGTTTCGAAAATTTTGCCAAGACTTAGGAGTCAAGAACCGCTACTCTTCTCCAAGACACCTTTAGGCCAACGGCCAGATAGAAGTGACGAATAGAAACTTGCTCAAAATTATCAAAACTTGGCTTGAGGGGGCAAAGAGGGCATGGCTTGAAGAACTGTTAAATGTCCTTTTGGCATATAGGATGACCACAAGAGTTCCAACAGGGGAAACACCATTCAGATTGACATTCGGCACTAAGGTCGTCATACCAATGGAGGTGGGACTAATGAGCCTTTGAGTTAAAACTTACGAAGACCAGAAGAACTAGTAGGAGCTTAATAGCAACTTGGATCTAATTGATGAAGTTAGAGAGGAAGCCATGAAGTGAATGACCAAACACAAGGAAGCAGTGACCAGATACTACAATAGAAAGGTTAAGGTAAGAAGGTTCAACACAGGAGACCTCGTCCTCAGGAAGGTATCATAGGCAACAAATGACCCATCCTAAGGAAAACTGGGACAAGCCTGGGAAGGCCCTACAAAGTAATCCGTCACTCCAAAGAAGGCTTCTACTACCTAGAGTCTTTAGACAACCAGGAATTGCCCTGACCATAGAACGTAGAACACTTGAAGAAATACTACTAGTAAGGAATACTTTACATTTCAAGCTGTCTAATCTTCATATTAGCATGTACGACAGTTATTACCTTCTTCATACATAGATCAATAATACATGAAAGCAGTATCCATGTGTATTTATCAATGGTTATCCATGAATCATTTATCAATAAAAATATGTGCAACACTTAGGAGTTATCCTTAGGAGACGTCCTAAGGATCTCTATCGTTAAAATTTCAAATCAAAAGCTATTCATACATAGCCAACGACGTCATAGCCATCAAAGTTGTTGATACACAACTACCAAAGTCGACTAAATCAATAGTTGTTTAAACACAACTAATATAACCATCATTCAAGCATGAATAAACAAAAAAATGGTTAACCTAAAGATGCTCCAATACCATGGCTTTAAGTCACAAGCACAGCGCAATATCGTCATACAAACATGACATAATAAAAAAGCTATTTAAACACAATTAAAAATAATAAGTTGTTCAAACACAACTAAAATCGTCATTCAAACACAGCTAAAATAATAAGTTGTTTAAACACAGCTAAAAATAATAAGTTGTTCAAACACAACTAAAATCTTCATTCAAATATGACTCAATAAAAAGCTGTTCAACACATCTAAAATAATAAGTTGTTCAAACATAGCTAAAATAAAAAGCTGTTTAAACACAGCTAAAAATAATAAGTTGTTCAAACATAACTAAAATCGTCATTCAAACATGACTCAATAAAAAGCTGTTCAAACACAGCTAAAATAATAAGTTGTTTAAACATAGCTAAAATAATAAGTTGTTCAAACACAACTAAAATCGTCATTCAAACATGACTCAATAAAAGGCTGTTCAAACACAGCCAAAAGTGATAAGTTGTTCAAACACAACAAAAATCAATAAAAAGCTGTTCAAACATAGCAAAAAATAATAAGTTGTTCAAACACAACTAAAATCAATAAAAAGCTTTTCAAACATAGCAAAAAATGATAAGTTGTTCAAATGCAGCTAAAAATAATGAGTTGTTCAAACAAAACTAAAATCTTCATTCAAACTTGACTCAATAGAAAGCTGTTCAAACGTAGCTAAAAATAATGAGTTGTTCAAACACAACTAAAATCGTCATTCAAACATGACATAACAAAAAAGCTATTTAAACACAATTGATCGTAAAAAGTTGCTCAAACACAACTAGCATTGTTGTTCAAATATGACTCGGTAAGAGAAGTTGTTCAAACACAAGCTAAACGTAAAAAGTTGTTTTAACATAACTAATATCGTCATAAAAGGTTGCCTAAACACAACCAAGCATGAAAAGTTGTTTAATATAGCTAAAGCATGAAGATATCCAAAAACCTTCATCATCTGAACGCAGCAAAGATGTACTTATAAAAATTTCTTCATGTTAGCAATTCATAAATTTACTTATCATTGTTAGAGAGAGAATCTATGCCTAAAACATACGGGCCCAAAGAAATTGTATAGATAAATTGCTCAAAACAATGAGCCCATAAAAGACATTGTTTTTGTCTTACACAAAAAGAAGAAGAAGAAGAAGAAGAAGAAGAAGAAGAAGAAGAAGAAGAAGCAGAAGAAGAAGGGTAAATTACTGTTCATTCGGAACAGGATCTGCAAGAGTTATAGGTGCGGCCTCTTTAGTCACCTCAACTACGGTTGTGGCTTCTTCCATTACATCCTCTGTCGTGGCCTCAGAAGGATGATTAGACAGGAGCTCCTTCTCAACATCACCAATAGCAAGACCAGAAAGATCCAAGTCAGGGTGATGCTTCGCCATCCATTTCTTGAGAAGATCGAAGCCTTCCATGTAGTATCCACACAACTCGTCAGAGTCCTTGAATTCTTGCATTGCTGTGGCCCCAACCTTCTGCAACTTGAGCTGCAAATATCCCATCTACTTATCCTTTAACTTACAGAAATCCTTCTCCACTTGAAGACTCCTCTCCGAGGTCACCATGCGTTCTTTGTCATTCTCAACCTCAACAGCAAGGATGGTGACCTTGTTCTTTAGTGTCTCATTCTCAGTGGAAAGGATTTGATCATGGGCTAAGCTGTGGACACCTTCTTCTCCAAATCCAAAAGCTTCCTAGAAATGAACAAAGATTCCCCCAAAGCCTCAACGTAAAATCTCCCTTAGCAAAAACAAAACAAAAAAGAAAAAGCAACCTACGTTATCAACGTATACCTGCACAAGTTTCTAAATGTGAGACGACATCACTTCACTGGACGACTTCGCCATCAAATAATTCAGGTTGTCCACAAAGAGCACCTCATGAGCCTTCAAAGCAGCAGCATCAGCATCGTCCCAGAAAGAAGGAAGAAAGGACTTGCCACCAACCTTCATCTTCTTCTTAGTCTCCTCCCTAACAGAGGCAATTACCTCCAGAGACGAGGTGGGAGAGGCAGGATGCTTAGCAGGTGAATGGGCAGAAGGAGGAGTTACCACGGGATCATCCTTGGAAACGTCGCCTACTTTTGAATGCTTTTTTGAAAGGAGACCACTAATGAGGCCACCTTTGGCTTTCTTTTCTTGAGCCTCAGCCAACTTTTGCTTGCTAAATCTGGTCATCATTCTTGAAAGGAATGAGAAACTATAAAAAAAAAAAAAAAAAAAAAAAAAAAAAAAAAAAAAGAAGAAGAGAAGATGGAGCACTCACTCTTTTTCACAACTTCAAGATTTCTCCGAACCTTACTTGACGGTTTCAGACCTAGGAAATGAAGGAGTAGCGATTGAGGAGAGACAAGCTCATCAAAATCCTTGACAGTCTCCAAATATTTCTTTACCTTTTCAACGCGACAGTGATATCTCTTCTTCAAATAAAGACGTTGAGAAACTGCAAAAAAAAAAGTATGTTACATACCACCATCACTCACAAAGAATGAAAAATAAATAGAAAGACAAGAAAGACACACCAGACATAGGGGTTCCCTAACTACGAAAAAATTTGGGGGCTTCGTCTAGGTCCTCACCAGGGACGAACTCCTAACCATTGCCAGAAACAGAAAAAAAAAAAAAAAAAAAAAAAGAAAAAAAAAAAAAGAAAAAAAGAAAATGGAAGAAGTTTGGTTTCCAATAGCGGAGAGACGATGGGTAATCAAGTATTAACCTAGAAGCCCTATCCCACGGCTTAAATTCATAATAGCCAAGGTCTTTGGATTTTCTCAAACGATAAAAATGAAGGAATTCGTCTTTCTTGATGACATCCCCGTCATTGGCGGACATCCACACTACCATATAAGAAACGACGATCTGTTAAGAATTGGGCACTAACTATGCCAGAGCAAGATGTAAATATGCAAAAAGTTCCCTAACAAAGGGATGAACTGGAAAATGAAGACCACTAGTAAAGTCCACCTCGTAGAAATAGACTTCATCGACGTAAAAGTGACAAGCCTTATCCTCGCCACTCAGGATCCTAATCTTAACAAAATCAGGGAACTGAAACCTATCCCTAATCCATTTCTCATCCTTTCCGGAGAGGGCACAAGGGACATTCCAAGCTTTATAAGGAGTGGAAGGGGAGGTAACCTCAGGACTCACACGGTCATCAGACGAGGATAACCCCGTCTCCAACTCACTAGACCTAACCTCCCCAGACATCTTCAGTGACTTAGCTACCCTAGTAGAATGGGAAACCAGAGGGAATAAAGAAGAAAGGACAAACCTATGTGGATAGTCCTCCCCCATGAAGAAACTAACCCACTTGAGGCACTCTCCCTCTATAACCTCAAGTAAACAACCTAAATGAGTAAATAGAAAAGCTACTGAGGGGCAATCAACCTTAACAAAAGAGTAATCTACCATGGAAGAATAGGAAAAGAGAAAGGAGCACGAGGAGCTTACTAGGAAACATAGAACTGAAAAAGAAAACTTGAAGGAGAAACAAACCCTAGAATGCCAACTAAACAAGGAAGGAGTACGAAGAAAAAGGAAAAGGAAGGAAAAATGCGAAATAAAAGGCCAAAACATGCGTAGGAAAACCAAGTGAAATTTGCACGTTGAACGCATCCTGACTGTATACATGGCACTCAACTGGTCAAACATCAACTTGTCATAAATGCGCAGTACACTCAATTCATTTTGCAGGTTTTCCTCCAACAGAGATGACCCCAATCACAGCTTCGTCCATCTACTATGACGAGGAGCTCAACTGTTGATTTTTTGCATCATCATCCTTCATGCAATTTACAAGATTCACCAAATAAGAGTCGATAGTCAACCTAAATCTTTCAACCCTAATAAAATCATGAGTTTTGTGTTTGTAAGGGTCATATTTTTATGTAATTGTCATATCCTTATGACAAAACACACTTTACTTGTGTTTGGGTCTTAGTTCTAGTGTGTTCAAGAATATCAAGAAGTACTTTTACAAGTGGTAACAGGTGGTATTATTGAAGACACAAGACTGCTCAAGAAAAAAATGAATCTACAGGTCCTAATACCTCCTCGATACTTGTTGATCTATTGAGACTTAATGAAGCTCAATACCTGACTTGATACCTCTCGGTCTATCAAGCTACGGGATTTCTAATATAGTTTGCAACATTTTATTCTAAGTGGCTTTTGTTTGTAGGTTTGTGTAACCTAATAGGAGAGCCCATTAAAAGACCGATTAAGCTCCTATTAATAAGGTGGTGAAAACAAAAAACCTTAATGCTTCATAAGATTTTCATATTGAAATCGTAGAATTCACTTATTGAACCTGTGAGTTCAGAAAATAGAAGAAAGCAATCTTGCTGCAATTCTTGTGCGCCTTTAGGTTTTGTACCAAGCAAAGTCTCTGACACCAACAATTGAAGATTTTATTGGTGTTTACTGTGAAATTGTTGCAAATCAACTACAACAATTAAAAGGGTTGTTGTGGAGTTAGTCACATACTGGAATTTGTCCAAAGGAGAAATCTCTACAAAAACAAGTCTAATTGGGTATTGAAGCAAAGGTTTAATTGTAAGTTGGTATTTTGGGATAGGCGAGTGGGGTAAGATTCTTTATACTTGTAACACTTGTTTCTTGATTAGTGGATTATTTGGGAGTGGTGACTTGAAATTCACCAGGTGGGGTTTTTGTTTATAAAGATTTTCCCCATCGTGATCAATTCGCCATGTCAAATTTATTTTTCGCTGCACTTAATTTAGTTTGGTGATTTGATTGTGCCTCCACAATATTTGCATGTAATTTGGAGAATTAATCAACTTGAGTAATTGAATAAATTAACCGGTATCAATCTACAACCCAACAGTGTCGCCTCCCAAAAAATTAGAAACTTGAGATTGGCATTCATATGACTTGATTTCAACAAGATCTTAGACAGTTTTTCTCTTCAATTTTTGCCTCATGATCTTGTGCTTCACTATAATATTCATCAATTGTATCAAGAACATCCATAGTTTCTTCATTGACTACTTTTGCACAAAATTGTGCAACTTTCAATGATAAAACTAAAATTTTTTTCAATCTCTTCAATATTTTCTTTAAAAATTGGCTTTCTATTGTCAACTCTCAAATCAATTTTTTCGCTTGATGATTTGAACTTGGATTTTATTAAATCATATGAATTTATAGCATTCATACGAATGCTATAAGAACTGCATCTACTCTACTTCAATTTACTTAGAAAAAAGAAAAAGAAAAAAAGAAAAAAAAACAAAGGAATAGTTACCAGGGAAAAAGAAAGGTTACAATTAATTGTAATAAGAATCTTACAATAATACAATTAGAAATCAATCACTTGTGCATGCGAAACTTTGCAAGTGCGATAAAGAGCACGCATGCACTCAGAACTACAATAATGCATTATGCTGCTTCTTCTAAACTAGTAGTTATTTCTGTATATGTTTCCGGTCTACTAGAAGAAGTGCCAGATTCGCCTCTCCTTAGAACAAAAGCTGGTTGTTTAGGAGTGGGAACTGTTACCGTTTCACTGTAAAGCATGGTAACAACATTTGACATGGTGGGACGATCACTTGGGTCTTCTTGTATGCATAGGAGTCCAACATTTACGCACTTCGTAAATAGGTCTGCATTGCAAGATTCATGTAGAGTTTGGTCCATTAAATCCAACACCTTGGTTTCTGTCCACAATATCCATGCCTGAGATAAATTCAAAATCAAAATTGGTACGAAGTAGAAAATGACCAAAGAATGAATGATTTTAAAAAATTCAAGACACTTACATAACCTATAAGGCTCATGGCTTGCTCTGATCAGTAAAATCCAGTGATCTTTTTTCCACTAATAATCTCAAGCAAAACTACTCCGAAACTAAAAACATTGGATTTTGTTGAGAAAACTCCATCCAATGCGTACGCCGGGGGCCATATAACCACTACATTAGAGAAATTGTAATAAATGGGTTAAGCGGATAGAAAAATTTTCTACAATATATAAGAACCAACTTTCATACGAATATAGTCTACTATAAACTTACTAAGTTCCAATTACTCTAGCGGTGTTTGATTCAGTTTCTTTGCCTCTAACAATCTTCGTCAAGCCAAAGTCGGATATTTTGGGGTTCATCTCTTGATCTAGAAGAATGTTACTAGTTTTCATATCTCTATGGATGATCCTTAATCTGGAGTTTTGGTAAAGATAAAGAAGGCCTCGAGCTATTCCCAAGATGATGTTGAAGCACATCTCCCAATCCAAAAGCATGCTTCGCTTTGGATCTTACAAGGTTTTCCGTTTTCCATTCAATAGAACAATATCAGCAACAATAACAAGTCAGCTTTTACTCAAAGAAGATACAATTTATCAATTACTAGTGGATACTAGGAATTTGGTTTAGGAAACCAACCAAATATAAAAGAGTCTAAGCTTTTATTTGGCATGTACTCATAGAGTAAAATCTTTTCATCCCCTTTTCTGCAATATCACTGTAGTCTAACAAGATTCCTATGTTGTAGTTTCGCAATCAACACCTCATTTTTAAATTCCTGTAAGCCTTGTCCTGAGGCACTTGAGAGCCTCTTTACTGCCATTACTTGGCCTCTCGGAAATGTACCCTAAGACCAAATTCATCAAGACCACAATGCTATTAATTACTATTACCGAGAACCTAGTTAACATGAACATAAATAACCAGGTAAGCTTTTATTTGGCATGTACTCATAGAGTAAAATCTTTTCATCCCCTTTTCTGTAATATCACCGTAGTCTAACAAGATTCCTATGTTGTAGTTTCGCAATCAACACCTCATTTTTAAATTCCTGTAAGCCTTGTCCTGAGGCACTTGAGAGCCTCTTTACTGCCATTACTTGGCCTCTTGGAAATGTACCCTAAGACCAAATTCATCAAGACCACAATGCTATTAATTACTATTACCGAGAACCTAGTTAACATGAACATAAATAACCAGGTAATGTTGATAAAATTACCTTATAAACAGGCCCATAGCTCCCCTGTCCAAGCTTGTTTGCATTTGAGAAACTATCTGTAGCAACTAATATGCTTTCCAAATCAAAAAAGGGTAGATCTATGTCTGTCTCACCTTCTTCTCTAAAATCACTGGAGTCTATCAAGTCTTTAACATGTTCACTGTTCATTGTGCGAAGTACTCTATTTGTGTAGATGAGAAATCTTTACAAAAACAAGTCTAATTGGGTATTGGAGCAAATGTTTAACTGTAAGTTGGTATTTTGGGATAGGAGAGTGGGGTAAGATTTTTTGTACTTGTAACACTTGTTTCTTGATTAATGGATTTTTTGGAAGTAGTGACTTGAAATTCACCAAATGGGGTTTTTGTCTATGAAGATTTTCCCCATCATGATTAAATCGTCATGTCAAATTTATTTTTCGCTGCACTTAATTTAGTTTGGTGATTTGATTGTGCCTCCACAATATTTGCATGTAATTTGGAGAATTAATCAACTTAAGTAATTAAATTAATTAACCAGTATCAATCTATAACCCAACAATGTCGCCTCCCAAAAAATTAGAAACTTTAGATTGGCATTGATATGATTTGATTTCAACAAGATCTTAGACAATTTTTCTCTTCAATTTTTGCCTCACGATCTTGTGCTTCACTATAATATTCATCAATTGTATCAAGAACATCCATAATTTCTTCATTGATTAATTCTGCACAAAATTGTGCAACTTTCAATGATAAAACTTGAAAGTTCAATAAGTGTGTAAAACACCTTGAACGTTTAGACCCTCAATATACAAATTACGAATTCAAGCTTATTATCAAACAATTACTGTGCGGAATATGAACATAAGCATATAACAGAATTGATAAACAATCTTAGACCAAATAAAATCACATTCACAGTAGAAATTAAATGGTAAAGATTAAGGGAAGAGAGATGCAAAAATAAGGACAACACAACGATGTGTTATCGAAGAGGAAACTGAAGTCCTCAGCGTAAAACCTCTCCACTGCCCTCCAAGCGGTAAATAATCCATTAAAAAATGTAGTTGGGATACATGAACAGCAGAAAACCCTCCAAGCCTAATCTACTCAGTGTACCTAAGTCCTCCAAGCTCCTACTTCAATGAGGTTATGCCGAACCTATTTCTTCTTTAACTTATCAAATTCCGCTATAGCCTATAGCATCAACCAATATAAAATTGGTCCCTTTCTAACTGCTTTTCAATCACCAAATGACCTTCTCACAGATGTGGGCATGGTGAGAAAAGGTTTTGGTAATGTACCTCTCAATGATGTAACAATGGAGAGGGTGAGAGTAGAGAAATTTGAAGAGTCTTTATGTGAAGATTGGGGATGAGTTAATCTTGTTTTTTCTCTAGGGTTTCTCTCTCAAAATTCTCTCTAGAAGCTCTTTACATTTCGTGAGTATAAATGGTATATATACTAAGGTGAGAGTGGAATGCGAAGAGTCAGTTTTTCAAAATAGAGCTGGCTAGCGACTTGGCCTCACGACTTGACTGAGCTGCGAGTTCCAGTCGTAAGGTAACTGAATGGCCAGACTGGACTTTTTGTCTTGTAGTGCTACAGCTGGCATGACGGTTCAGCTTCTCTGCATGCTCGGCACGTGTGCAACTTCTGGCGGCTTGCAAGCCGCGAGCTACCCGCAAGATCTAGTCGCGAGTCCCTGCTTCTTTGCACAATCTTGAACATTTCTTCACACTCTCTCACACACTACCCTTACATGATTCCCACCTAAATATAGGGTTACTAATTGTTAAAATACAAGCAAATTTGGCTCGAAATTAAGCCAACAAGATAGTTGATAAAATTCAACCTTACAAAACTCAATTTAAAAAAAAAAAAAAAAAATCTCTTCAATATTTTCTTTAAAAATTGGCTTTCTATTGTCCTCTCAAATCAATTTTTTCACTTGATGATTTGAACTTGGATTTTATTAAATCATATGAACTTATAGCGTTCATACGAATGCTATAAGACCTGCATCTACTCTACTTCCATTTACTTAGAAAAATGAAAAAGGAAAAAAAAAAAAGCAAAGGAATAGTTACCAAGAACTGCCCAAAAAGAAAAAATAGTTACCAAAGGAAAAAGAAGGTTACAATTACAATAATACAACTAGAAATCAATCTTTTGTGCATGAGAAACTTTACAAGTGCGATAAAGAGCAAGCTTGCACAGAAATACAATAATGCATTATACTGCTTCTTCTAAACTAGTAGTTATTTCTGTATATGTTTCCGGTCTACTAGAAGAAGTGCTAGATTCGCCTCTCCTTAGAACAAAAGCTGGTTGTTTAGGAGTTGGAACTGTTACGGTTTCACCATCAAGCATGGTAACAACATTTGACATGGTGGGACGATCACTTGGGTCTTCTTGTATGCATAGGAGTCCAACATTTACGCACTTCGTAAATAGGTCTGCATTGCAAGATTCATGTAGAGTTTGGTCCATTAAATCCAACACCTTGGTTTCTGTCCACAATATCCATGCCTGAGACAAATTTGAAATCAAAATTGGTATGAAGTAGAAAATGACCAGAGAATGAATGATTTTAAAAAATTCAAGACACTTACATAACCTATAAGGCTCATGGCTTGCTCTGATCGGTAAAATCCAGTGTTCTTTTTTCCACTAATAATCTCAAGCAAAACTACTCCGAAACTAAATACATCGGATTTTGTTGAGAAAACTCCATCCAATGCGTACTCCGGGGCCATATACCCACTACATTAGAGAAATTGTTACAAATAGGTTTAGGGGATTGAAAATTTTTCTACAATATATAAGAACCAACTTTCATAAGAAACAGTCTACTATAGACTTACTAAGTTCCGATTACTCTAGCGGTGTTTGATTCAGTTTCTTTGCCTCTAACAATCTTTGCCAAGCCAAAGTCAGATATTTTGGGGTTCATCTCTTGATCTAGAAGAATGTTGCTAGTTTTCATATCTCTATGGATGATCCTTAATCTAGAGTCTTGGTGAAGATAAAGAAGCCCTCGAGCTATTCCCAAGATGATGTTGAAGCGCATCTCCCAATCCAAAAGCATGCTCTGCTTTGGATCTTACAAGGTTTTCCGTTTTCCATTCAATAGAACAATATCAGCAACAATAACAAGTCAGCTTTTACTCAAATTAGATAATTTATCAATTACTAGTGGATACTAGGAATTCGGTTTAGGAAACCAACCAAATAGAAAAGAGTCTAAGCTTTTATTTGGCATATACTCATAGAGTAAAATCTTTTCATCCCCTTTTATGCAATATCCCCGTAGTCTAACAAGATTCCTATGTTGTAGTTTCGCAATCAACACCACCTCATTTTTAAATTCCTGTAAGCCTTGTCCTGAGGCACTTGAGAGCCTCTTTACTGCTATTTCTTGGCCTCCTGGAAATGTACCCTAATAAGACCAAATTCATCAAGATCACAATGTTATTAATTACTATTACCGAGAACCTAGTTAACATGAAAATAAATAACCAGGTAATGTAGATAAAATTACCTTATAAACAGGCCCATAGCCCCCCTGTCCAAGCTTGTTTGCATTTGAGAAACTATCTGTAGCAACTAATATGCTTTCGAAATCAAAAAAGGGTAGATCTATGTCTGTCTCACCTTCTTCTCTAAAATCACCTGAGTCTATCAAGTCTTTAACATGTTCACTGTTCATTGTGCGAAGTACTCTGTTTCTGTTTTCTGAGTTAAGAAGACAACAATATATGAATATTTAGATGATAATTACAGGAAACAAGTCAAATGGTTTTACTTTGATCAAAGTGGACAAAACTATAGATTGTGCAAGGTGTGCATCATGCAAAGCAATTACCTTTCCTCTTGGCCATCCTTCGTCTCCACAAATATACAAATATAATGGTACTTGAGAAAGCAATCACACTTATAAGAGATACCGCAACAATCAAAGACAATGAAATCTTCCTTGATAAAGCCTCATCTACTGACCCAGGATTACCAACTACTTCTGACGGAGTATCACCTTTACAAGAAAGAAACAGAGCTAGTCTCACTTATAGGTAAAATACGAAAACAACTCTCCATCACTATGTTCTTGACAATGAACAATTGGCAATCAAAATGACAATAAGTCAAATTCAAGAAATGGGAGTTTATATGGATAATGGATTGCTACAATTATTGAAATGTATCTTATAAGTTCAATTCAATTATTGAAATGTATCTTATAAGTGCAATTCATTAACATAGGAATCTTAAATTGTCATTGGTGAAAAATATAACATATCCTAACCTTGATGAGTGCAATTCAAATTTGAGGCATCCCATACGAAGTTTGGGAGACAATGGCACCTCATATTTCCATCTGTTGCTGCATTGCAAGTTGAATTAGGCCAATCCTTACAGTCAGCGGGTGAATTGCACATTGGCTCCGGGGGTGGCTTCCAACTAATCTCTACACCTCTAATAGTAGAAGTAATTTTGCCCGAATCTTTAAGGAACGAGATGTTTACAAAAGGCAAGGACTGATTGAGCGACAGAACTCTTTCTAAATTTCTAGCATCACTATTATCTGCACGTTTGACTTCGATGATAAATTTTTGTTCACTGGGATAGATACCATCGACTTGATAGGTGCCAGTAGGTGATTTGAAGCTTAGCTGGCCCGTGGAATTGTTGCATTCAAAGCTAAAGTACATGGGATCACCACAATTTGGTCCTGTACTCAGTGGATAGGGGATCACGTTTATGCCGCAAGGCTCACAGTTCCTTACAGTTGATTCTGCAAAGGTACAAAGTCTGGAATAGTAATTAAACATAGTCTGGATAACATATGTTAAAGATTTTAGTACTATGAATTTTTCTCACTTTAGGAATTTATGTGAAATCATATGAGATTTTCACTCACTTTGAATACAACTCTATGATTGTAGCACCCAAAAAATCTCCTTCTAGACAAAACTCCAAATTCATTTTCTGGACTAATTGTGTAACGAACCAAAAAAAAGCGCTAACCACATTTGCGCCACACCCTAAAAGGACTAGTCACAATTGAGATTCCTTGTATCACAATCTCCCCCACTTAAATCCCTAACGTCCTCGTTAGGGTCCACTTTGTGGGATAATGTCTTCGAGTCCACATGGGTTTACCAGGTCGGCTCTGATACCATATGTAATGACCCAAGGAAAAGCTCTAGCCACGTCTACGCTACACCTCAAAAGGATTAGTCACAATTGAGGCTCTTTGCAGTAGTTAATAAAGCTTAATTTAACCCAGTAAATACCCGATGTGGAACTCATCACACACCCACACACATCACACAATCAATCAAATTGGGGCATCACAAATTGTTTTCTTTTTTTAATCACAAAAGTCCCCTAGGCTGCATTTCTCTATTTTTCTATTCTTGTACTACCTTCCAAGTGAAATCCATTTTTTGTTCTCTTGGTTTCACATTCAATTCTATATTTTTTTTTCCTCCCCCCACAAGGGGGACAGTTGGATCAAAGCCATCAAATCATTTGTAATACTATCTATTTATAATACTTTAATTCCGATTATGTACAATAAATATATTACTTCTTTGACAATGAATAGACTATCCTTTTTATTTAAGGAATAATCTTTTCTTTCGCACCAAAGAAACCCAAAAAATAACCAATTTAATTTTTCTTTTTTCAACAAGAAAACCCAATTAGCTTTTCAAGTCACAATTATAATTTGAGGCAATTTCCAATAGGTGAGGAGCTGGACTAGCATAGGCCACAAGAACAAGAGAAATAAAATAGTAAGTGAGAATGAACATTTATAGAATACTGTTGTATGTATTTTCTCTATATCTTTTGTATAGGCCTAGTGCTAATTGACTAAAAGGAATAAATATTCCCGGATTTAGACTAAAATTAAGGACTATAATGTTTATTGTCCTTGATTTTGGGTCAATCGGGATATACACAATAAAGAGAGAGATATTAGGATAAACATAATAAATGGGAAGACCTTATTATACGAGTAATTCTTAGGTACTCTCAGAGCACGAAGAATGGTGTTCCCTCCTCTTACATTTATGATAGGATCTACTCACTAAATTCATGGTAAGGTCCACTATGAATGTGAGAGGAGTACCATTTCTCTGTAGAGAGTACCTAAGAATTTTCCCAGTTATACTAACACTTTTTGCCCCTTTGTACATAGAAGTGCAACATGCATCGTCAGTTCATCAGGGACTAGAAGCAGTAATTAATTTTAAAGATATAAAATATATATATTAACAAAAGAAAGATTAGCACTATGAATTTAAAACAGAAAATCTTATTATACACTCCTATTGCACACTTCTCTTCTTCTTCATCTTCTCCAAAAAAAAAAAAAAAAAAAAGCTTTTAATTAAATTGTTTTTCACAATTTCACAATTTTAACTAAAATAATGTTTTTACATGTGATAGATCGATAGTGTGTGTACAATAAATGTATAATGAGTGTATGACTATCATTACTTAAATTAAAAATTCATGTCCGGGAGAGATGGTTTCTCAGTTCTCACTTCCTTCTCCAACTCAATGATATCAATGCTCTGTTAATTTCAAAAACTACATCTATTATATTAGCCAACTCAATATCTATGGGTGCAATTCAGTAACTAAGTTAGTTCCTGCAAATACATATTTCAATTTGTAAAAGGAATAAATACCTCTATCAGATTTTGGAACGCGGACGAAGATTTTTTGACTGTTTTCATACCCCTCTTGAAGATCATTTAGATCATCGATCCAAATCCAGCACAAACTGGTACTAGTAGAAGTATCACGTCTTACTGTGCTGTTTACAGCCACATATGAATAAGCCTGACACTGGCAATTCTCAACGCACTTTATTTTGCATTCTTTTACATCATTTACAGGGAAATTATTATCCGGATTGCGAACTTGTGTCACATTTAAGCTCAAGAAAGCCGACCCGTTATTGTCACACCTCGAATTTCTGATGCACCCATCAACAAATTGTTGAGAAAACCAGTTGTCAGTATCAGTTGGTTTCGACCCCGGCAAACATTTGCACTTGAACCAATTGCCTTTATTGCAGCTACCAGATTTCCCACAAGCGTTGTAAATGCTACATTGGTCTTCTGGCGCCATCCATTCTGTAGAATCACCCTTCGTGGTATCCCAGATTTGATATTTCAACTCCCCGCTGTAATCCATCACCAGCCTTGCGTTACTATAATTCTGAGACGGTACTATTTTTGCTTGGTTTTTGGGAAATTCATAAGTCGCATTCCTGCTAAAGTTTGACAAAAAGTTGGCTATAGGATCAGGCATTTTATCTGAGCTCAAGAACTTACCTGGGGTCCGACTTTTCCAGTAACCCAGTATATTTGTGATAGTGTAGATGCCCTCTCCTGATTCATCTAGCTTAAACGTGAAATTTCCTTTCCTAGGGTCACCAGGGTCTGTCCATGAAACCAATTCAATGTTTTCATCCATCTTCATGCCTGGAAGAAATGTATCAGTTGGATTTTTAAAGCTCTCCCACAGACTCATTGCTGACTGATCATCCTCGCTTAAGACCAGGTTTCCAGAATCCAAGAGCTTCACAGTCCGATTTGCGGACGATGATTTTGCAAGACCTGTAGACCAATAACTTTCCCTTCCATAACTCGAAGTATCCAATACCATGAGGTTTCCATCTTCTGCAATTCCAAACTTTCCAGTGGAACCTTTAGGTATTGGTTGGTTTCGATTGGCAACCCATACAACTGCTTTATCCCATTTGTGATACCTTATCCCGACGAACCTTTCCGAGTTAGAGCTTTCCATAGGGGTAAAGAATCCAAGTTCGAACTTTCCTCCAGGGGAGACAAGAGTTGAATCGTTGTCAGTGATCCACTCGCCATGCTTCAAAATATCTCTAGCAGAGCAAAATACATGAGAGGAACACAAGAAGATTACATACAAGAAGGAGACGGAAGATGGAAAGGGGTATGCAGACATTATAAAATAATGGTTTTTATCCTGAATTGTGAGGAAATTATGCAGTGTTGGTATGTTCTGTGAATGGTTGCTTTGCAGACAGTATGGATCAGCTGCAAAAGGTTTCGCTGCTAGTACACACACATTGTCTTTGTACAAAAATGTCCCCAATGTTCTTGTTTTTTTAACCAAAATGCTTCATGATCAAGAAATTTCATTTATAAAAATGGTAGGAAGATCAGCTGCAAAAGGTTTCGCTGCTAGTCCATACACATTGCCTTTGTACAAAAATGCCCCCAATGTTCTTACTTTTTAACCAAAATGCTTCATGATCAAGAAATTTCGTTTATAAAAATGGTTGGAAAAAAAAAGTTATGGCAAACGCATTATATAAGCCGGGTTTTGAACTTGGTTTCAATTAGCTTAACTGGTAAAATTTTTTATAATTGAATAAGAAATTTGAAATTCAATCTCCATCTGCACCAAAAATCAATTGGTATTTTGGTTTGATAATAAAGAGCTATTATAAAAATTGAACACTATATATTGAAACTCTAAAATAAAAAAAAAACTTAACTCCATGCTATAGTAGTAGGATTATTTATTTATTTATTTGTCAATTTAGGATATAAACTATTGACATGTAGCCCTTTCTTTTCTTTTCTTAAAAAAAAAAAAAAAAACTATTGTCATGTAGCTAATTGCCTAATTTGACTCGTTTGTACATTCTCTCTTAGCTTTTACTTTTAACGATTTTTTTTTACTAAGTCATTTAAAAAAAAAAAAAAAAAAAAAAAAAAGGTTAAAGGGAATGGAGCTTACTGCAACAGCATAAAAGTTTTTGTCTTAAACCCATTTTTGTGATAAAGAATTTGAAGGTTAGAGGTTGAAGACGACCAAGTGGGCCTCTCTGCAGATCCACTAGCCAAAAGGGCTAAAGTGACGAGTTCAAATCTTCTGTCTCATTTTTCCTACTTCATTCTAGACTCCACCAATAAAACTATGCCACATGGTAATGCATTTAATTCTCTCATACCATTAAACATTTCCTAATTTCAATTACTTAAAATAAATAATAAATAAAAACCCCAGCCCATCCCCACCAGGCCACCACTACAACCACTGGCGCCGGCTCCATCAACATCACCGGTCATGGCTAACTACCATTGCTTGGTCTGAACTACTATCTCTCTATTTTCAAATCCAAACCAGTGTCACGCTACCACCTAAAAATAAATCCAAGAACACAACAAAAGTGCAAGTGCGATAAAAAAAACTGTCCAAATCAAAGAAAACCAAACCCACAAAACAGAAACAAGAAGAAGAAGCGAAGACTCCAATTTGTGCATCACCCATAAATCCCTTTTTCTCCTCAATAAAGCTATGGATGTACAGTAGCTTTCTTTTTAAATACTTTTTCCCCTTGAGCTTAGTTTTCCCCTTTTCCTAGTTACACAATAAAGTTATGGCCTTTGTTCAAGTTTTGTTTTTGGTTGAAGAAATTGATACGTGGGTTATATCCAACCACCGCCCTCCAACCACCAGATAAACCCAACAGATCTGAAATCCATGAACAATCCAACACATTCAGTACCAACATGTCCATATTATTTGAAAATTTAACAAGAAAGTTAGAGAGATCTAAAAGATTTGGATTTGAGAAAAACAAAGTCTTGCTTTGAATGATGCTGGTTCTAGATCTGTTGGTGTTTTTGGTGGAGTGATGTTGGTTGGTGAGGGGCAGTGAGATGTCCGACATGGTGTAGATCGGGTGATGGTTTTTTCCGTGATTGGAGAAGCCGAGGGCGGCAGTTGACAGTGCCGACATGTTTGGTGGTGGTGGCAGTGTAGGTTTTTGGGTTTTGTTTTATCTTATTTTATTTAGTAGTAAAAATAAAAACAATAAGTCATAATGGTAGTATTTAATTAATTAAGTGAATAGGTGGTTAGTTTTTATTGATGGAATATAGAGTGGAGTAGAAAAAATGAGACAGAAGATTTGGACTCTAAAGTGACAGCCAATGAAAAACAAAAGGGGTCCTATAATAGTTTATTTATTTAACACTATTATTTTTATCTTTGTTCTATTAGAGTGCACTGTGCGCAGTGTGCGGCGTACATATGTCGCTTTTGGGATCCTTGTCTCTTGTTAGCTGTTTTTATTTTTATTATTTTTTATTTTTTTTATGCATATTAACTATTAAGTCTGTTGCATCTGGCTCACCAGTTTTTTCTTATCTAAAAAGAATTTAAAAGAAAAAAAAATAAAAATACCAAAGTACATGGCCACCTCAATATCATGGTCAGTAATATATTTTTGCAACTAGTTGCTAACTTATGAGATGCACAAGAAATCAATTAATTATATATATAAAAAAAAAAATCCAACAATGAATGAAGAATTTAAATTATCACTTATGCAATGTTATTGATAGTGCCAAACAGTCTTAAAAACCTGAGACAAACTCATAATCTCATATAATGGATTTGAAATTTTTTCATAAGGAAAGATAGTTTTACTTAAAAAAAATATTGAATAAAAAATATTTAATTAGTATATATAGAAAAATCAATTAAAATTACACATACCACATCCCTGTCGACTATCACCCTTAAAGCATAATTGTGGATGGTGTTTATTTCACATAAACATTTTCCAACGACTTTAGTTCAAAACTTTTTGAACTGAGATCGTGACTTGAAATAACCATTTCAGTGCAAAATGTGTGTACCCTTGCATACAATAAGCAATATGAACTAATATTTATATAAAAGAAGGTACATTCATATTGAAAAAGAAAATCATACGTGAATAAAGAAATAGAAAAATTTGAGTAAAAAACAAAAACACTTTATTTTACATATTGACTGACATTTAGACCAATGTGGAATATGGGGTGATGTGTACTAGTTAAATAATTGGTACCCAATTTTCTAGTCGGAATTGACTTGATTTAGACTTTAGAGCTGATTTAACATCTTATCCAAGATTCACATTATCAAAAGAAAAGGAAATGCAGCACTATTCCCATTTGACATTTAGCTTCATAGACGTCACAGGGCACAAAGAAATTATGCAAAGGATGACAAATAAATAACAAGTAAGAAGCACGTGAAGATGACTTGGGGACGAAAGGCACTAGCAGAAAGAAGAAAAACTGGCCCATAATGAACCACAAATTACTCATTGAATTGAACTTACAGCTGTCCTCTTTCCGAGACCAAGACTGAGCTAGCCCTTTACGGCTTTACCTATCAACAATTCTTTCAGCCTGTTTTATTTGTGCGTTAAACCTATAATTAGATTCGAGGAAAAACAATACCAATAAGTTGAAGTTTAATCTAACCATATGATATTCTAGTTGAAGTTTAATCTAACCATCAGAATTGTCATATTTATTTTCTCTCCTTACATAACCACACACGATTGAAGGGGACTATGATACAAGGTCGTAGACTTGTAGAATTTAAATAAAGAATAATTTTATTTTTTATTTATTTTTATATAAAATGGGCAGGACAATAATAATCTGTAATTAGAGGGGTAATTGAGTGAACTAAGTTGAATTATTAAAAGGGTCATGCTAACGAGTGCCCTAATCTATTTTAAGAAAGTTTTGACATCACTTTTATGGGAAATGAAAAAAACTGTCAAAACATTAATTATTATTTTTTCTTTTCTCATAAAAACTTTCTTTAACTGGATTCCTAACCAGTGCCCTAAGGGCACTCATTAGCATTTCCCTTATTAAAAGGGTCATGCTAAAATAACTATTTTAAGAAAGTTTTGACATTACTTTTATGGAAAATGAAAAAAAAACTGTCAAAATATTAATTATTTTTTTTCTTTTCCTATAAAAACTTTCTTTAACTGGCTTGATCTTTTTTCCCTCTTTTTGTTGGAAAGAATTTAAGATGTGATTACGCGGGTTTCTTATATAGAAAAGCATCATTTGTCACTTTTTGTTTCGAGCAATTTAATAACACGATGATAATGACATAACTAACAAGATCGTTCACCAAAAAACTAACAAGATCAAGGTCGACCAGCCTGTCCTTTCGCATGACCCTAAGAGGTTTTTGGTTTTGGAATTTTTTGTTTTGTTTTTTGTAGTAATAAATGATTTCATTAATGAGGCAAAAGAAGCTTATTAGGAGAATATGGCCTCTCATAATACAAATCCATTTTATCATACAAAGGCAAAATGCAAATATACACACGGGGCTACGAAAAACTTCAAATCCTAACTTATATCTGGTCTTTCTCTAGCCATGGCGTAAGCTCATTGGTTTGCCTCCTAGAAGCAATAACTCATTTCCTACGGTATCTGACTGAAGAGGTTCCTATAAGAGTTGCATGCTATGAGTTATTGTTATGTGTTTCTAAAACCTTAAAAAAATAAATAAATAAATAAAATAAACTTAGCATCAATCTCAATTTTAACTACCGGCCAATAAGTTAAGGTTTAAAAACAAAGACAATCCATCTCTCAAAGCTCATAATTAGGAGTGATATTGGGTTAGGTCGGGTCGAGTTCAATGTGACCTGTAACCTGACCTAATAGAAAATTGGGTTTACCTAGCTAAAACCCGACCTAACCTAAAAATTCAGGTCTATTATTGGGTCGGTTTATCACGTCTTGGGTTGGGTCTCAAGTTGGACAGTCTTTTTTTTTCTTTTTCTTTTTTACACAGAGCAGCTACGTGCCCAGTTTGATCAGCTCCACTTTGAGGCAGCAAGTACCAGAGCCAAAGGTATAATAATACATGTACCCATTTTGATAACAATTAACTTTTTTCCATTCTATGATCAATTTGACTCACAACAATATCAAGACTAGTACAATTTTATGACACCCAAGTCATGGAAGCACATTTTATACACACAATGACCACATTTCCATATTAAATGTCCGCATTTTCCAAAAATATCCATACTTTAAACTTGATGTAAAAGAGTGTTGACACTGTTAAATATAAAACAATAATGATTTTTGTTAATGTGTGCCAAAGTGTACTAGTTAATGAGGCTTGATAGACTTGATCATATCATCGTTGTCCATTACCACGAGCAAGGACAAGGAAGATTTCCAGATCTGTCCTGGCAATAATGGTCGCCAAACAAGGACGGACAAATCCATCTTCACTCATCAATAAACCGTTACAAAGCAATGATCAGCTTCCACACCGTTGGGAGGTACAGATACAAAGTAATTCTCTAGCTCTTGAATACTGATTTCTTAACATTTCTTTGGCCAATTTTTCTGACTTTAGCATCGGAGGCTTTATGGCAGGCACCACACCGGTGACCCACATTTCTTCTTCTTTCCATTCATTCTTTAGGGTTGAGTTGGCTGAGGACGACTCCAATCAAGACGATCAAACTTGACTGACAATTCAGGCATCATCAATTTGGCGTCATATGTGGGGACGAGTACTATTCAACACGTGATTTGTCCTAATTAACTCACAAGTCCAGATGGAATCCAATACTAACCCAGATCCTGCCGCGTTGGCCCTACAAATTCAGTCACTCGCAGCCACTGTGGAGGAACTTACCAGGCAAAACCAGGAGATGAGGCAGCGGTTGCAACAGGAAGACAACCATACAGACGTCAACAGGGATGACGATGAAGACAGTAACAAGAGACGAACCAGCACTCCAGAAGAGGCGAGCTCAGATCTCCTCAGGGAAATGAGAAAGGAGATGGACGAATTGAGAAACGCCATCAAAGGGAAGACGGACCAAAGCTTGGAAAGGATAGTCAGGAAGACAGATTCACCTTTCACTGTGGCCGTTCAAGAGTGCCCAGTGCCCTCCAAGTTCCGTCTACCATAGCTAGAGCCCTTTGACGGGCTGAAAGACCCACTGGATCACTTGAATACCTTCAAGACGACCCTGGGTCTTCAACAACCCCCTGATGAGATTTTGTGCCGCTCCTTTCCTACTACCCTCAAGGGGCCAGCCAGGGAGTGGTTCAACAAGTTTCCAACGTCATCCATTGATAACTTCAAGCAACTAAGCAGTTCCTTTGTCCATCATTTTTTCGGCAGGCAACGTCCAAAAAGGACTGCCGAACATTTGCTCACCATCAAACAAGGAGAGAAGGAACCATTGAGGTCTTATGTAACACGCTTCACCAGAGGAATGTTGGAAGTAGACGAGGCGGATGATAAGGTACAGCTCACAACCTTCAAGGTAGGGTTGAAGTCCAAAGATTTCGTGGCTTCCTTGGCCAAAAATCCCCCCAAGACAATGGCCGAGGCATTATTGAAAGTACAAAAGTATATGAACGCTGAAGAAGCTCTAGTAGCAATTGATGGAGCAGAAAAAAGCAAGGAAAAGAAGAAGGAGAAGGAGGATGATCGGAGAGGGCAAAAAAAAGATCGAGCTGATCAACGGAATGACGAAGGAAATAGACGGAGGGAGGACAAGAACCCTCATCCAATGAAGTTCACACCGTTAGTGATGCTTGTTGACCAGATTCTGATGGAAATAAAAGACGAACCATCTCTTAAATGGCTGAGGCCACTCCATTCATCGCCTAGTTTGCGCAACAGAAGGAAATACTGTCATTTTCACAAAGACCATGGGCATTACACAGAGGATTGCAGAGATCTAAAGGAGTAGATTGAAGAACTTATACGGAAAGGAAAACTACAACAATATGTAAAAAGGGGAGATTCCAGCAAATACAGCCAAAAAGGTCAGCATAGGGGTTCAAGGAGGGATGAAGACCACCCATCGCCTCGTCCACAGAATGCACTAGTGGAAATAAAAACTATCGCAGGGGGACCAACCACAGGGGGATCATTCAGATCCCTCAGGAAGTCACACCAGAGGCAGGTAAATAGTGTTCACAGTCTATCTCCCCTGAAGCAAAGACGAACAAATCAAGACATGTACTTTTCAGAAGAAGATGCCAGGGGTATAAGGTAACCTCATGATGACCCACTAGTCATTATGATCATGATCAAGGGGTTCAATAGAAGGAGAGTTCTGGTAGACAACGGGAGCTCGGCTGATATTATCTACCTTTCCGCCTTCCAGCAACTAAAGCTAGACCTAAAAAGGTTTCGTCCTTTCGAGTCCCCCCTCGTCAGTTTCAATGGAGACAAGGTATACCCCAGGAGGATAGTGACGTTGACAGTCACTGCTGGCTCGTACCCCCTCCAGGTAACCAACCAGCACAATTTCTTGGTGGTAGACTCACCCTCGTCCTACAATGTGATCATAGGACAACCTGCACTCAATCGCTGGAAGGTTGTTACTTCCATGTACTGTTTGAAGGTAAAATTTCCAACAGAACAGGGGGTCGGAGAGATAAAAAGAGACCAAGTATTGGCAAGAGAGTGTTTCCAGGCCATCTTGGCCTCAAAAGAGAACCATACGTGGACAATCGAGGAAAAAACACCTGAGATCGTTGAGAAGCTAGAAACGATAGAGTTGGTTGAAGGAAGTCTAGCGAAGACTACCCAAATAGGGACGAATCTAAGTCCCAGGACGAAGGAAGGGATCATCAACTTCCTGAAAGATAACCTCGATGTATTTGCTTGGAGCCACGAAGATATGCCAGGGATCCCAGCAAGCCTCATCCAACATCTCCTGAATGTTGATCCAGAGAAGAAGCCCGTCCAGCAGAGAAGAAGAGTCTTTGCCCCCGAACGAAACAAAGCAGTAATGGACGAAGTAAATAAGTTGCTTGCTGCCAATTTTATTCGGGAAGTTCACTACCCTGAGTGGTTGGCTAACGTGGTCATGGTCAAGAAAACAAACAGAAAGTGGAGAATGTGTGTCGATTTCACAGATCTTAATCAAGCCTGCCCGAAGGACAGTTTTCCCTTGCCCAGAATTGATCAGTTGGTAGATTCCATCGCCGGACATAAACTTCTCACGTTCATGGACGCATTTTCCGGATATAACCAGATACAAATGGCTGAAGAAGATCAAGAAAAAAACTGCCTTTATCACCAGTCAGGGGCTCTACTGTTACCGGGTCATGCCTTTTGGACTCAAGAACACAGGGGCCACCTATCAAAGGTTGGTGAACCAGATGTTCAAGAAACAGATCGGGAGAAACATGGAGGTATACGTTGATGATATGCTCCTCAAGAGCAAAGAGGAAGAGGATCACTTGGATGACCTCAAAGAGACGTTCAACACACTCAGACAGTACAGCATGAAGCTGAACCCGTTGTAAAATGTGCTCCCCCCTAGATCAAGGGTTTTACATGGAGTCGCCACTTATTTAATTTAAAAGGAAAAACAAGAAAACCTTTAATGAAAAATACTTCTGTTGTATTAATGTATATGACAATTTACATCGAATTTTGTAACAAAAATTTACAGTGCTTTTTGTCCTAGATACAATCTAAGAAAAGTAAATTACATTACTTTATTTCCTAGTTACATTCTAAAAAAAGTAAAATTGTATATACAAGAGCATTGTCTAGAACCCTTGATCTTGGTTCGGAGGCTAATTTACGAGATGAGAAGAGATTAAGCAGTTATCTCGCCTGATATAACCGGTCTCCTAGGTTAAGGTGGCCAATGTCATGTCATGTCAAACAAATACAAAGAATATGTAATATAAACATGTGATTTGTAGGAATTATAAATAAATATGTGTTAGGGGAATTTGACATAAAGAGAAACAAAAAATAAATAAATAAATAAAACTTGTTAGATAACAATTTTAATGTAAAAAAAAATGAAGGTAATGGCATGTTCATCCAAGAGATCAATATAAATAAAGAATTCCTAGCCTAGACATGTTCATCTAAGCATGTGAAGGAAAAACAAAATTGTCATGTTATTTGTCATCAACATAATTGCAAAGAGAAACAATTAAAAAATAAAACCTTTAAGCATATTTGATCATCCAAGCAATTATGAAGAGAAGTAAAGGAAAAACCCTAGACATGTTTATCTAGACAAAATCAAAATACTTTGACATGTTTGTTCAAGCATTTAAAAAAGTAAAACAACAACCTAGACATGTTCATCTAAGTATTAAAGAGAAAGTTGTGTTTTAACCTAGAAGTGCTCATCTAAGCATTCAAAAGAAGATTGTGTATTAGCTTAGAAGTGTTCATCTAAGCATTCAAGAGAAAACCAATAAGACATATAGGCATGTTCATCCAAGCATAGCATAAAAGAAGTGAATAATGATTTGTAAGCATTTATTCTAGCATGTATAAAGAATTAAAAAAAATTAACTACTTACCAGCATAAATTAAAAGGGGAAGTGATCACTTAAAGGGCTAGGGAGAAAGCAAGGAAGTACTAAACTACAACCAAAGTAAGAACAATGGTTGTTCAATAGCTTTTCTTTTTTGCTTTCTCACTAGCTCTCTAGAGGGAATTCGGGGTCCAGAAAATGGAAGAGGTCTTCTCTATTTATAGGGGAAGGGATGGCTTAGCTTTAAAGCTAAGTTATTAGCTTTCTTTTGAAACTAAGGGAGGAGATAACCTGTTTAAATGAGTTGGGACGGATTTGGTGTTGATCCCCATTCAAATTTTGAAATGATGCTGCACCTGCTTCATATTTTGGCTCTAATTTTCCGTTCAAAATTCCAATTGATTCAAGATGGGTGTTTTTTGAAATTAAATTCAATTATCTACAACTTTTTCTGAAATAGAGAAAGCCAAATTTCAACGTTATCCATGCCAAAAATGTGTTTCAAATTGCTGCTGAAAATAGTAACGTCTTTTGAGCATTTTTGAATTTTTCATAGGATGTATCTGTTTCTTTATCCAATTTATTTTTCAAAAATCTTTCTTCTGAAGCAAAGGGAAAGGATAAGTCTATTAGATAGGCTTGAACAGATTTGATGTTGAACCCATTTGAAATTTTGAGAGAAAATTGAAGATAATGCTGAATTTGTGTTATCTTCTGCACCTGTTTCGTATTTTAGCCATAACTTGCTTCTAAAAATTCCAATCGATTCGGGATTGATGTTTTTTGAAAGGAAATTATTTCTCTACAACTTTTATAGAAATAGAGAAATCCAAATTTCAACGTTTTTCTGACCAAAAATGCG
Source organism: Quercus lobata (assembly GCF_001633185.2). Classification (NCBI taxonomy): domain Eukaryota; kingdom Viridiplantae; phylum Streptophyta; class Magnoliopsida; order Fagales; family Fagaceae; genus Quercus; species Quercus lobata. The sequence continues at coordinate 34,641,695 of NC_044911.1, forward strand.
ATTCAAGTTACAGCTGAAGATAATGACGTTTTTTGAGCATTTTTCTGTTTTTTTGAATTTTTCATGGATCATATCTCCAGAAATTTTTTTTTATTTTTTTATTTTTATAAAAAAAAAAGAGCAGATAAGATGCCATAAAGAAAAACATTTTTTATTATTTCTTAAAAAAAATGAAATAAAATGAAATCCAATAAAAAATCACACTTAATTAATTTCAAATTAATTTTTGTGAGAACCAATCAAAATTAAGTGTTTAGAATAGGATGTGATTAGGCCCATTGTATAGGCGAGCCATGATCATTGAAAGTTATTTGTATGATAACTTTCGATAAGGTGGTCCGATCAAAACCCATGACATACCATTATGATCGTTAGAACATCAAGATTTGTTTTGTATCACAAATCTAAAGATCTACCGGTTGGTTAAATGCAAGTTGTAAAATTGGGTGTCTACACCCGTCCAAATGTGTTTTCAGGGTTTCCTTAGGGAAATTCCTCGGGTTTATGGTGTTGCAAAGGGGAATTGAAGCAAACCTTGAGAAAGTTAAGGCCATCCTCGAAATGTCTTCGCCAAAGACGATCAAAGAAGTACAATCCCTCACAGGAAGAGTAGCAGCCCTCAATAGGTTTGTCTCTAAGGCCACAGACAAATGCCTTCCATTCTTCAAGACTTTGAAGAAAGCGTTTGCTTGGACGGAGGAATGCGAAACAGCGTTTCAAGAGTTGAAGCACTACCTGAGCAACCCCCCACTCTTAAATCCATCCAAAGAAGGCGAAGACTTATTCTTATACTTAGCGGTATCTCTCACGGCAGTCAGTGCAGCGTTGATCAAAGAAGAAAATAGATTGCAACTCCCTGTATACTACATCAGCCAGGCTTTTCAGGGTGTCGAGGCGCGATATCCTTGCATAAAGAAGATCACCTTCGCCCTAATAATGGCTTCAAGAAAACTTCGTCTATACTTCCAAGCTAATCCTATCATAGTAATGATGGACCAATTGATCAAAAAAGCGATGAACAAACCCGAGGCCGCAGGACGAATGGTACAATGGGCTATCGAACTCAGCCAGTTTGACATAGAATACTGTCCACAAACAGCCATAAAAGCTCAGGCGTTAGCTGATTTCATAGCGGAATTTACCACCCCCAAGAACACAGGTGACCAAGAAGAACTTTGGACGATAAACACTGATGGATCGTCCACTTAGAAAGGAGGCGGAGCAGGCATTGTTATTACTTCCCCTGAAAAAGACGTTCTCAAGTATGGAGTCCAGCTCAAATTCCCTATAACTAATAACGAAGTAGAGTACGAGGCCTTGCTGACAGGACTAAGAATTGCTCAGGCACTTGGAGTTGAAAATATCGTGCTCAAGAGCAACTCACAGCTCGTCATAGGGCAAGTTAGAGGAGATTTTGAAGCAAAAGAGACGAGAATGCAGAAATACCTTAAATTAACGAACCAGCTGGTAAGTACCTTTCATCACGCGGAGTTCATTCAGATCCCACGGGATCAGAATGCAGAAGCTGACGAGGTAGCACGAAGTGCCTCAACAGACAACCGGGATAAAATGAATGATTGGAGGCTAGAAGAACAAAACTCCCCTAGCATCAAGGAACTTCAAACTTTCCCTGTGCTCACCCGCTTGGGATGGACGAGCCTGATTTTTTCGTTCCTTCGAGAAGGATGATTACCACCAAACCCCGAAGAAGCCAAGAAGATCCAGAAACGTCCTGCCATATTTACAATACTAAATGACGAGCTTTTCAAGAAGGGCTACTCCCAGCCTTACTTGAGAAGTATAGAATAGGAAGAAGCCAGATACGTCCTGGAAGAAGTACACATATGTGGAGATCACATGGGGGCAAAGTCCCTTGTCAAGAAGATCATGAGGGCAGGCTATTTCTGGCCCACGATGCAGCAAGACACAACTGATTTCGTGAAGAAGTGTGACAGTTGCCAAAGGTACGGAAATGTTCAATGGGTCCCAGGAGAAAAGGTACAAAATTTTGTGTGGAAAAATATTATTTGCAGGTTCGGGATACCCAGGACGATCATATCAGATAACGGTCATCAGTTCGATAGTTAGGGATTCAGATCGTTTTGCTCGAGCTTGGGCATCAAAAACAAGTACTCATCACTAGGACATCCTTAGGCCAATGGATAGACAAAAGTAACCAATCGGACCTTGTTCAAGATTATTAAGTCTCGGTTAGTTGGGGTAAAGGGAGCATAGCCCGAAGAATTACCAAGTGTCCTGTGGGCGTACAGGACGACGGCATGAACACCAACAGGAGAGACACCATTCAACCTGACGTATGGCACAGAAGCAGTCATCCCGGTCGAAGTAGGACTCACTAGCCTTAGGAGGGAATTCTTTGACGAGCAAAGCAATGATGATCAATTGAAGCAGAACCTCAATTGTCTGGATGAAGTTAGAGACCAAGCATCCCAAAGAATGGCCAAGTACCAGCAGAAGATAGCCGAATACTACAATCGGAGAGTGAAGTTGAAAAGATTCAACATCGGAGATCTCGTCCTTCGAAAGGTGACCCCTGCAACAAAAGACCCAACACAAGACAAACTAGGTCCAACTTGGGAAGGACCTTATAAAGTTGTCCACTATTCACGCTAGGGAAGTTACCATCTAGAAGACTCAGAGGGAAAGAGGCTACCTCATCCATGGAATGTCGAACATCTAAAGAGGTATTATGAAAAGAAGTCATAGCCTGATTGTAAAACCTAATTTGATTTTGTGCTTCTCTTTTTATATAAGTGATTATTCAGAATTTACTAAGTTGTTATTCAGCATTTCACAAGTATTACCCAGCAATCCATGCGCCCTAATTATTTCCTCCTCGAAAGACCAAAATGGTTGTCCTAAATAAAAAAGACGATAAGATTCCTTAAATGGATGTAAGTGATTATTCAGAATTTACTAAGTTGTTATTCAGCATTTCACAAGTATTACCCAGCAATCCATGCGCCCTAATTATTTCCTCCTCGAAAGACCAAAATGGTTGTCCTAAATAAAAAAGACGATAAGATTCCTTAAATGGATGTACATCATCCTAAATAAAAAAGACGAAAAGATTCCTTAAATGAATGTACATCGTCCTAAATGAAAAAGACGATAAGGTTCCTTAAATGGGTGTACATCATCCTAAACAAAAAAGACGATGAAATGTACATCATCCTAATTAAAGAGACGATGTGGTCCCCCAAAAGGAAACACACCGTCCAGACAAAAAGACGATTAAATTCCTTGAACGGAGTCACATCGCCCTAATAAAAATTATCAAACTCCTTATCCGCAGAAACGTTGCCCAAACGAAAGGTTTTTTGCGAAGCATCAAACCTTGCGTTCAAAAAAAAAGGGGCAAAATCTTGTAAGTCCACAAAAGGACGAAGATAACTAAAATATGCCAACAAAATTTTTCTAAGTCCTTGAAGGGAAGAGAAGAACATCCAAAAGTAGATCCTAACATAACACAAGCAAAAGATAACAACCAACCAGGAAGGTCAAGGTAAATCAATAGACATATTATATAAAACTAAACTATTCAAAAAAGCCCCAAAAACAGGTAGGGAATCCAAATACCAGTTGTCCAATAACCTTAAGACATATAGGCAAAAAAAAAAAAAAAAAAAAAAAAAAAAAAAAAAAAAAAAAAAAGAAGAAAAACTTTGGTAAGAAGCAACAGGTTCAAGCTTGGGGGGTAGCGTCATTGTCTTGGTTTGCTTGGGAAGGTTCCGTACTGGTGGACGCTGCGGTCTAAGCTACCACATCCTCCTCAATCTCTCTGTCAACAGCTTCAAAATCCAAGTCTTCGAGATCCGTGCCAAGGCCGTGCTTAATCAGGTATCTCCGGAAAAGTTCAAAGCCTTTGAAGTACCACTAGAATAGTATAGTATTATATTCCTCTGTGGTCTGGAATGCAGTGACGGCCTTAGCCACGACGACCTTCATTCTTTGGGCAGCTGTTGCAAGGAGTTCGTCCTTTTGCTTCACTGATTGCTTCTCAGATTCTAGTTGCTCCGTTAAGACTTGAATCTGTTCCTTGGAGGTGTTGAGAGCATCCATGGCTGCGATCAGATCCTTCCGTAACCTCGAAGCCTTAGCCTCAAGCGCTTCCACCTTTGAGTTGGCCACAACGTCCTTCTCCTCATTTGCCAAGTACTGAATGGTAATATGCATGGTTTCCCCCAACACCTTACAATGAAAAGTCTTATCAAAGTCAGTAAAAAAAGTTAAACGCTTAAGGACGAAGAAAAAGAGGACGAAGATATGAAGGATTACCTGCACGAACTTGTGGACATGACGACTCAACATCTTGTGGGAGGGTACGCTTGAGATCTCTTTCATCTCCCCGGGAGTGAGGAGCTCATTGGCACGATCCATAGCCGTCTCGGCATCAGACCAAACACTGGAACCAATCTTCTCTTTTCCCTTCTTCGCTACTTTCTGCTTTTTCAAAGGACGAGCAACCTCCTCAACAGAAACGCCAGGAGAAGCAGCCTGACCCTCTTCCAAGTCCAAGGCAGGGGTGGACGAACCTCTCTCCACTGTTTCTTTCTCTTTCTCCTTTTCCTTGTCTGTGATCCTTAACCTTCTCTGACCAATGTTAGAAAGGGGTTCATTCTTCTTCTCCTTAATTTTCTTGTATATCTCCTTGTTAAACTTGGTCGTCATCTTTACGCCAAAGAAAACAGAAAGTTAAGGAGGAAGAAAAAGTAGATAAGACAATCCTATATGCATAGGCAACTTACATTTTCTTTCTTCTCAGTCAAGTGTGCTGAGGACGTAAAGAGAAGGTTCCGACCCTAAGTAATGATGAGCTAATGTACGTGGATCAATTAATTCGTCAAAATCATCAATCGTCCTTGTGTACCTGATTGCTGCCTGAACCCACTCCTCAAACTTACTCTCAAGCTCAGGACGCTCTTTTACTACAAAATACAAAGGCAAGAAAAGATCAGAAGACCAATATAAACAAGAAGTTGGAGAAAAAAAAAAAAAAGCATCTCATGAGGAGCAAACACACCAATCAGAGGGATCTCCCACCGGCGCGGCAACCTAGGGACGTCCCCCCAAAAATCATCAGACAGTGTCTCCCAATCGTCGCCTGACACAAAGAAGTATCTAGACTTCCAATAACGGAAGGACGACGGGAGATCAACGATAAGACGCGACTTCCTATTCCAAGGTACAAACTCTTAATACCCAAATTCCTTGGATTCTTTCAAATGATAGAGATGGACGAGCTCATTTATCGTGATCATATCTCCGTGTGCGATGGTTGTCCAAATCATGATACAACTTATGATGATTCTCCATGAGTTGGGCATAAGCTGCCCTGGTGCAAGGTTTAGATAGTGAAGAAGCTCCATGATAAATGGATGGACGGGGAATCTGAGGTCGCACGAAAACGCAGCCTCATAAAAACAAACTTCCCCATGAGCAAAGGCGCAAGCCTTCTCACCTTGCCTGGGAAGACGAGCCCTAGTCCCCTCGGGAAACTGAAACCTATCTTTGAACTTGCTAAAGACTTCTATTTTCAAAGAGCATTTCTCCTTAAGGGCATGGAAAGGATGGACAATGGCTAGAGCAGGAGAATGGGAAGACGAAGGCGCGTGAGAAAGCACAGAAGTGGCTGTATCTACCCCGGCCCCTTCCCCGCCAACATCAGAAGACGAGCCTCTCTCTAAGTCACCTGATCCCACCTCGGACCCCATATTTTCCCTCCTTAGGACCTCTCAAATAGATTTAAACCAAACCTGAGATTTATACAGTAAAGGGTATAAATCACCCAATACTAAACCTAAGCCACTGCCACTAAAAACAAAACCCTCAATCTGTGGGTATGAATCACTAGGTGAAAGCGCACCCAGTGGGTCGTTGGAAGATTCCACTAAAGCCCCTAAGTGGGCAAAAAGAAATGCGACGGAAGGAGAAGTGCGCTTAACTTCAGAGCTACCCACCATTTAAGGAAACAACACCACTCAAAAAGAGGAAAGGGAAGCACAGAAAGAAAAAAGAACTCAAATGACAGGAATACAAGTAAAATTCAGAAAGGAAAAAAGAGTAAATAAAGGGTATACCTGGAAATTAGGGAGGAAACTGAGAAGACTAAAAGCGAAATGTGCAACTAAGGGAGTTGGAGAAACCAATTGTAAAGAGAAGATAGAGAAGTGAAAAAAGGAAAGCCAAAAATCAAAAGGTTTTGCCTTGAAAAATGCGGGAAACCTGAAAAGGTTTTCACTAGAAACAAGACCCCCCCGGTCAATCAAAATCAAACACGTGGCCACGATGTGTGTCAAGCCACCGTTAGGCAATCAATGCGGAGCAGAACCCTAAGCGCCACAACCGCAAAAAAAAAAAAAAAGAGGTAAATAATAAATAAATAAATCCTTTCGTATTCCTGTGACCGTCCAAAGTATGGACGACCACGGAATAGGGGGGGCAGCTAATAGACCCGATCTTATCATCGTCGTCCATTACCACGAGCAAGGACGAGGAAGATTTCCAGATCCGTCCTAGCTGTAATGATCGCCAAACAAGGACAGACAAATCCATCTTTACTCATCAAGGAACCATTACAAAGCATTGATTAGCTTCCATACCGTTGGGAGGATAACCCACCATTAACGCCCTGTAAAGGCGTTACCAGGAGAGAATAAAGTCATCATCAAGGCTTCACCAACGGCTAGAAGAAGACACCTGTGTGCACGTATATATATAACTATGAAATCCAAAAGGGTGGTATAGATACAAAGTAATTCTCTAGCTCTTGAATACTGATTTCTTAACATTTCTTTGGCCAATTTTTCTGACTTTAGCATTGGAGGCTTTGTGGCAGGCACCACACCAGTGACCCACATTTCTTCTTCTTTCCATTCATTCTTTAGGGCGGGTTGGCTGAGGATGACTCCAATCAAGACGATCAAACTTGACTGACGATTCAGGCATCATCAAGGCTTCTAAGGGATTTTACATATTTTAAAAAATAATAAAAGTCAATTAAAAAAAAAAAAAAAACTATGCTTGACTCCTTATATGAATTAACTAATTACATTATTAATTACTTATTAATTAGATTGAATAATTGAATAAATGTTGAGGGACATATTAGGTTGGAAAAAGGTTTACCCTTTAAACTCTTCCTATATCTCTTTTTTGATGTGAATTTTGAAAATATAACTTATGGATTGCATGTTTTTATTATATCATCTATGCTATCAATGACATATTTAAATTTAAAGTTTTTGTGGTAAAAAATTATAAATAAAAAAACAAGTTTATAGATTGAATAGTAAATAACACTCAATTTGAATAAAATTTGACATACATATTAAAAACATAAAAAATATTCAATTTAATGACTAGATTTTTAAAATCCACATTTAATAAATAAAAAAATTCAATCCAATTGTTAAATTTTTAAAATTCACTTTTAATAAAAAAAAAAAAAATCACTTTAACGGGTGCACTACGTCTGCATGACACTCCTCGTTAACATATTCCAAAAAACAAAACCTTTTCCAATTTTGAAAAAAAATAAAAATAAATAAGGGAGAGGAAAGGCATCTCCAAAACCTTGCTTCTTCTATTTTTTTTATCCTCTTTGCATCGAGAAATGTAAAGTGAAAAATTACGTCCAAAAGCCCTAGTTAATTTAATAAATATAAAAATATATTAGTAAAAGAAATATAAGTTCTACAAATTTAAAATTTTGGAAAATATTATGTGCTCGTTTTATGAAGCTCACAAGCTTATGAGAGCCGCGCTCCTCCATAGGAGGGAGCACAATATATCATCTCAAATTCCAGGTCTAACCCCAGAGAGGTGGTTGACTGGTTTCTCATCACTTCCTTTTCCATTTTAGAGATGCTTTGTTAATTTAATTCAATTTGTAAACGGGTAAAAACCTATATTGGATTTCGCAACACGAACGGAGATGTTACGACCGTGTACGTACTCCTCTTGAAGATCACTTAGACCATCATTCCAAATCCAGCATTTGTTGGCACTAGTAGAAGTATCACCTCTTTGCGTGTTGGTTTCAGTTACCGCATATGCGTAAGCCTGGCACTGGCATTCCTCATCGCACAATTTTTTGCATTCTTCTTTCATTTTTTACCTCGAAATCTGTGTCTGGAATATTGCTCACTTTCATCATTTTTAAGGGCAAGAATGTCTTTCTTTGTACTCCTGAAGTACCATAAATGCGTATTCCCTCTTCTCACATGAAGAGTGTGTCCTACTAATTAAATTCATGTTGAAACTTAGACCATCATTCCAAATCCAGCATTTGTTGGCACTAGTAGAAGTATCACCTCTTTGTGTGTTGGTTTCAGTTACCGCATATGCGTAAGCCTGGCACTGGCATTCCTCATCGCACAATTTTTTGCATTCTTCTTCATTTTTTACCTCGGAATCTGTGTCTGGAATATTGCTCACTTTCATCATTTTTAAGGGCAAGATTGTCTTTCTCTATACTCCTGGAGTACCATAAATACGTATTCTCTCTTCTCACATGAAGGGTGGGTCCTATTAATTAAATTCATGATGAGACTTATCATTCATGTGAGAGGGAAAAATACACAATTATAATTGATGACGTTGAGAATTGTCACCAATGAGTCGCACTGTACTCGCGAGTCAACGAACCTGCACAACAAGAACGAACGGGAGAAAAACCCTTAGAGAGCACCGGTGTGGTGCCGGCCAAAAGTTCTCCGAAGGTCAAGTTAGAATTCGTCCCTTGAGTTATTTTTTAAAGGCGTTAGAGAGGGTCAATTAATCTTACCTTGATTTGCGTGAAAGTTACTCCTTTTATAGCAGTGGAGAGGTGGCTTTTCTTCTTGACCTCCAGATCTTTCCAATGTGGGACTCTGATACCATTTCCCTTATTGGATCTTAAGGCTTTTCCAGGCAATAGAGATTTCGGGCTATGGGCCCTTACTATGTCTGTCCATGATGGGCCTTTAGGGAGCGTGGGTCCCGCTTTACACAGGCCAAACAGTACCTATCCGTCAGGCCCATTAAGATAGGCCCACCAGACTAAATCTTACCATCTTCAGTTGCCCCCTTCACCCCAATGGTCCGTCTGTTCCAAGGATCAATGGGGTGACGATCCTAATGTAGGGGCATGACGGGTACTTTAATGACGGAATGGATCCGTGAAACAGAAGATTTAAAGTAATAGGCGGACACAACCGTCAGAATGTATGACGGTTTCAGATCTTTAACCGTCAGATAGGATGACGGGTATCTTGCAGTTTCAGACGGTTTCATATAGTCGACGGTTACCATCTACTGATGCGAGCAGACAGGTTAGCATTTATTAGCATGCCACGTGTCAATCTCTGACTGGCCGTTGTATAGGATCGAAGCGTCGCTTCGTCTTCCGTGTATCTCCTATATATATGAGGCGTCTCAATCTCTCATTTTCGCATTTCCAAACAGAAAACGTCTGTCAGAGAGAACCGTCAACCTTGCCAGAGAAGTCCGTCGAGCACTGGTAACCACCAATTACCACAACCGTCAGCATTACTCCGTCAGGTGTGGTAAGTATTTACTTTAATTTCATATTCAAGTTACATTTTCGACCAAGCAATATTGTTAGGCTTAATATACCCGTCAATGTTTTTAAACCCGTCAAGTCTTAGGTTTCATCATTAATTGTAGGAAATGTCTAGTGCGTCAAGTAACCAATCGGTGGTTCGTGACGGGACGGAATACGAGAATGTATACCCGTCCGGTCATAAAGACCAAGATAGTCCAGGCGAAGATAGGAGTCCGTCTGCATCCTCTTCGTCCTCAACAAGTGAGGATGTGGAGAAAATTGAGATAGAGGGTCCTGACGGGAATCAAGCACTGGAGTCCGTCGTAGGTGCTGATGGACTAAGGCAGTTCATCATGTTACCAGAGTGGACAGTGCATAGGTTCACATCCGTCATCCGGGAGAGACATTTCAGTACCTTTAGAACAAATTTTCAGATACCAGACTACATCCCGATCCGTCTTCCCTACGTGTCGGAGAGATGTTATTATGACGGAGTAGAAGGTGTTGGAGTGTACGAGCAGGTGTTGAAGGCTGGACTTCGGTTCCCGCTCTCTACACTCCATAGGGAACTCTTGCATTACCTGGGACTGTCCGTCACCCAGATTTCTCCAAACGCCTGGAGGGTCTTCATAGCAATGGAGATTCTTTATGGCGCAATGTCGAATGGAGAAAGGAGACTGACGGTCCGTGAATTTCTTCACTGTTACCGTCCAGATGAGATTGATAGATCAAGGGGGTTGTACCGTTTTGCTAGTCGAAGTCCCTTGTTGAAGGTCATCTTTGAGACCCCAGACTCAAATAGAGACTGGAAGAGTCGCTATTTCTTCCTGGAGGGTGACAGGTGGATGAACCGTCCAGGAGAGACGGAGTACATGCCCGTCGATACAACTTGGGGGATAATAAACCAAGCGCGTATGCACCCGTCTTGCTTGTTCCTTTTTTATACACCCGTCCTCTATTATGTGCGTATTTTGACCGTCTCTCTTTGCAGGTAGAGGGCGCCCGCAGGTTAGCCTCGAGGAATTTAGTTTCCTTGAAAAGGTTTGTAGAAAAGCTAAGCCGGACGAAAGGACCTGGGCCAAGTTAGTGAATCCAAAGACAATACACTGGTATTGTGACGGTCCAGAACCTACCCGTGAGGCCATTGCTTACGACGAAAGAATACACAAACGTGAGTCCGTCTACTTTTACCCTTGAAATTGAAATTTTACTTTTGAGAGAACATCATCATCCGTCCTGTATTGCAGAAATGGACGACGCCAAGAGAAGAGCCATGATAAAATCTCTAGCCGTCGAGCAAAAGAAGACGGGTGAGATCGTTGTTCCCAGTGTGCCGGGGTCATCGGGCAAGAGGAAGCAGCCACCAAAGTCCGACCGTCCACACAAGCAGCCAAAGGTGTCAATGGAGCCCATCGTGGGCTTGATGGCTGAGGGCCCTAAGGCCGTCAACCAAGTTAAACAGGGGGCCGGTAAGGGCCTAATGCATGCTCCACCCGTCAGCGAGGAGAAGCCCCCTCCCCTTCTTCGTGATGATTCGAAGTTCGCTTTGGAAAAGCTTACGTCCATACTTTCTGCAGAGGACTATGAGGATCTGGGGAATCACTCGACGGAGGCGATGGGAGAGACGGGGTTATTTGCCGTCGGACAGGTAACTTTTCATTATCCTTCAGTGTATGTCCGTTCACTTTCTAGTTTCATTTTTAACACTTCTAATTTTCTTTATTTCAGTCCTTGGTTATGATGAAGGGCTTGATGGACCGTTGCCTCAACCGTGAAGCGGCTCTGGAACGGGTACGGTCAAAACTTGGGAAGACGGAAGAAGAGCTTAGCCAGCTGCACAAGTGGAAGTCCACCATGGAGCAGAAATTTGAACTGTCTGAGAATACAAGAAAGGAGCTTGAACAGAAGACGGAAGAAGCTGGGAAGGTCTTGAAGAGCAGAGCGGACGAGGTGAAAGATCTGAAGAAAAAGCTCCGTCATGCAAAGGACGACGCCGTCAGCGAATATCGCAACTCCGAGTCCTTGTTGAAGGAGCTGGGAGGATCGTTCCTTCAAGGCTTTGACGATGCGCTCCGTCAGATAAAAAAGACCTATCCAGATCTGGACGTGTCTATGATAACACTTACTGATCAAGATCAGACTTCTGCCCTGCCCGTCGCCTCCGAAAATACGGAGGACCTCTTTGGGGAAGAAGCAGCTCAGGGTGACGGAGAGTCCGCTCCGCCGAATGAGGTCGCTGTTGCCGACCCCAAGAAAGCAGAGTAACCCATGTAATTGTTTAGGAGGATCCGTCTCCCTTTTATATACAGTTAATTATTTGTAGACGGTTTGTTTAAAGTTTGATTTTGTATTGAACAATGTTTGATTTTAAGTGTTGATTTGCACAAGCTAATCTGTTGATCCGTCCATTTTAAAAGCTGTTGCTGACTTATATAGTCAGGTCGTCCGTCCACCTCGTGGGCGTTCTGGAGCCGTCCGCTTTATTTATGTATGTAATTTTCCCACCGTTTTGGCTGAACCGTCCAATTTATGGACATGTAGAATTATTCACCGTTTTAGATGATCCGTCCACTTAGTGGCTTAAATACCTCGAACTTATGGAAGTATTGAATTACGTAGGTCCGTCCACTTTGTGGAGGCCATACCGTCCAACTTGTGGACTTGTTTAAATACTCATCGTTTTGATGATCCGTCCATTTCGTGGACATGTAGAATTATTTACCGTTTTAGATGATCCGTCCACTTAGTGGCATAAATACCTCGAACTTATGGAAGTATTGAATTACGTAGGTCCGTCCACTTTGTGGAGGCCATACCGTCCAACTTGTGGACTTGTTTAAATACTCACCGTTTTGATGATCCGTCCATTTCGTGGACATGTAGAATTATTTACCGTTTTAGGTTACCCGTCCACATTGTGGCGTATAGACCGTCTACTTTTACGGACGCGTAGAATTATTCACCGTTTTTAGGTGATCCGTCCACTTAGTGACGTATTAACCGTCCACTTTTACGGACATGTAGAATTATTCACCTGTTTAGGTGATCCGTCCACTTAGTGGCGTATTAACCGTCCACTTTGACGGGCATGTAGAATTATTCACCTGTTTAGGTGATCCGTCCACTTAGTGGCGTATTAACCGTCCACTTTGACGGGCATGTAGAATTATTCACCTGTTTAGGTGATCCGTCCACTTAGTGGCGTATTAACCGTCCACTTTGACGGACATGTAGAATTATACACCTGTTTAGGTGATCCGTCCACTTAGTGGCGTATTAACCGTCCACTTTGACGGACATGTAGAATTATACACCTGTTTAGGTGATCCGTCCACTTAGTGGCGTATTAACCGTCCACTTTGACGGACATGTAGAATTATACACCTGTTTAGGTGATCCGTCCACTTAGTGGCGTATTAACCGTCCACTTTGACGGACATGTAGAATTATGCACCTGTTTAGGTGATCCGTCCACTTTGTGGACTTTTAACTAGCATCCGTTCAATTTGAGGACAATTGTAGTGACATCAAAGTAGACAGAAAATCATACTTGTTTCTAATTGCGTAAAGGAAAAGTGCCTGCCCCCTTGGGCTTAAAAAAGGCACGACTGGATTGTAGCAAAGAAACACATGTTAAAGAAAACTTATAAATAGTTAATAAAAAGCCAAATGGAAAATTGGTTGCCGTTCGCCGTGTTACTATCACTGGTAGTATTTCCTCAAATGCTCCGCATTCCATGGATGTAGTAGCTTCTCCCCCTCTGTAGTCTCCAGGTGGTATGTTCCTTTCCTTTTCCATGCCGTGACTCGGTAAGGTCCTTCCCAGTTGGGGCCGAGCTTTCCCTGTGTAGGGTCTCTAGCTGCGCCCATGACCCTTCTGAGTACCAGGTCTCCCACTTGGAAGTCTCTGTGTCGGACCCTGGAGTTGTAATGTCTGGCCATGCGTTCCTGGTATCTTGCGATCCTTTGCTCCGCGGCCGACCTTACCTCATCTATCAGGTCCAGCTGTAGCCTCATTGATTCGTCGTTCCTGCCTTCATCATGGTTATGAACCCTGTAACTTGTGAGGCCAACTTCTGCGGGGATGACCGCCTCATTCCCGTATGTCAGTCGGAATGGCGTCTCTCCTGTCGGAGTCCTAGCCGTCGTCCTGTACGCCCAAAGTATGCTCGGTAATTCTTCGGGCCATATCCCCTTTGCCCCCTCGAGCCGAGTCTTGATAATCTTTAGCAGGGATCGGTTCGTGACTTCAACCTGGCCATTGGCCTGAGGATGGGCGGGTGATGAGTAGTGGTTTTTTATTCCTAGCTGTGTGCAGAAATCCCTGAAGTGGCCGTTGTCGAACTGCCTCCCGTTGTCCGAGACAAGGACTCTAGGAATACCAAACCTGCATACGATGGACCGCCAGACAAAACTTCTAATGTTCTTTTCTGTGATGGTGGCCAAGGCTTCCGCTTCTACCCATTTTGTGAAGTAGTCAATACCCACTACCAAGAACTTGAGCTGCCTTACCGCCGTTGGGAAAGGCCCCATGTTGGGAAAGGCCCCATGATATCCAGTCCCCATTGAGCGAACGGCCATGGAGCCGTCATGGGTGTGAGCTCCTCAGCCGGCTGTCCGATAAAATTGCTGAACCGCTGGCATTTGTCGCAGCTTTTAACGTAAGACTCGGCATCCTTCTGCATGGTCGGCCAGTAGTACCCAGCTCGTACCAGTTTGTGCACTAACGACCGCGACCCAGAATGGTTCCCGCATATCCCTTCGTGTACTTCCCTCATTACGTAGTCTGCCTCTTCAACCCCGAGGCATCTTAGGTAAGGACGGGAGAAACCCCTCTTGTAAAGAATGTCTTTTATCAAGACGAATCTCGCCGCTTGGACTTTTAATTTCCTCGCTGCCTCCTTCTCTTGGGGCAGTAACCCGTCCTTCAAGTATGAAGTTATCTGTGTAGTCCAGTTTCTTTCGGAGCGTATCTCCTGCATATTGTCGGGGTCTATTAGTGGGAAGACTTGAAAAAAGGAAAGTACATTACCCGGTGTCGTCACATGTTCTGCTGAAGCGGCTTTGGCTAGGCGATCGGCGAGCTCATTCTCTCCTCTGGGGATTTGGACGACCGTCGCTTTTAGCCCGTTGATTCTCGCCTTCACTTGATCAAGATATCTCTTTAGCCTTTCCCCCTTACATTCATACTCTCCGTTTACTTGATTGGTTACGACCTGCGAGTCGCAATGAACGGCTACACTTTCCGCTCCGGCGGCTTTTGCCAGGTCGAGTCCTGCCGCCACTGCTTCGTACTCTGCTTCATTGTTGGTAATGGGAAAGTCGAGACGGACCATACATTCGATCTTGTCTCCTTCTGGTGACAGCAACACTATGCCGGCCCCTCCAATTCGCCGATTGGAGGACCCGTCGGTGTAGATGCTCCATTTGGGGGGTTCTTCTGCCCCCTTGTCCTCGTCTCGCGTAAACTCTGCTATGAAGTCGGCTACAGCTTGTCCTTTGATGGCTACACGCGGACGGTACTTGATGTCAAACTCACTCAATTCTATTGCCCTCAACGTCAGTCGACCCGCGGCTTCGGGATTACTCAGTGCCCTTCGCAAGGGCTTGTCGGTCATTACATTCATGGTATGGGCTTGAAAGTAAGGTTTCAGCTTGCGAGCCGCCGTTATCAATGCGAAAGCGAGTTTCTCCATAGGTTGGTATCTTTCTTCGGCGCCGCGGAGCGCCCGGCTGGCGTAGTATACAGGCTTCTGTGCATTATCCTCTTCTCTAATTAAAGCAGCGCTGACGGCGACAGATGAGACTGCCAAGTAGAGGAAAAGTTCTTCGCCAGGTTGCGATGGACTCAATAGGGGTGGTGAAGATAGGTATGCCTTTAACTCCTCGAACGCTCTCTGACACTCGTCCGTCCACTCGAAGGATTTCTTTAATGTGCGAAAAAAGGGCAGGCACTTGTCCGTGGCTCTCGACACGAATCTATTTAACGCCGCTATCTTGCCGTTAAGGCTTTGTATCTCCTTCACATTTCGCGGGGGTGCCATTTCTAATATGGCTCGGATTTTGTCCGGGTTAGCCTCAATCCCTCTTTGGGATACCATGAAGCCTAGGAATTTGCCTGCCGTTACGCCGAATGCGCATTTTCCCGGATTGAGTTTCATGTTGTAGGATCGTAGCGTACCGAACGTTTCCTTAAGATCTTCGAGGTGGTCTTCCTCCTTCCGGCTCTTCACAAGCATGTCGTCGACATAGACTTGAACATTCCTCCCGATCTGCTGCGCGAACATCTTGTTCATATTAGCCTTTGGTATGTTGCCCCCGCATTCTTCAGGCCGAATGGCATTACTTTGTAGCAGAATAGTCCTTGGCTGGTTACGAACGAAGTCTTTTCCTGATCGGCCTCGTGCATGCGGATCTGATTGTAACCCGAGAAAGCGTCCATGAAGCTTAGTAACTGGTGTTGAGCCGTCGAGTCTACTAGGACGTCGACTCTTGGAAGGGGATAGCTATCTTTAGGGCACGCTTTGTTAAGATCGGTGAAATCCACGCACATGCGCCACTTGCCGCTCGCTTTCTTTACCATTACCACATTCGCCAGCCAATCGGGATAGTAGACTTCCCTGATGAGGCTTGCCTCTTGGAGTTTGCGGACCTCCTCCGCTATTGCTTGGTCCCGTTCCGTTGCGAACACTCTCTTCTTTTGTCGGACGGGTGGAAACGAGGGTAATACATTCAATTTGTGTACCATGACGGAGGGATCGATTCCCGGCATATCGTCATGGCTCCAGGCGAACACATCCTTATTGCTCCTCAGGAAAGCTACTAGCTCTTGACGGATTCCGGGTTTGGCAAGCGTTCCGATCTTGGTTGTTCTGTCCGGATTGGAACTGTCAAGAGTTATCTCCTCCAGCTTCTCTGTCGGTTCCGCCACCGTTCGGTGCTCTTCTATGTTCAAGGCCTGGATTTGGTCTTGCATCTCCATCATAGCGACGTAGCATTCTCGTGCGGCAACTTGGCTTCCGCGTAGCTCTCCTACCCCATATTCCGTTGGGAACCTGACCATTAGGGCGTAAGTTGATGTTGACGCCTTCCACGTGTTGAGCGTAGGTCGTCCAAGAATGGCATTGTAGGCGGACGAGCAATCGACCACCAAGAATGTCACGTTCCTGGTGATTTGTTGGGGGTAATCTCCTACTGTCACCCGTAACGTTACTGAGCCCAGAGGGAATACCTTACTCCCTCCAAAACCAACGAGCGGGGCGTCTGTCGGTATTAGCAGGTCCCTATCAATCCTCATCTGCTGGAATGCCGGATAGTACAATATGTCGGCCGAACTGCCGTTGTCGATCAACACTCGGTGGACGTTGTAGTCTCCTGTCCGCACGCTGACGACGAGGGCATCGTCGTGTGGATGGTGTAGGCGCCGTGCATCCTCTTCCGTGAACCCAACAATAGGTTCTTCTCCGTTTGCTATCCTTGGCAGTCTGCTCGTCAACTGGACATTCTGTACCGTCCGAAGGTATGTTTTGCGAGCCTTCTTTGACGATCCGGCCGCAGCAGTCCCTCCGACTATCATTCTTATGTCTCCAATTGGGGGTCTTGGTCGCTCGTTTTCTCGACGGAGGTGTTGTTCCTGTGGGGGTTGATCCGTTCTCCCCTTGTTGACGAACTTCTGCAGCTTCCCTTGTCGGATAAGTGCTTCGATTTGCTGCTTCAAGTCGTAGCAATTGGCCGTGTCGTGGCCGTGGTCACGATGAAAGCGGCAATATTTGTCTCTAGGCCTTTTGCTGGGGTCACTCTTCAGCTTTCCTGGGAACGTCAGGGATCCTTCGTCCTTAATCTGCATTAGGACTTGGTCAATCGGCGCGTTTAGAGGGGTGAAACTCGCGAACCTTCCGCCCATGGGTTTTGGACGTCTGTCCTCCCTTCGGTCTCCCATCCTTCCTTTCTTCCGCCCCTGGTCTTGTCGAGAATCCTCCTGTCGGTCTCTTTTCTTGGGCCTATCTTCTCGCGATAATAGTGCGTCTTCAGCGTTCATATATTTGGTGGCCCTGTAAAGGACCTCCGACATGGTCTTGGGGTCGTTTTTGTATAGGGAGAACAAAAACTTACCCCCCTTTAGTCCGTTTGTGAATGCTGCTACCAATATCTTGTCGTCGGCTTCGTCGATCGAGAGTGCTTCTTTGTTGAAGCGTGATATGTAGGCCCTTAACGTCTCCTCTTCCCGTTGCTTGATATTCATCAAACAAGCCGTGGATTTCTTGTACCGATGTCCTCCGATGAAATGCGTAGTAAATTGAGCGCTTAGCTCCTTGAAGGTGCTGATGGAGTTGGGCGCTATCCGGCTGAACCAAATCCTTGCTGCGCCCTTCAGGGTTGTAGGAAAGGCCCTGCACATAATCGCGTCTGCCACTCCCTGAAGGTGCATCAGGGTCTTGAAGGTCTCTAGGTGATCTAGAGGGTCCTTGACTCCGTCGTAACTATCCATACTTGGCATACGGAACTTATTTGGCAGGGGGAAGGAGTTAACAGCTGCTGTGAATGGTGAGTCAGTCCGGTTGACAAGGTCGTCAAGATCACTTGACACTCGCCCCTTGAGAGCGCTCATCATCACATCCATCTGCTCCTTCATCGCCTGCATCTCCGCGATGATGGATTGTGGGGCAGTGTCCGTCGGGGAAGGGATGCTTATGTCCCGTCTTACTGGTTTGCTCGGGGCGTTACTCCCCTGTGGTCCGTCCTGATTTCTCCTTTCGGCGCTGTTTCCCTCTTGATCCGCTCCTTGGTTACTGACCGCGGCATTCTTTTGGTTCAGCTGCTCTTGTAGGTCGTGGTTTTGCTTGGTGAGGCGCTCTACGGCTGCGGCGAGCGTCCTGACCTGTCTCTCAAGGGCCGTCGTAGGGGCTTCTTCCTGAACGTCATTCGTGGTTGCCATTGAGCGAGTGAGTACCATGGAACTCTTTTGTCTGGGAATCTACGAAGTACTATACGTCTCTCGTTCTTTCCCACAGACGGCGCCAACTGATGACGTTGAGAATTGTCACCAATGAGTCGCACTGTACTCGCGAGTCAACGAACCTGCACAACAAGAACGAACGGGAGAAAAACCCTTAGAGAGCACCGGTGTGGTGCCGGCCAAAAGTTCTCCGAAGGTCAAGTTAGAATTCGTCCCTTGAGTTATTTTTTAAAGGCGTTAGAGAGGGTCAATTAATCTTACCTTGATTTGCGTGAAAGTTACTCCTTTTATAGCAGTGGAGAGGTGGCTTTTCTTCTTGACCTCCAGATCTTTCCAATGTGGGACTCTGATACCATTTCCCTTATTGGATCTTAAGGCTTTTCCAGGCAATAGAGATTTCGGGCTATGGGCCCTTACTATGTCTGTCCATGATGGGCCTTTAGGGAGCGTGGGTCCCGCTTTACACAGACCAAACAGTACCTATCCGTCAGGCCCATTAAGATAGGCCCACCAGACTAAATCTTACCATCTTCAATAATAGTCCAGAAATACTTAATAATTTTCCCTTTCTCTTCTCACATGATGTCGAAGTTTGGGTGCACCCTTCAGAAAATATTAGATTATTCCACTTCTCAGGCTCAGCAGGCTTGGCCCCAGGCAAACATTTGCACCGAGTGAACAAATTGTTGATATTACAGCTCCCCAATTTCCCACAAGCATTGTGAATGCTACATTGGTCTTCTGGCTCCCGCCATCCCACGGACCAATTTTGATTATTTTTATCCCAGACCAGATACCTTAAACTCCCCAAAGAAATTGATCACCAGTCTTGCGTAATTATCATTCTCAGATAATAATGGTTTTTTGAAATATGAAGAAGAATTTGTGCTAAAGTTTGATAACAAATAGAATATTCTACTAGGAATTTTATCTGATCTCATGAACGTGCCTTTGATCCGACTTTTCCAGTATGTAACCGCTTTATTTTTTATAACGTAGCCACCCTCTCCATCTTGCCTAAACTTGAAATCTCCACTTCCCGGATCATCAGAGTTCTTCCATGAGTCCAAAGTTATATTTTCATCCATCTTCATTCCTGAAAGAAACGTATCAGTTGGATTTTTGAAGCTCTCCCACAGAATTGATTATCATCGCTTAAGACCAGGTTTCCAGAATCCATGAGCTTCACAGTCCGATTTGTGGATGAGGCTTTATTAAGATTTGTAGACCAATATTCTTTTCCAGAACTAGAAATATCCAAAACCTTGACGTTTCCATCTTCTGCAATTCCAAACATTCCAGTGGAACCGTAAAGTATTGGGTTGTCCCCGTTGGCAACCCATACAACTGCTTGTTGACCACCCCAATTGCGATACCATATCCCAATGAACCTTTTGGAGCTGGAGCCTTTCGAAGGGGTGAAGAATCCAAGTTCAAACTTTTCTCCAGCGGAGACAAGAGTTGAACCGTTGTCAATGATCCACTCACCATGCTTCAAAATATCTCTAGCGGAGCAATATACACCAGAGAAACAAAACAAGAATATATACAAGAAGAAGAAGATCGAAGATTGCAAGCGATATGTGCTTTTTACTCTTTTGCTTGCCATCAATCGTGATTTGTGAGGAAAGCAGTTTGCTTAGATCGTTCTTTTCTCATTTAACCCATCAATCTTAGCCACGCTGCCGATCTCATCCTCTTTCTCAACCAAGCGTCGATCTCACCATCTTCCCTCATCCATGCCACCGAGAGCTTTTAAATCTCTCCCAACTGGAAGTTTTGGGTTATGGCGACGGTCATTGCAGTGGTTGTGGTGATGGTTTTTTTGGGTTTTTGTGGGTCTTTTTTTTTCTTTTCTTTTTTTGTGGTTGTTTGATTTTGATGGGTTCGTGGTGAGCTGATTTTGGTGGATTGCAGTGGTTGTGGGTTGATTGGGTTTTGGTTATGGTGGACTGGTGGAGGCTAGTTGATTTTAGGTTCTTGTTACTGTGATAGTTTGTTGATTTCGGGTGGTAGTGGGTTTGTGATAGCGGTGGTTTGTGACGGTGATAGTGGTATAAAATATTTTTACAATAAATCTTACCTAAACGGAAAAAATGTATATTAATAATTTTGCTCTTATATTTTGTTAAGAACAGATTCAAAGAAGTTCCTTTTCAAAAAAAAAAAAAAAATATTCAAAGAAGTTCACGTAATGTGTATTTTTTTTTTTTTTTTTGAAAAGCGTGATGTGTATTTTATATATATATGTTTACCGAAAAAATATATATATATATATATATTTATTTATATATTGAGAAGTGAGGAAAGAGCATTTGCATTGATAAATGAAAAATGAAAAAGGAATCAATTTGACATGTTTAACTTGAAAATCACTCCATCAATTAAATTAAAAATACTTAATATTATAATAAATATATAAATTTATATGGATAATTTTTTTTTCAGAGAATGGATAATATTCATTTTACATATTGCTTTTTATTTTCTCTTAACGCATTGAAGAGAAAGTACGAATGATAATTATTATAATATAATATAAAATAATTAATTTGATGTGACTGGACAACTTTTTGCACGATAATGATCTAACGAACAGTTCTTCAAAATGAATTGAATGTGGAGTCCTTTGATAATTATTATAATATAATATAAAATAATTAATTTGACGTGACTGGACAACTTTTTGCACGATAATGATCTAACGAACAGTTCTTCAAAATGAATTGAATGTGGAATCCTGTGCAGCTAATTGGTTAGCACTTGGCAGCGACATGACTGCATGCTCATAGAGACTGCGGGCCGTGTAACTGTCAGCCTTGGGTAAAGGTGTAAGAGCAATTACATCAGTTTATAGAAAATTGCTTAAAATTGTACAAAACGAAAAAATGTGATAATTTTATACAATATGAGCAAAAAAAAAAATTTACATCAGTTTAGGTAAACTTGTGTATAAATACAAGTTGCTACAGTATCGGTGTAAATATACACGGGTACTGTAGTGCTCCTATTTATTATTTTAATGTTTTTTTTTATAAGTATTATTTTAATGTTATATTGGTATAGTATAAAAACCATCTTTTTCACACTTTTTCTCTCTCCTCTCACTGAGCGGCACCCACGCCGACCAGCGTGTTCCTCCCAGTTTCATTCCTGAGTTAATCCTCTCATCTTCTCTCTTCCTCTAGTTCTTTTCAACTCTTGCTCTTTGTCATCATCACCGGAAATTATGTGATCAGTTTGGAGTTTTTGCAGCACCATGAGAAGGGTGAATCAATCCGAAGGTATCTCTATCAGGCTTTGGGCAATTTTCTCTAAGAAGCCGGTCAAACCATGCCTTCACTGCCGCCGATTCTGAGCTTCATCACCTTTTCGCCGATTTTCTTTGTCGGCATCGGGATTCTGAGATTCTGGTCGGAACCCACTAAAGCGACGAGGCGATGAACGACGTGATGAACGAGTGCTTCGTCAGAGCTAAAATCTTAAGGTTTGTGCAGTGGTGGTTTAGGTCTGTGAGAGAGAGAGAGAGTTTTTCTGAGGGAGAATCTTAAGGTTTGTGTGGTGGTGGTTTGGGTCTGTGAGAGAGAGAGAGTTGTTCCGAGGGAGATGGGTTTGGGTTTCGGTGCTTTTAGATTGAGTCTGTGAGAGAAAAGCGGTGAGAGAGAGAATAATAAAAAATGGTAAAAGAATGAATATTTTATTGAATAAATGTATATAATAGATAAACTGATGTTGGTGTTTTATAAAAATAAGTGTGTAAAATAGAAAAAGTAGCTTTTTTTGTGCAAAATAGAAGGTAAATTTGCATCAACTGATGTAATTGCTCTAAAGGTCTGATTGGTACAAGCAATTGTGGTCTTGGACCCTTGGTTGCTTAGATCTTCCATGGAAATGTGTGGTGTAAGTTTTTTTATTTTAAAATGAAAAAGACAAAAACTTAATGTAAAGTTGTGATTTACAACTATTTTTTTATTAGATTTAATTTCGTGTTAAATTTTATTGTATTTTTGTTCAATCATTTTCATATATGTTTGTAAGATTTAATGTAAAGGTTGAGTATGACGGTTGGTGAAGAATTGTGAAGATACAGAAGTTTGCGACTAGCTCGCGAGTGGACAATTCGTGAAAGACCACGTAAGAAGCACATGTTGAAATTTGAACAGTCTTTTGCTAGACTGTATTTCGCAAGTCACTTCGTGACTTGGCCAACTTGCAAGTGACCCGTAAAACTCTCCGCCTAGAACTTTTTAGAGAGTGCATTTCTCATTTCTTTACCTACACCATAAAAGCTTACATTATCCACGAAATTGTAAAGAGACTTTTAGAGAGAAAACCCTAGCAAAACGCTTAAGAGTTAGAGATTGTAAATCTACAATCATCTATACATTTTTTCTTAGTTTTCCTCTCAAAATTGTGTGGATTGGACTGTTTGAGTGTGTTGTGCGGTTATGTATTGAGTTTGAGTCCCATAAGGGTGTTTATTAGGTGTACGTGGATTTATAAATAAGTGCAATGAGCCCTATTTGCAACTTGACTAGGCTTTTTGGATTATAAACACAAATGTAAAAAATGTACAATAATAATTTATATAAATTAAATAATAAGTAATAGTACACTTTTTATTTCCATTTTTTTGAAAGAATTACTAATTTATTATGTATTGTTAATTTCATGGTAAATAGTTTTAATACTATACATAAGTTGTGGATTTGTTATTTTAATTTTCTAAAAATAATATGTGATAATTATACTCACATATTTTTTTTTATAAAAAAAATTATGTATTTAAAATTAAATAGTCTTAGTTTTAAACTTATTACATATTCTATTATTTATATTTTTATAATTATTAATTAATTAATTATGACATCACCGGTTCGATCATCGGTCCGACCATAAAATCGAAAACCACTACCTTTTTTGGTTGTTTGACCGGTTTGGTTTTTAAAACCATGATAATAGCTACACAATGAGAAACTACCTTGCCAATAGTATATATCCAAAGTGATCAACATTTGTGAAGAAAAGACCAACTCCACTCAAACAAAAAAGAATATTATTTGCAAAAGCTTAGAAGGCACATAGGAAGGATGTAGAGCATGCATTTGGAGTGCTTCAAGCACAATTTGCAATTGCACGTGGACCTACTCGGTTTTTCTATCATGAAACACTACAAGACAACATGAAAGCATGCATAATTCTCCATAACATGATTATTAAAGATGAGCGAGATGAAGTTGAAGTAATAGAAGTAAATTATGAAAAAATTGATGAGATTTCGTGTACACTAGTGTCACGTGAGTAGCCAAATGAATTTATAGAGTTCATTCAATTTCATCAATACATTAGGGACCAAGAAGTTCATTCTCAACTCCAACTAGACCTCGTTGAACATTTATGACAATTACAAGCAATGGCGGCTCCAAAACAATTTTTCAAGGTGGTCATTAAGAAATTTAAATCATACAAAATCTGATAAAAAGTGAACTTCATATATTGAAAAAAAAAAAAAAGACCCCTCACACACACACACAAAAATACATAAAGTCATACAATTTCCTTCTACGAATTATCTTAGAAGGAAATTTGGCTACAAATTTAGTTGTAAAGGCTACAACTCTCACTAAATAAATTAACATGACTACATATTTTGATAGTCTAACCGATGAATTGCGTGTTCTTTATTTTCTTAAAACACATATCAAATTTCATGCAAGTCAGATGTTATTTACTATTTACTATTCGATCTATAAACTTTTTTTTTTTTTTTATGTACAATTTTAGACTACAAAAACTAAAAATTTAAATATTTGATTGATGACATAGCTATTGATTTTTGATTTTCTTAAAATTTTGCAAGTATAGAGGATATAAGAAGAAAATGTAATCCAATGATGGATTTGTCAAAATTCACATAAAATAAATGTATATATTGAATGGAGTTGTAACCTTAGTTTACAACCAAGTTTGTTACCAAACTTTGCCTAAAGTTAAATTATGTTGGGCCTAAAAAAATTTAGATAAAAAATCATAAATTTTTAAATTTTATATATATAATAATTTTTTTTCCAGGCAAAGGTGGTCCTATGACCCATCTGAACTCAATGTGGAGCTGCCCTTGTTACAACAAGGTGAGTGGTGAAAACTTTTGATTTGGTTTTTTTTTTCCTTTTCTTTATGAAGCCGTCATTGGTAGTGTTGTTGTGTTAACTTTAAGTTCCATTTGCCATTAAAGGAAGTGGCAAGCTTAATGGTCATTGAATTTTGTGTTGTTGTGTTAATTTTAAGTACCATTTGTCATCAAAGGAAGTTGCAAGCTTAATGGTTGTTGAATTCCATGAGTTTGCTGTGTGAGTTAATTTTATTGGATATGAGTTATGTATGTAAGTTTTTTGTGGACTTCATTGTAGTTTAGTTCAATTGAAACAACTTCAACTTGAATGGTTGATATTTGTATTGCATCTATAAAAATGTTTTCGGCTTTTGATATGAGTTTTGACTAGGACTGAAATCAGGTCGGGTCGGGTTGGTTTCACTATCACTCGCAACCCGACCCAATAGTAATCAGGTTTATTAGGGAGAAACCCGACCCAACCCGAAAATTACAAGTCTATGGTTGAGTCGGGTGATAGGGTATTGGGTTGGGTCCTTTTTTTTTTTTCCTCAAATTGTGTGAAGGTGAATCCTTGAAAGGCCTAAAGAAACATTGAAATAGTCACCACTTTCATGAGCTATTAATAGAGAAAAAATTACTTACTCTATTACTCAGACATGCCATTTAAAAGTTGTCATGGTTTTATTATTATTTTTAAACTTCCATGTTGGAAGGATCTCTACTTTTTATGATAATAAATATTAGTTTCTTTTTCTTTATCAAGTTAATGCATGTCTATGACTAGGCAATATTTTTTTGAAATTAATTTACTTATTTAATGATTGGCAGATTAATGTGAAAAATTAAATTCAATAATTTATTTATTGTCGTATAGGCTTAATGGTCGTGATTTCTTGATTAGGCAACAAACTTTTACAATTTCTTTTCCTTGTGTACATCTTGACCCGATCCTCATTAAATGAGAAAATAAGTTTTACCATTTTTGTTTAAATCAGTACTCGGGGCTTAGTTTGGAAATATACTTTCCAATAAAAAAATAAGATTCTTGGTATAATTAGAACCGAAATAAAAAAAAAAAAAATTTAAACAACAATTTAACTCTCACTATGGAAAATATTATTGTTAGAGTTATTCTTTTTGCGTAAAGTCCAATTATTTTATCTTCATTCTAATTTCTAACCTTCATTTGGATGGAAAGTATTTTCACTATTAGTATCATTTAGGAAATTATGCTACAATAAACCAAATTATGCTAAAAATTATATTTGGAAATATTGCAAGAAAAGACCATTACTATTTAAATAAAAACAATACATAAAAACAACATTTGGCATTGAAAGTTACGAAAATGATTTTTTTTTTTTTTAATTTAAGATTGGTTGGGTCGGGTCGGGTTGCACTTGAGACTGACCCGAACTCAAGGTAGACCCGAATATTGGACCTAAACCCGACCCAAGCATTCATCCAACCCGCCCAAGACCTTTCGAGTTGGGTCAGGTCGATCGAGTGGGTTAAGTTGGCATGCTTAGCCCTAATTTTGACTGGTTCATAGTTTAGTTTATGTTTTACATATATAATTTTGGACAGATTGATTGTTTAGTTCAATTAAAGTGGATATGAGTTTCTATTATATCTATGATACTCTTCAAAAACTCTATGTGATTGTTAAGGGGGGGAAAAAATCCAAAAATATGGTTGTCACAAGAAATGGATTTCTAAAAATATGACTATTAGAAAAATCCTTTTTAAAGAAAAAAATGCTTGTTAAGAAAATTCAGAATTTTAAAAATATGACCTATAGAATAAGGCGATTATTGTAAAATGTGACCATTAGAATAAAATGCATATTTAAAAAATTGACCGCGTAGGAACAAATTATAATGAAAGAATAAAATTAAAATTAAATAAAAAAAAAAAAAAATATTTAAATAAAGTAATAAAAGAATAGAACATATAATACAAGTTGTATTATAAAATAATATATTTATATAAAAAGAGAGTAGCTTTAACAAATATAATTTGTTCACACCACCTAATAATAGATTAATACTATTATTCTTATGAGTAAGACTTAGGTACAGTAATTAGATATTGTTCGTTAGGTTCCTTTCTTAAAATTCTATCATGTGGTTTTTTTCTCATGAAATAGAAGTGTATTTTTTAATTAAGCAATCATATGACAGAATCTTAAAAGAAAAACCTAAGAAACAGTATCTAATGTATTATATATAAATTTTGTCCTATTCTTATGAGTAAGATTTAGACACAATACTTAGATACTTCTACTTGCTCCCTTAAAATTGATCAAAAATTTCATTTAATAAAAAAAACAATTAAGCATTTAATGCTCTCTACCTAAAAGAAAATAAAGGAACAAGTCGGTGGCAGGATTCTGTCTTTTCAATATGAACGAAAGAAAGCTAAGTTTGTACGAAAACACCGGCCTTGGCGTAGATCTGGCCACACATCAAAAGTTTAGTTAAAATGATTTGACCTAAGTCAATTCATTTCAAATGGTTATTTAATGCTTCAATAAAAGGCAGCATAAACTCTACGGTAAGCACATAGTTCTATTAAGTAAAAGGATTGACTTCGGTGGTTGGGATTTCTGCTGGCCACACCTTCCAAGCTGACTTTATTTCCAAAATTTGTCGATTTTTGTTTAATTTACATAACTTTTTTTTATTATATAAAACCTTATATATTTTAACATAAAAATCTACTTTTTTTTTATTTATTATTCTTAATTATTTTTTTTTAAAAAAAACATGTACATTAAATTATAAAGTGTATGTAAATGTATCATATGATTAAAAGTATATGTAAATGGTTTGATAACTTTATCAATTATCATGTAGAGAATTAGTTGAATTTTCTTCAAAATTGATTTAGAGAATTTTTTTATAATTATTAATACAAAAAAATTATAATTTGTGCGCAATAAAAATTATGTCAACTAATTTTTATAATAGATAGGATAAAATTCAACTTATGATGACAAGAGATTTTATTAGTTAAGTTAAGTGGAATTTGGAAAATTATTGAATACTTCGGGAGTACTATAAATGCATATTCTCCCCTCTCACATGAATTGTGGATCCCATCATAAATTTAATTAATGCGATCCACAATTATGTGAAAGAGAGGATTATGCATTTATGGTACTTTAAGCGTACTCAATAATTACCTGTGAAACTTATAAATCATGTCAATCATAATCCATATAAATATGATGATGCATTAATCACTACATGCTACATAAGATATTGTGAAAAAAAAATTATAACATTAAAGTATATGTAATATTGTTAAACTAATATCCCTTTCAGGAGGTTGAAAGTGGTGAGTCCATATGGAGTAATCATTGGTGTGTGGTTACTTATTTGTTCTTAACAAGTGAGTCCTAGCTCCTAGGCCATGTGTACCATCCTGCTTTAATTAAAAATTTAAAACATGTCTCCCTACTCATTAAAGAGATGTCTCCCCAAAATCCATTGAATAGTAAAGACATTTTAAACTACCAAGTTGTGGTTGTGGAACTTTTCTATAAAATAAAAAAAGTTATGGTTGTGGCATAAAAGCACACCTATCTTAATGTGTGCGCATGCACACATACGCGCGCGCGCGCACGCACGTACGCATGCACACACGTACGCATGCACGCACGCGCGCGCACACACACACAAAAAAAACCTCATTACTTCCTCAACCTTTTTTAGGATGAATTCTCAACTTTTTATTATTATTAGTTTTAAAGCATGTGCAAGATACATATAAATCACAATTGACAAATATTTATTACAAACACACACACACACCAAAAAAAAAAAAAAAAACCACATTACTTCCTCAACCTTTTTTAGGATGAATTCTCAACTTTTTATCATTATTAGTTTTAAAGCATGTGCAAGATACATATAAATCACAATTGACAAATATTTATTACAAACAATATTATGACTATATTACATCCTCCTTTAATTTAAAATTAATTTTCTATATATCATTTAAAATGAAGATGGATTAAAAAAAAAAAAAGACCAATAATTTATTCACAACAAAATTACTTTTAAAGAATTTGTCCCGAGGATGCTAAAAGTAAAGCCAATATTTTATAATATGCATTTTAAAGCGATTGCTTATCATCATTTCTCTACCAAAGCAAATTAAGTAATCACTGCAATTAAAACAAAGAAGAAGAAAGCAACCTCATTGTCAAAACCACCACAAACAAAAAACCACACAAATTTTCATCATATATATATAAGATTTAACCCATATATGTCTTTAGGGGTAACATAGTAATTGCAGCCTCATACACCACAACAAACTCAAACAAAACTTATATAGTGGAAGGTATAAGATATCACTATTTCTATCCTATATATTTTATGCTTCGTTTTATTTCTACATTGATATTTTTTAGAAAATGAATTATTCTCTCAAATTTGTGGGTTTAGCAATTTTGTGTTTTTAGTTTATTTTATTAAGGAATAAAAAAAAACTTTAAATAAATAAATTAGCATTTTTAAAATAAACTAATTATTTTTTAAAATTTATTTATTTATTTATTTATTTATCTCAACTCTTAATAGTAATTAAACAAATAGGTTAGATGCAAATATATTAGCCAAACACACAATTTAAAATTAAAAAAAAAAAAAAAACTTTTTAGTTCATTCATTTATATATATATATATATATATATATATTGTGTTATAAAAATGATACTGGTCAAGATGTCAGTAGTTATGGTGACAACATTGAAGGTGGTGATGACACTAGGGACAATAACGTCAAGAATGGTGGAAATAGTCTAGGTTGCATGATGATTGTGATGGTTAAGGCTAAGGGTGTCCAACCCACCTACCCACCCACCCACTCAACAAACCCACCTAACCTAACCGTATTCGACTCCCCACCACCTGATCCGACTGCTTCGACAGTCGAACGTGGGTCCTGAAATTCAAAAACTCGATGCCGGCGAGTTGGTTGTGGGTCTCATACTCCAAAACCCATGAAACCTGAATTGACTCGAAAACATCAAGTTCAATGATTTTTCCGGCTATATCTAGTGACTTTTCCAACTAGATCTGGTGAGTTCTCCATACGATTTGGTAGAAATCTCTCCATATCCAATGAGATCTCCATCAGATCTGGCTAGATCTCACAGGGTCTTAGACGGATCTAGTGAAAACTTGCCGGATCTAAAGAGTTGCCAATTTTCGTTGATTTTCGGCTTCACCCGAAACTAACCGCCACCTGATATTCACCCAAACTGCCCAACCTAATAGTCTTACAAGTTGGTTGCGGTTTCGAAATCTCCCCACCCAATTTGGTTGGGTCGGTTGAGGGTTGGGCACAAGCCTGACCCAAACCAATCTGTGGTTAGCCCTAATTAAGGCCGGTTCTAAAAAATGGTTGTTATAAAGTGTTTGGGTGGCTATTTTTCAGCCAAATTTAAAGTAAGGCCTATATGTCCAGTGGGTTGTACATATTGAAAATGAAAGAGACTCATTTATTTTTAAAGTGTGGTGATTAATGGGTTGAAATATATTAGAGCAGATATTTCGATTGTTTGTTCTTCCCACTCATTGTTGTGATCATTGTATCAAAGAAGTTAATACTATACCAGTGGTATATACCATGCTAACAATTAAGCCAAAATCAACACTCCTATTAAATGTACCAGATAAAACACAGGGCTGTACAGATCCTATACCAGTTGTACTAAGGATTTGTCAAATGTTTTGGTTGATATTGATGTTTCAACCAATGCAATAAAAAAATATTTAAAAAGTTAAAAACTTATTATTTAAGCTAATACATTGGTTTAATGTACTTAGGCCAATATTTGGACTTATAAAATATGTCAATTTTAAATTATATGTTTATAAACATGAAAATAAATAAATAAATAAAGGATAGGGATTTCCTCCAAACAAGCTTGCAACAATTCCTACAAACAGGGACATGTGTCAATAAAATAAAAAGACATATAAGCTTGGGGTCATGTGCAAGAGAAGAGATGTTAACCCTAACGTTAATAGCATTAGCCAGACGGCCTCTCTCCTCTCTCTCTCATCCTCCTCCACCTTTGTTTTTCTCAGCAACCTCAGACCAGCAAGAGCATCACGACCACGTACTAACGGGAAGAAAATACTCTCTCTCTTTAAAACCCCATCAACACCTCTCTTATCCTTATTCTTTGTTCTTTTCAGAAACTCCAACCACTACCACATGCTCTGCCTCTCCCTCTTTATTTGATATTATTTTGGTTTGTTTTGTGTGATATATTTGGATGATTTAATTCTAGTTTTTTCTTGCTGTGATAATTAGATTTCTTGTTTGTAATTTTCATTAAATTACTGTTTTGGCTAGCTTGAGTTCTTGCAGTGATAAATTTGTAGTTTTTGTTTTGTAATTTTTTTTTTTTTGGAGTGGGTTTTGAGCAATCCAAGCTCCTCTGAAATTGATGACTGTGGCTTGGGAAAGATCTCTGAGGAGATGTTTGAAAGGACAATGGACATTTTTGAGAATGCTGCATATACTCAATAGTGTGATTAGTTCGCATTTGAAGAAATAGTAGACCTTATGGATGGAGTTAGCCCCATGAATCTAATCAAAACTATTTATGAGCATTGGTGGCAAAAAAGGGAAAGGAAGGGTATGCCTTTAATTTGACACCTTTAGGTGTCTTCTAAATCACTTTTCTATTGTTCTTGATATTATGTTCAGCACTGATGATGCATGAAAATCGTCAGTGAGTTGATGGCTCCTGATTACACTAATGGGTACTTAAAGAATGAGAAAACAAGAACCAGACAGAATGTATTAGTGTGGTACTAGCCAAAGACCCTCCAAAGGTTAAGTCAATGAATGAGAAATCTCTAAGAACTCTATTGTGAGAGAGGTAGGGATTTTCTGTGTACCCGGAAAAGGAAGAGAATTGTTGCTTATATAGTGATGGGGAAGAGCCCTAGATCTTGAGAATAGGGGGATTTTCCTTATGGGGAGAAGGTGGAGTTAATGCTATCGAGATCTTGGGGATACTCTCCATTTTAGGAAGGTAAATATTGTATGGTAGTGTCTTTGTGCGTGATGCGCAAGATGTTTCCATGTAAGGCCACGTAGGATCCGTCGGTATGCCTTTCTATCAGTTAGGGGGTCCTCTGTTGGTCTAGTAGGGAAGCACACCTGTCAGCTTCGTCTTCAATCTATCCTCATGGCCGTCCCTTGATGGGCTTCGTTTGTCCAAGGGTCTTGATTTTGTTACAAAAATACCCTTATCAAGTGCCCCCTACTCCGTGGCCCCGTTGACTATGACCGACGAGTCTCAAAGTAATAAGGGTTTTTATGAGCATTAATTGCTTTATTGAAGATAGTGTCATTAATGGGGCATGTAGCTCTTAGAATGAATGCTAGGTGACACATGACACTTTTTGATTAGCCTCGTTTCTAATCAGAAGCGTTGCTTCGTATACTACGCTCCTTCATTCTATAAATAGTTATTTCTCCCTCAGTTTTTTATTTTACTTTATTTTCACCTCTTGAGAGCTGTGATCCCAAGTTGAACTTAAGCCGTTCCATCACTGTGTTCATCCGTCATCTTGACCAACGAGCAATCCGTCGTTTGGACTAACGAGTAACCGTCGACTCTCTTCGTAAGTCTCCTTCTCTTTATCTCATTTCTTTGCCTTTCTAGCTGGTCGTTGTTTTTTAGAGACCCGTCGAATAGGTTCCTAGAATACATCCGTCGCTTGTAGGTGAATAGATGTTTGGTGATAGAAAAGCGAGGAGTGAACAGTCGTCGTCAGTTCATGAGGGTGCGGGCTACGACGAAGTCTATCCATTTGGGTGTGAGCCTGTGAAGGATTTAACATGGTCCCCTAAAAGGGAGCCATTTGCTCACTCCCCTACTAACGAGGAAGAGGCGGAGGAGTATGAGGAAGAAGGAGGAGAGGAGGATGGAGGAAGAGGAAGCGGAAGATGAGGAGGATGAGAGCGAAGAAAAAGGCGACAGTGATCGAATGGAACATGGGGAAGATGACGGGGCCGTACGTCAGGTAGACGGTAGCGGTCATAGGCCTTTCATCCTTCCTCTGATATGGACGGTGAATGACTTCTACTTGACCATGTCCATGAAGGTCTTCAACACCCTTGCCGACCATTATCAAATTCCTGAGCACATCCCCCTTCGGTTACCAAGGAAGTTTGAGAAGTGCTATTCGGGTCAGATGGAGGACGTTGACATGTATGATGCGTTGTTTACCATAAGCTTGAGGTTACTGCTGACAGAGCTACATCAATAACTTGCCAATTTTCTCAATCTATTCGCCAGTCAACTTGCCCCTAACACGTGGAGGATATTTATTGGGGCCAGGGTGATATGGGGTCAGTTAAGTGGTGGCAATTATCAGCTTACCCTTAATGAGTTCTTCTACTACTACAAGTCTCCGCAGATATCCTCGTCGAAGGTGATGGAAAAATACATGTTTGTATTGCATACAAAATACACAACGGAAAATTAACGGATCTACTTTATTCGTAATTGATAACATGTACTATGTAAATTTCAGAATATAAGAACAATAGAGTGTACCTTGGTGCAATAAAATTCAAAATCAAAGATTAGAAGTACTTGGGAACACTTTTAATCTTCACTTCAATTCCACTTGTACCCAAGAAGTGTGGTCTCTCAATCAATTTCTATGAATGTGTTCAAGGGAGAATAAGAGAGTGTCCAACATTCACATACAAACCATTTCATTCTCTTACAAAATTCTATATGTTTCTTTCCTTATAACTGATTATCTAATTGGGCTAGCCTCTTGGGCCATTCCAATTGGGTTTTAGTATGTGGCTTGGAGTGGGACCAAAAGGGAACAAATAAGATACTAGCTCTAATGGGCCTTGGGCTTTTCTGTCAATTCTTGACAAGTCCAAAGTTACCATTAATTATATTTAATACTACTATATAAATATAATTACATTCTAGGAAATACCTAAACTAAACTAAATGATGGCTTCCTTGCCATCGGTAAAAGTGATGAAGTACTCATAACCTCCTTTTGCTTGGGTTGACATAGGACCACATACATCCGTATGAACTAATTCAAGCAACTTTTGGGCTCTTCTACCTTTTGCATTAAAAGATTGTTTGGTCATTTTGCCCTCCAAACAAGATTCACAAACTGGAAATCCATCAAAGTCCAATGGCTCTAAGAGTCCATCTTTGATCAGTCTTTGAATTCTGTTTGGATTAATATGACCCAAATGCAAGTGCCAAAGATATGCGTCATTAGTAGGACTCTTGGAGCCATTAGATGGACTCTAAGAGCCATTGGACTGATCAAAATTCAAAGACTGATTAAATTTATAATACCAAAATTCATCTTTAATCAGTCTTTGAATTTTGGTATTATAAATTTAATTAGTCCAATGGCTCTAAGAGTCCATCTTTAATCAGTCTTTGAATTTTGGTATTCTAAATTTGCCTCATGGTTTCTTGCCTTACAGAATGGCCTTGCTCATCAAACATTTCCTTCAGACTCAGCATTATGTCTGAAGCTAGTTCTACATCCTGCATTTGATACTGTAGAACATTTGAGATAGATGCTAGGATATAGCACTTGGCCATCACATTAAATTTCTGCCAACGATCATATCACTGTTTTTTCTTAAGAGGAGCATCTAATGATGGAAAGCTATGACATGGTTGAGTAAGCACATATTTGTGCTCTTCAGCTTTAAGAACAAAGTCCAAATTTCTTTTCTAGTCAACATAGTTGGATCTAGTCAGTTTGTTTTGATTAAGAATAGTAACAAGTGGGCTAAATGATGCCATGATCAAATCTGAAAATAATAAACATAAATATAATAAGTAAACTGGACATTATCAATTTAGCATATAAACATATAGTATGGAACCTTAATAAAACCATAATATAAAATATGCAATGACAACTCAATCCCATGTTTAAAATTCCTTGGTAGCAAGTAAATTATAAACACTATGACTGATTGAGAACTATTCTCATTATTAGTGCTATCATGATAACTCTTATCAAACACTAATAACTTTAGCCTCTAAGTAATAATGACAAAGCTCCGAAGGGAGGTTAACATTAAACTTAGTCTAGTGTACACCATGGCCTGAATTCTATGAGAGTCGTTAAGTAACTCC
Organism: Quercus lobata; assembly: GCF_001633185.2. Lineage (NCBI taxonomy): Eukaryota > Viridiplantae > Streptophyta > Magnoliopsida > Fagales > Fagaceae > Quercus > Quercus lobata. Next base: position 34,676,520 of record NC_044911.1, read on the forward strand.
ACGGTAGAGTGGTTGTTCTTAATGTAAAAACACATATCATCCATCATTAAGAAGTTTAATATGTAGTAACATGAATTAAACACCCTTCGAAGGGAGCAAGGCATATATGCCAAGGCGAGGTGCTTAATCACACTACCATAAACTGACAATGGAGGCCGTGAGATCCAACCCTTGTATCTCTCTCTCATTAGATGTTTTAAATGAAAGGTTTTTAGTTATAAAACATGTGTAGTCTAATTACACATAGCCATGCACTTTATCCATGTGAAAACACTTAGAAAAATTCAAAATTCCCAGTTTTCGATTGATCGAATGTATATCTTGATCGGTTAAAAAAATTAGAAAATTGTCACAAAACAATTTCCCTTGCTTGATTGGAACTCGATCGCTTCTCGATTGATCGACCAGCAATCAAATATCAATCGAATTAAACTTAACAATCTGCCTGGCTCAATTGGTACTCGATCGCTTCTTGATCGATTGAAAAAGAACATTCAATCGATCGACTAGCAATCGAATATCAATCAAACCAAATAGATTGGTTACTGTTTCACTCGATCGATCGAAGGTAATTTTTGATTGATCGAAACTCGTGAAACTCAAATTTCCAGAATTTTTCTAAAACAGTTTTCAACAGTTTTTCATGAAAAAACAACCATCATATGAACATAATAGATAGAGATTGATATTAAAACTGAATTCCATTGATGCTATAGCCTTAAAATTCAATTTAACATACTTAATATCAAACTTAAATAACATCATAACATCAATATCAGTTTTTATCAAAACATAGTTTCAATCACCATGCAGAAAATTAATTGCATAATCTTCTAACAATATGAAACTATTATCTCTAATTCCAAAACTCACAAAACATGTTATATAGATTCAAAATTGAAAACCGCTCTGATACCATTTGATGGAAAAATACATGTTTGTATCGCATACAAAATGTACACAGCGGAAAATTAACGGATTTACTTCATTCGCAATTGATAACATGCACTATGCAAATTTTAGAATATAAGAACAAGAAAGTGTACCTTGGTGCAGTGAAATTCAAAACTAAAGATTAGAAGTATTTGGGAACACTTTTAATCTTCACTCCAATTCCACTTGTGCCCAAGAAGTGTGGTCTCTCAATTAGTTTCTATGAATGTGTTCAAGGGAGAACAAGAGAGTGTCCAACACTCACATACAAACCATTTCATTCTCTTAAAAAATTCTGTATGTTTCTATCCTTATAATTAATTATCTAATTGGGCTAGCCTCTTGGGCCATTCCAATTGGGTTTTAGTATGTGGCTCGGAGTGGGACCAAAAGAGAACAAATAAGACACTAGCTCCAATGTGCCTTGGGCTTTGCTGTCAACTCTTGATAAGTCCAAAGTTACCATTAATTATATTTAATACCACTATATAAATATAATTGCACTCTAGGCCTTGTTAATAAATTATATCCCAAGACTTTATTATTCATGCAACCCCTTCATAAAATATTCATAGTAATACAAAGTCATAAATGTAGACTGCCATTTTGAAGATTACTACATCTTAATCCTTGAGTACCCGGTTTATTCCTTTATGTTATTCATCATATATTTATGAAATCCAATTTCGTAAATATATACTTTAGTTACTACTTACTAAAGTGGTTAGGCCAAACACTCTGAATAACTGAACCCATTAAACTTATCTCAAGGGAATATTTTATATCTCTATTAAGAGACTATGAATTCCATCTTGAGAATATATGTTCCATCAAAACAAAATGTGACTACCCAACATACTGAAGTTTTGATCGTTACTTTAGATCTCACTCCTGATATATCAAAGCAACCTACACTTCATGATCAGGTCCATTATTTTCTCAGGATTAAGAGTTCATGTAAATAAAAGTCGTGAAATTTATTATTTATTTGACAGTTGTTAGGAGAATAATAAATCTCACAGCGGTCCAGTTCAATATGTCTTAACTCTTAAAACATATCAACACATCAACTAGAAGTCTTCACTTACATGATTAAGACAAATCATCTTAGTTGATATGTTATAGCTTTCACAGATGAAATGCCCAATTTCATCATCGACTATGAACTAAAATTCTGAGTTTACAAAGAACTTGTGACTTATATTTTCTGTGACTAAATCATATAAATCACATACTATGCATCTCATGGACTATATGATAATGTTCAAATATTCATGTTACCATTATTTAAGATAATAATAAAACAACTTTATTAAACACAACACTAAGTCATACATAATGTCATACATAATATCATACATAGCATCATACAATAGGATTTAAGGGCACTAATCGTTATAGAAGGGTGTTTACCATTTCTTGGCAAGGAAGCTGTCGTTTAGGCTAGTGTCAAATATGCCTGACTCCAATAGAAATTGGAAGAACATATATTTCTTTGTCCAAGGGACGGACTAGGTGTGCAAGCCTAAGGAGTTAGACAGTATGCCTGACGAGTTTGCTAATACCTAGGGTATTTTAAGGGAATTAGGTGAGTCGTTAGTGTCTAGTTCACCTCTCCCCGTCTGTTTTAGTTATTTAATTGACCTAGTGTTTTTAGTTTTTAGATCAAGCCTATCCATAAATAAACAACGAACAGGAGAGCTTCCTTAGATGAGTTTGGGCGATCTCGCTCGAGCAGAGAAAATGGAAGGACCTAGTGACCCTTGATACTTTCACACTTTTTATGGGGGTGCAGAGACAACGGCTGAAGCCCAACGGTTGGACGCTTTTTCTCACCAACGTAAGTTTTCTCTTTTCATCCATTTGTCTTTTGGTCAGTTCTTTTTAGTCCATCCTTCCTTTTTCTAATTTCTTCCATAACCTTTTTTAGAGATGGATGCAGGTTGGTAGTGGGCAATGGTGAGGAAGTCGGCAGCTGCTCGCCTTAAGCAGCAGGGGGAGATGCCAGCCTCAACTCCTAAGGTGGTCCTCTCCAAGGCGGCTCCTAGGAGAAAGTGCAATGTAAAGGACGACTGTCCAGCCAAGAAGGCGATGGGCCCATTTGTTGGAGCTGATCATGGGGATCAGCAGTAGAAGTCTCATCCACCTCCTTGTTATGGGGTCGGCAAGGGCCTCATGACGGCTCATGGTCCCGTCGTCCCTAGCCCTATCTAGAGGCTGGTGAGCTATGAGGAGTACACCGTCAAGATAGTCAACTCGATCATCAAGGAGATGGACCTAGACGAGTGTGGTGAGAATGCCACCAAGGATTTGGGGGCTTCTGGCCTCTTTGACCTGTCGAGGGTATATACTCTTCAGTCTTACTTTTCTTTTCTTTTTATTTCCCTATTCTAACCGTCGCCTTTTGTGTGTGTGTGTGTGTGTGTGTGTGTGTGTGTGTGTGTGTGTGTGTGTGTGTGTGCAGGTAATGGTGTGGATGAAAGCCCTTCAGGATAGGTGCATGGCCAAGGAAGGGGTAATCTGTCGGTATTACAAGCATTAGGAATATGAGATGAAAGAGCAAGACCAGTATAAGGAGGCTGTTTGCACCCTTAATATGAAACTGACGGTGAAACTTGCTTTGCTAGAGAAGGAGACCCGTCTTTTGTGAAAAGCTGGAGAAGGCGAACACCAATCTAACGGAGGAGTTGGCTGCCCTTTGTGAGTAGATGGAGAAAGCCAAGGCCGACGCTGTGGTTGGGTTCCGGACCTCTCAGCCATATTATGATGAGTGCAGCGGCTACTATGGCAACGAGTTTGACGATTGCTTGAAGCAAGTGGCAGTCGTCTACCCCAACTTGGACCTTTCTCAGGTAGTCGTTGATGACATCATCCCGCCAACTCTTGGTAGTGTTGATGCCGTCATCGATGAAGTTGACGACTCCGTCCATTTGGTCAAGGAGGAGGTGAAGGAACCTGATGCTGAGGCCGTTGACTAGCCTACTCCTGAAGGACAAATCATTCTTGACGGTTCGACCGCTCTTGAGGGTTCGTCTGCTCCTGATGGCCCGTCCACTAAGGACCAGCCCACTTCTGATGCTCCTCTGTCCTAGTTTCATTTCTTTTTTTAAATTTTTCCCTTAATTTTTTTGTAAAACTAATTTTGAGACAATGGTGGGTGCCCCTTTTTTTAGGCTTTATGTACAAATGCTTATCTCCGTCGGGTTTATATTTATTTCTTTTCTTTAGCCGTCATTCCTACTTGTCGTTTGTTGCTTTTATTTCCTATGTCTATTGTAATTATGTGTATGCCCCCTATTTGTCGTGAAGACTTGACTATGCTTGTGTGTTTGCTTATCCATTGGTATTATATATTTGTTACATCCGTTCACCCGATAGTAGTACCGTGTGTTCCTTAGGGCATAGAATAATTTAGGTGTGTGGATAGGACTTAGTAATTTTTTGGACGTATACACCCGTTGGTGTCCTTGGTCATCCGTCCATCCTGAAGGTAGGACTTAGTCATTTTTGTGACTAGGTACCCATCGGTATCCTTGGTCATCCATCCATCTTGTAGGTAGGAATTAGTCCTTTTTTTTGTGATCAAGTACTCGTCGGTATCCTTGGTTATCCGTCCATCTTGTTCGTAGGACTTAGTCTTTTTTTTTTTTTTTTTTTTTTGTGACCAGGTACCCACTGGTATCCTTGGTCATTTGTCCATCTCGTAGGTAGGACTTAATCATTTTTGTGACCAGGTACCCATCGGTATTCTCGGTCCTCCATCCACCCCCTAGGTAGGACTTAATAATTTTGTGGAAAATTTCTTAAAGTTCAAATGAAGTAGAAGAATGTAGACGATGTATCTGATAAACCTCAAGAGTCTTATTTCAATAAAAAAAACTTAACAAAAAACCTAATATCCTCCTTAAAAAAAGAAAAAAAAACTCAACATCCTACTTTAACAACATAAGAAAAGCAATAACATAGTTTGTAGTCGCCTACTACTGGTAGTATTTTCGTAGGTGCTCGATGTTCCATGGGTGATGGAGTTTGTGTCCGTCAAGGGTCTCCAAATGGTAGATCCTTTTTTTATGGCAGCTAATGATCCTGTAACGTCCTTCCAAGTTAGGGCCTAATTTGCCTTGCTTGGGATCTTTGGTGGCTATTGTCACCTTCTTTAGGACTAGGTCCTCGACCTGAAAGTACGTTTGACCTTGGTGTTGTAGTGCTTCACCATTAAGTCTTGATAACGTGCGATCCGTTGCTTTGTCGTTGCCCTAACTTCGTCCAAAAGGTCTAACTACAGGCGCATTCCTTCTTCATTTCTCCCTTCATCATGATAAGCCACCCTGTAGCTAGTTAATCCAACATTTGCTAGGATGATGGCTTCGCTTCTATATGCAAGGCGGAAGGGTGTTTTGCCTGTAGGCGTTCGAGCCATTGTCCGATATGCCTATAACACACTTCGTAGTTTGTCCAACCATATCCCCCTTACCCCCTTGAGCTGAGTCTTGATCATCTTGAGTAAGGATTGGTTTGTAACCTTAACTTGACCATTGGCCTGTGGGTGGGCGGGTGACGAATAGTGGTTTTTGATTTCCAGCTATTGGCAGAAGTCCCTAAATGTGTCGTTGTCGAATTGTTTCCATTGTTGGAGATGAAGACTTTGGGGATGCCAAAGTGGCAAATAATGCTCTTCCAAATGAAGCCTTGGACATTCTTCTCAGTGATAGTGGCCAAGGGTTTTGCCTCGACTCATTTAGTGAAGTAGTTGATTCCTACGACAAAGAACTTGAGTTGCCGCACTGCTATAGGGAAGGGTCCCTTTATGTTAAGCCCTTACTGAGCGAATGGCCAAGGAGTGTTCATTGGGGTAAGCTCCTCCAATGGTTGCTGTATGATGTTGTTGAAACATTGACATTTGTTGCATGCCTTCATGTAGGACTAGGTATCCTTCTGCATAGTGGGCCAATAATACCCTACTCGTATCAACTTGTGGACCAGCAAGCATGCTCTTGAGTGGTTCCCACATACTCCCCCATGGACTTCCCTCATGACGTAGTCTGCCTCATCAGGGATTAAGCATCTTAAGTACGGACGAGAGAAACCCCTTTTGTAAAGGACATCCCTGATTAGTATGAAACGTGACGACTGTACCTTCAGCGTATGGGAAGCGTTGTGGTCTTCTAGGAGCGTCTCGTTTCTGAGGTAGGATATGATTGGTGTTGTCTAGTCGGCTCCTATGGGAATCATCTGTACTGATAGGCCACAAACTGAATGACCCCTTGTGATAGTAATTAATTAAATAATTAGCCAAGTTATTAATTAATCAATTTATCATGCAAACGCATGGTAGCACAAATGAATCACCAATAAACTAATTATGCAGCAGAAAATAAATAACATGGTGATTTGTTTACGAATGGGAAAACCTAACGACAAAAACCCCACCGGGTGATTTTCAGGTCACCACTCTCGAAACTCCACTATTATCACAACAAGCAGTTACAAGTAAAGGAATTCCAAGTACCTTACCAACCTATAGTTGAACCCTTACCCCAATACCCAATTGGACTTGTTCTATAGTGACAGTTCCCCTTTCTAATGCACGGCTCCCAAGTACGTGACTAACCAATTGCGTGAATTCCAGTACGCGACTTCAATCACCAACTAAGAAGGTTGTTGGTTGCAAAGTTCTTTAGTTCATCCATACGATGAAGATCAAGAAGATACTTGGTCACAAAACCCTACGATGCACATACACAACAACTTCTTCAAGAGAAAGAGATGAATTAGGGCAAGAACTTCGTCTCTGGTCACAATTTGCTTGAATAGAGTTTGCTCAATGCTTATGCAACTTGTGAATTGTTTAATGGCCCTTAAAACAATCCTTTTATATGTCTAGGGTTAGGAGAAAAGAAAGCCCAAAGACACATTCATGGATCCCAAGAAAATCAGATTTGAATTCTGAAAATCTTAAACCTCGATAGATAGGAGGTGCCGAGTAGCTATCGAGTAGGTGTCGAGAACACCGAACTTTGAACAGCTTTCTTAAGCTCGATATATGCAGCTGTCGAGCCAGCTATCGAGCTTTAATGAATTTGCACTATCAACTTGTTTTCTTGGACAGACTTGAAGGCTTCAATACATGATCTTGAAACATGGTTTCTTGAAATATTTAAACACATCCTAAATCTACTCAAATACAAGTAAAATGCGTTTTATCAAAGGATAAGCCGATTACATAAAATCATGACATATGTTCTTAACATGTGAAACACATATGTCCTAACATGTACATCTATTTTATCAATTGTAGGAGAGTATTGGATGAAGGATAATACCTGACCAGTGATGACCATGTGCACCGCGGATGAAGCTTTGGCTAGGCGGTCTGCTTATTCATTCTCTTCCCTTGAGATTTGCACAAATTTGGCCAAAAGCCTCTAGCTCACCCTTCCTTTAACCATGCTTAGAAACTCCTTCATTTGTTCCCCTTTGGCCTCATAGTCTTCATTGATATGTCCGACGACAACCTGTAAATCGTAGTGTATAACTACTGATGAGGCCTTTGCTGCTATAGCCAGGTTAAGGCCCGAGAGAACTGCTTCATATTTTTCCTTATTGTTGGTTGATGGGAATTGGAGATAGATTGCACACTCTACTATATCCCCCTTGGGCGACTGTAGTACAACCCCGACTCTTTCGACCCTTTGGTTGGACGAACCGTTGATCCATATTATCCACGTTGCTGGCCCTTCATCTTCATTCTCTCTTGTTGTGAATTCAGTAACGAAATCAGCTAAGGCTTGGGCCTTGATTGTAGTTATTGGTCGGTATTGTATGTCAAACTCGCCGAGCTTTATCGCCCATAAAACCGACGTCTAGTTGCTTCCGAATCGTTTATCGCCCTTCATAATGGTTTGTCCATTTGTACCACTATGGTGTGTACTTGGAAGTATGGTTTGAGTTTTCGAGCAGTCGTGATTAGCATAAAGGCCAGCTTTTCCATGGGGGGATACCTTCCTTTTGCTCCTTGGAGCGCCCGGTTGGTGTAGTAAATGGGTAATTGTACGCAATCTTCTTCTTGGATAAGAGCTGAGCTGACGGCTGTTGGAGACACAGCCAAGTAGAGGGAGAGCTCGAAAGCCTTGTATGTGATCTTCACTAGGTTTGGATGGACTGAGCAACGGTGGGGATGCAAGGTATGTCTTTAGTTCTTTGAAAGCCTTCTGGTAATTTTCGGTCCATTCGAAGGCCCTCTTTAGTGTTTTGAAGAAGGCAAAAAAATTTTCCGTCACCTTGGAGAGGAACTTGTTGAGAGCCGCCACCCTACCATTTAAGCTTTGCACCTCCTTGACTTTCTTTGGAGGCGTCATTTCCAATATGGCCTAAATTTTGTCGGGGTTGGCCTCCACACCTCGTTACAAAACCATAAAACCTAGAAATTTCCCCTATGAAACCCCAAACACGCATTTGCTAGGGTTAAGCTTTATGTTGTAAAGGCGCAGGGTTTCGAATGTTTCCCAGAGGTCATCTATGTGACTACTCTCTTTTGCACTCTTTATCATCATGTCATCCACGTATACTTTGACGTTCCACTCGATCTATTGGATGAACATTTTGTTCACAAGCCTTTGGTACGTTACCCTTGCGTTCTTCAATCCGAATGACATAACCTTGTAACAGAAGAGCCTTTGGCTCATGACAAATAGGTCTTCTTTTAGTTCGCTTCATCCAACTGATTTGTTTGTATCTGGAAAAGGCGTCCATAAAACTTAATAGCTGGTGTCTAGGGAGTGGGTAGCTATCCTTGAGGCATGCTTTGTTCAGGTCAGTGAAGTCTATGCATATCCTCCACTTGCCATTCACTTTTTTGACCATTACTATGTTGACCAACCATTTAAGGTAATAGACCCCCCTAATGAAATCTGCCTCTAATAGCATATGGACCTCCTCAGCTATGGCCTTATCTTTTTCTTAGGCGAAAACTTTCTTCTTCTATTTGACTGGAGGGAAGGACGGGCACGCATTGAGCTTGTGGACCATGACACTTGGACTAATCCTTGGCATGTCCTTGTGGCTCCATGCGAAGACATCTTTATTGTTCTTCAAGAGGAGGGTGAGCTCTTTGTAGACTAAAGGATCAGCCTACGTACCTACATGAGTGATCTGGCCTGGGGTGTTGTTGTCAAGGGAGATCTCCTTTAAGTCTTCCATTGGTTCTACTATAACTCGTCACTCCCTGATGCTTAAAGCCTGCAAATGATCGTCCATTTCTAACATGACAATGTAGCATTCTTGGGTGGCCATCTAGTCCCTACGTGCTTCTTCTATCCTATACTTCGTTGGGAACTTTACCAGTAGGTGGTACATAGATGTGGCTGCTTTCCATATGTTAAGCGTAGGTCGCCCGATGATGGCATTGTAGGTAGAGGAGCAATCAACGACTAGGAAGCTGACTTCCTCAGTGAGTTGTTGAGGGTACGTCCCAATGGTTACAGGTAAGGCGATAGTCCCAATGGGGAAGACTTTGGTGCCGCCAAATCCAACTAGCAGTGTGTTTGAGGGTAGGAGACGTTCCTTGTTGATCCTCATTTACTGGAATGTAGGATAATAGAGGATGTCTGCTAAGCTCCCATTATCCACTAGCACTCGTCAGGTGTTGAAGTCTATGATTGACAAGCTGATGACCAGGGCATCATCATGAGGGTGGTCGAGTCGTCGAGCATCTTTTTCTGTGAAGCTAATGGATAGGTTGTCGACCCTAGTCATTTTAGGTGGTTGTCCAGAAATCTGGACCCTCTGCACCATTCGTAAGTACATCTTCCTTGCCTTCTTAGAGGAGCCAGCCATTGTGCTCCCTTCTACGATCACCCTTGTTTCTTCAAGCGGGGCTGTTGGTCTTTCTTCGGCCCATTGGTTGGGCTTAGGGTCCCTCAGAGGGTTCTCTCCACCCCAGACAAATCGTTGTAACTTTTCTTGCTTGATGAGGGCTTCGATCTACTGCTTAAGTTCATAACACTCGGAAGTGTCGTGCCTATGGTCTTGGTGGAAGTAACAGTACTTGTTTCTAGGCCTTTTATTTGGATCGCCCTTCAGCTTGTCCGGCCAAGTCAGCGCTGCGTCGTCCCTTATTTACATGAGGACTTGGTCCAACGGGGCATTCAGGGGTGTGAAGTTTACAGTCCTCCTAAGCGAAAGTCTTGATCTCCTGTCGTCCCATCGATCGCTTGTTCAGGTAGACTTTCTTCCTTAGTCTAGATGGGGATTGTCTTGCCTTTCTCTCTTCTTCGGTCTGCCCTCTCAGGCAATCATTGCAACTTCAACATTCATGTACTTTGTGGCCTTGTACAGCATATCTGCCATCGTCTTTGGGTCATTCTTGTAGATAGAGAAGAGGAACTCTTTAGATTGCAACTCGTTGGTGAACGTGGTGACTAGTACTTTGTCGTCAGTTTCGTCAATTGAAAGGGCCTCCTTGTTGAAGCGGGTCACATACGACCTTAGGCTCTTATCTTCCCGTTGCTTAATGTTCAATAGACTTGCTGAGGAACTCTTGTACCTCTACCCCCCAATAAAGTGGGTGACAGAGTGTTTGCTTAATTATTTGAAGGTGGAGATAGTGTTGGGGGTTAGTTTGCTGAACCATACCTTCAATTGCCCCTTGAGTGTAGTAGGGAATGCCCTACACATAATCTCATCCGGAACCCGTTGTAGGTGCATAAGAGTTTCGAAAGACTCCAAATGGTCGAGTGGGTCCCATGATCTGTCGTATGTTTCCACTTGTGGAATCCCGAACTTGGCGGGTATAGACACCGCATTTTGTACCTCTTATGACTCAAGTCCCGTTCCCCAATGATGCTCGAACTATAAGGTCTAAGGCTAGTTTAGAGCCCAATCAAATATCAAATTGACTTAAGGAGTGTTAAAATGGAAAATATAACATTTTAAATGAGCAAAAATCTATTTTTGGAAATAAAATGACTAGAGTGACTAGAGTGGCCCTCGCCTTAGCTAGGGTTTCAAAATCATAAGAAAGACAAGTTTTCTGCAATAATGACTAAGGTTTGGAATAAATCCCACATCGTTTGGGAGCCGTTCCAAACCCCATTTTTCAACTATAAAAGCCTTACGTGGTACATTTTCAAAACACATAACAATCCTGCGGAAAAAAACCTAAGATTCACTAGAAAATAATGAATCAAAAGGGAGTTTTTCACAAAACACCCTCAAGTCAATTTTATTTGATTGAGACCTTTTTTGGCCCTAATCCTTTTGGTTTAACGTTGCTAATCACATTCTTATTGGTTTGTGAATAGATTTGACTGAGGGAAACAGTCAAAAATTAAGCCTAGGAGCTTTTTGCTTTAAGTTATTCTTTCTAGCTTTCTTTTTATTTTCCTTTCTTTTTAAGTTTTAATCCTCCTTCTTTGCGTAGTTTATGTTTATGCATGTTTGCCCAAGGTAGTATATAGTTCTGTTTATTTTTTTGAGTATGCTAGGTTGCTAGAATTAGGTTTTTCTTGCTTGTGCTTTGTTTTTGCATTTTTAGGTTTTTTGGGCAAGGACTTGCGTACACATAATCTTGCTTGCGCACGTAGGCTTGTTCTAGTGTGCATGATGCCGTTGCCCAGAAACCCTAAATTTTTTTTTTTTTTTTTGTTTTATTTCTGCCTTCACATGTTTGTTTTGTTTAGCCTCTTTTTCACATGTTTTAGGCTCTATAGGTTCCTGTTTACCTCTTTCACATACTTATTTGCTATCACATGTTTAAATTAGGGTTTGTCTTAGTTTTGAATGCCATGAACATGCATTCACATGCTCATGCATAATGCTATAGGTGCTGAGTTGTTACAAGGTAAGCGAAGGGTAAGTCATGAATTAGAAATGTCCATGCATTTGTGTTATGCTTTTATTTTGATGATATGATGAAGTATGCTTAGATGTATGATTAGGGTTTCTAATGTGTTAAATGCTTTTATGCCATGATTAGATGAATGCTAGGGTTTTCTTATGTGTGGGTCGGTTTCTTATTCTTAATGGATGGATATGTATGTGTTTTGGGATAAAGATGCCATGATTGTATGTGTGAGAGTGCTTTTTTTCTTTAACACACAGGCCCAAGGATCCTGGGCCTGATAGTTGTATTTTGGTGGACTGGGCTTGGTTCACCGCAGCTAAATGGGGGCTGATTACGAACCAAGTTGTGCGCAAGTCACATAAATCTCCTCAAGGCAAAAATGCAATTCCTCCTAAGTAATAAAATACCATTATAAGTGTTTTAGTATCATAAAATGACCCTTTACTCTTACAAAATAAGTAAAATAGATGTTCATAATATTCACAATGAGAAAGAGATTGAAATAGAATATTTAAAACTTATCTTTTATCGTATAAACATTTTAAAGAATTCCTTCACTTGGTACCCCGGACGTACTGTCGTGGGATCTCGGGACGTACTGTCGTGGGATCCCGGGGTGTATTAGGCCTGTAAGAACCCAGAATCTCTGGTTCTCTGCACTATACAATCTTTCTCCATGCTTGTTATGCAATGGAGTTTTGTCCTTTCCTTTTACCTCTATAGGTCCTACACAAGAACAACTATACAAGACACATATCTTCAAATAATTGTTAGTTTCTTAGATTAGGATATATATATATATATATATTTATATTTATATATATTAATACATATACATATATGTAAATGAATTTTATGAGAATGATTCAGCCACGAGGATCCTGGCCCCAATTCTCACAGACTTAGTACTTTTGCACAAGACTTGTGGGATTTGGAACTCAAGTCTGAGTGGCTTTATTTGGGCAAAAGACTCAGCTTTATAAGCAAGAATATATGTATTGAGCAGCAAGAAGCAGTAAAGGAAGATAATATAATAAAGAAATATGCAAAGTAATTGTTAGAAATTCTCAAATCAATATGAGATATTTCATTATTTTTCTTGATTATGGATTACAAATGTGCTCACTAAGACGTGATACAAGGTTCAAATAAGCTCAAAAATTACAGACTTTGATGGCTATTCAAGCCTCTAAGACTTGCAAAGTTTGAATCCTTTTGAATCCAAGTATGTGCTATAGTGGCTGTTTCTGGGATACTGGGAGACATTCCTCTGTTTTTCTTGAATTTTACAGAGTTCTAATGACTCTGTTATGATATTCTTCCTACTGAAAATCCCCCCCCTCTTCAACATGGGTTTTCTCTTCCTTTTATAGCGTGTTTTCTAGGGCTCTGAGGTACTAGTGATTTCTCTCTTTTGCCCCTCAGAGCTCGTGCTGTGACATTTTCTTAGGGGCTGGTCTCTTCCCTTTTTTTTCATGGTTTTCATCTTTTAATACTGTTTTTCTAAAAGTCACTTGCTTACTTTCCATTCCGGGGCGTCCTTAGCAATTAGCCTTCAATCTCTCTTCTTTCAAGGTTTCTCATTTTTCAGACTTAGCTGTCGGTGTTATTTCCTTGTTGTCATTATTCCCAAATAGCTGGAATCTTTTACTGCTGGGTTGAAAGTTCTCTTCCAGTCACTTCTACGTATGATTTTCTCATTCTTGGTTCCTTGTGGTACAGCTCCTTTGTTCATGAATGTTTGCTTTATACTTTCTGATTCTTTGCTGCACCACTGGGTATTTGAGAAGGACATCTCTGTTCTTCATTTCTTGTATTTCGTGGTACCTCTCTTGAGCTGTCTCAATCCCACAGTAGCTGTGCTGCATTACCTGAGGATCCCGAGCCTCTGGGTATCCCGGCCCATTACTTGAGGATCCCGGGCCTCTGGCAGCCTCTGGGTATCCCGGCCCAGTTCTTTCACTGGATTTTGTTGGACTTTTTAATGACCTTTTTGCTGGAAATCTAAACATAAGTAGGGCCTTAATGTTGATTCTTCTTGCTGCTTGAATTGGGCTTTCTTTACTTTTCATGGAATGGGCTTTCTTGTGAAATTTTAGCCTTCAACAGTATGTTAGATGCATGCTAGTGTGTGTGTGAGTTTAGAATACAAGTGTTGAGATTGTTTTTAATAAGGTTAAGATTAAGACACAATGATGGAAGGCCAACCTTAGGGTTAGGCGATCTTTGGTGCCTAACACCTTCCCAAGAGCGTACCTAAACTTCGAACCCATACTCTGGTAGAATACAAGTGTTGAGATTGTTTTTAATAAGGTTAAAATTAAGACACTATGATGGAAGGCCAACCTTAGGGTTAGGCGATCTTGGGTGCCTAACACCTTTTCAAGAGCGTACCTAAACTCCGAACCCATACTCTGGTAGTAAGATCAAAGGCCATTCCTCAGAAAGGACGCTATATATATGGTTCCTAGACCATTGCAAAAACTAGGTGGCGACTCCCCCCTTGTGTCCATAGTGGTGACTCCACTGGGGATTGTGAGTTTAATTCTTATGTGTCTTGGTTCTTAACCTTAATAAAATCTATTTAGTACTTGTTTGCACATACTTCACATGTTCTTTTGTCCCTTAACCTAGGTTGGTGATGAGTAGGAAGATGGAAGGCTCCATTCGGGCCCAAATTTTCTAAAGTTCATCCCACCAACTCACAATCGGTGCCATCACCTATAATGGGCTTTGAGTACATTAAATTTTTGTTACCAATCCACTATGGGTTTCACTTAGGCCCTCGGTTGGAATCATAACCCATTTAGTTGTGAGTGACCTACTTAGCTATCCCTTTAGCCTTAGGGAGCCTACCCACACTAGAGAGATTTTAGACCCTATCACAAAGGATACCATTTATATATCTCTTGTTTGTTCAACCATATACCATGTGTTCACCTAATTCTAAAGGACAAATAAAAGGTATAAAAATGGAAGGGATGGACTTCAAGTTGTGGTATACCCTAAGATGTTATGGGATAAAAGAAAAGAAGTCTTCACATATAAGAGGCTTGTCCCTAAATCCAAAGGTATATTTTAACTTGAAAGGTTCATAAGACCATTGCCTAATTGCTATCATAAGCCTAAGTGGAAAAAGCCCATTTGAAAAAGAGGACTATGGGCCTAAGGTAACAAATATGCTATGGACTTAGCATCCAAAATCCTATATAGCCAATATGAACTTCCCTAATCTTGTGCCTCCTTGTTGCATGCCTAGGCCCAAAATGATGAGAAATTCATAGACTTTGAGAGGAAGGCTACAATGTATTCTAACTAGAGGGCTATTTAAAAAAAAAATGATGATGAAATAGAGAATAAAAATGAAAAGCCCAAAGGTGATGAATACATTGAGAGCCCAAGTTTGAGACGAAGGGTTAAAAAATTCCTAAGTAGATTCTAATGAAAGCCTATAAGAGTAAGATGAGAACTTTAGTGCAAATGGACCAAAGCCCAGTGAAATAAGGGGCAATGATCCATGAGAGGAAAGGGAGTGACATTGTAATTGGGCCTCCATTAAAATGAACTTAATCCATTAAAATGAACTTAAGGATTTTCCAAGAACATCTAAAAGTAAAACAAACCTTTAATTGGGACGTGAACTAAACAAAAATGGGGCTTCTTTTTAGGCATCATTGCACCATCATTGTCAAGAAAACACGTCCCTACTCCCATTTGGATTTAAGAGAAAGGAAGGTGCTTGATCAAGATAGAAGACACACACCAAGAAGAAGAAAATCCTTAAGAAACAATGACTACCTCCATGAAAGACCCAATGGCACAAAAGATCCTTAAGGCTTTGGAAGAACATGGAGAGGCCCTTAAGAAAATGGGGGGGGGAGGGGGCGTCTCACTAGGTTGGAAGAATCTAAACTCAAGAAACCCTCACACGTGGAAATCCATGATGATGAGGAGGAAGATGAAGAATGGGGCCAAAAGGACAAAGTGGAAATGAAAGGAACAAGCAATTTGAGAAGCTCATTGCAGAAACCATGGTTATGAGGGAAAATATGGAGAAGATGTAACTTGCCTTCCGTAAGGCACAAGGAATGGATGATTACCTTTATAACATGGGGGGAGTAAGCTTAAAGGCTCCTATTGCATTGCCTCCCAAGTTCAAGATCTCCGATGCAGAAAAGTTTGATAGGACTAGGGATCCAAAGCAACACATAAGAAGATACCTAAGCATTGTTGAAATGAAAGGGCTAGATGAGAAGCAAACTTTGCATGCGTTTCCCTTCTCACTCATAGGAGGTGCATCAAGATTGTTGGGTTCTAAGACTTTAGGTTTAAATGTATTAGAACTTCATTTTGTAATGTTGGAAAACCATGATCAAAATGTTTAGTCTTATTTTAGACTTGCTCAAAGTATGTTTAAGAGTAAAGTTGGAATAAAGTGTATTGTAGGATTTATTGTGTAAATCTGCCTGGCTCGATTGATCGAAAATTAGACTCGATCAATCGAAGCTCGTGCAGATTATTTTTCTGTAGAATTTTCCAACTCAGCCCAAGCTCGTTTGATGTGTAGGGTTTTATGTTTTACCTTAAATATAAAAGGAAAAACTCTAGCCACATTTTGAGGTTGCTTTTTATGCTGTGTGTGTGAATTTCTTGTGAGATCTAGAGGTGCTTGCCTTCATACACACTTAGGGTTTCCAATCTTAAGATTGATATCAAGAGCTTGGTGATCAATTCAGTTGCTATTTTTAAGAGCTTAAAGATACATAAGCAAGAGTGCTTGTACTTACTGTGAATCTAAGAAAGAAGTAGTCTGTGGACTCAGAGCTGTCACGTAGTCGTGGTAGTAAGTTTCCTACTCAAGGTAGCAATAGGATGTTAGTGGTCTAAGTCGCTATTGTGTAAACTTCAATTCTTTCATAGTGGATTTTTTTTTTACCTTGAGGATAGCTAGGTTAAATCCTCTCCAAGTTTTTTACCAATTTGGTTTTCCTGGGTTATCATATCGTTGTGTTATTTATTTTCTGCACTTTACAATGATATGATATATGTGTGTTAACCTAGATCTGATAATTTGACTAAGTAATCACTTGGCTAATTAACTAGGTTAATCTGGTTGTATTTTAAGGGGTTTAAAAACGTACAAAGATGGTACTATAGCCTTGACCTAAGCAAAACTAAGGTGTGGAATGAACTAGTAGAGTAGTTTGTGGGCCAATTCATCTTCAACACCTTGATTGATGTGACTCTAAGGGATTTAGAGACTACCAAGCAAGGTGTAGGGGAAGGATGTTTCGAGTACATGACTAGATGGAAGACCAAGGCATCTAGAATGGCCAATAGGCCAAATGTGAAAGACCAAATCAACATGATCATCAAGAACTTGCTTCCGGTTTATAATAGTAAGCTTTTGTCATCGCCTATTAGCTCATTTGGAGAACTATGTGATTGTGAGACAAGAATTGAAGATGCGCTCAATAATGGACAACTGGAGAAAAGGGAGAGCAAGCCTCCAATCAAGAAGACATATGGAAGGGGGACCACCACTAAAGCACCCAATCCCGTAAATGTAAGCGCCATCATACCCCAACAAACACTAGCCTACCCAAAAAAAGCTCGCCAAGAATTTTCTGACCTAGAATGAACCTCACCCAAGCATATGAAACCTATCCTCCAAAGGATTCATCAAGCATTTAGACTCTACACCCATGCCTAATCCCATTCCTCCCACATGGAACCTTAATTAATATTGCCACTACCACCAAAAATCTGACCACAAAACCGACAATTACTTCCGCCTCAAACATTAGATACAAGACCTCATAGACAATGGAACCCTCATAAATCCAAATATTATCACCAAACCCAACATCAGAAAAAAACCCTTTACCCGATTACCATAGGGCTCCTCCTCTATATCAAAATTGGGTGCAAGTAGATGAGATTGAATGAGATTGCTCAAAGTTGATAGAAACTACAAATGTCAATATTAATACCATAGAAGTCCAAGGAATATGGGATGAAGAAGATGAAGTCTTAAAGGAAGCAATAGCAATATTGCATGCAATTGAATCTAATTAATTCACTTGGGTAATTAATTGATTAATTTACCAAAGGGGTCAATACATTCTTGATCTATAAAGTGGTATCAAAGTGGACACACTTTGATTAGGTTTAATCTTTGCTGTGTGATCCATTGACCCCTGTTTGTCATGGATAGAGGAAAATCTCCTATTATACCTCCTTTATTTGATGGTACTAACTATGCATACTGGAAAGTGTGTATAAGAGTTTTCTTGTAGTCATTAGATGAGAAGGTGTGGCAAGCTGTGGAGATTGGTTG
Organism: Quercus lobata; assembly: GCF_001633185.2. NCBI lineage: Eukaryota > Viridiplantae > Streptophyta > Magnoliopsida > Fagales > Fagaceae > Quercus > Quercus lobata. The sequence goes on from NC_044911.1 coordinate 34,694,636, forward strand.
GACTAAGCCAAAGGAAGCGCCGATTGATTGGGATGACACCAAGATCAAAGTAGCAAACTTCAACAGCAGAGCTTTGAATGCTTTATTCAGTGCAGTCACCAATGAGGAGTTCAAGAAGATATCCTTAATTGAAACTGCTAATGAAGCTTGGACTATCCTCCAGACAACCTATGAAGGGACTAAAGCTGTCAAGGATTCAAAACTTCAAAGGTGTTAAGACATATGTGAATCATGTTAGAAACATATGTCAATATAGAATTGACTAATCCTTTGACAAAATGCACTTTACTTGTAATTGGATTTATCTAGGATGTGTTAATACTTAAAGGAACAAAGTTCTAAGTTCAAGTGTTAAAGCCATGCAAGTCTGTCCAAGAATCAAGTAAAGAAGTGTTGGATTTTAGAACTCGATAGCTAGTATCTATCGAGGTTTAAAAGGCAGTTTCAGCCCGATGCTCGACAACTGCTCGATAGATAGGGTATCTATCAAGGTTTATGAAAATAAGTTTTTCAGATCCAATTTCACTCTAATCTGTGAATAGATGTTTGGGCTTTCTTTTCTCACAACCCTAAACATATATAATGATTGTTTTAAGGGCCGTTACAATTAATGCAACTTAATGCAAAAGTTTTTCATAAGCATATTGTGAACTAGAGACATGTACCCTAGTTCATTTTTTTTATTAAAGAAGCTACTATGTTTGTACACTGTAGGGTTTTGTAACCAAGGAGTTTCGTGATCTTCATCATGTTGATGAACTGAAGAACTTTGCAGCCAACATCTTTCTCAAGTTGGTGAGTAAGCCGCTTACTGGGATTTGCGCATCGAATTGGTTAGTCACATACTGGGAGCCGTGCATTAAAATGAGAGATTGTCACTACAAAAAAAGTCCAATTGGGTATTGGGATAAGGATTCAACTATAGGTTGGAATACGGTAATGAGATTCTTTTACTTGTAACCGCTTGTTGTGATAATAGTAGATTCTCGGGAGTGGTGACCTTAAAATCACCTAGTGGGGTTTTGCCTTGGTGGTTTTTCCCATTCGTAAACAAATCACTTGTGTTAAATTTATTTTCCCCTGCATTTAACTTAGTTGGTGATTTGTTTGTGTTACCACGTGTATTGCATGCTAATTGAATTAATTAATTAACTTGGCTAATTAATTGGTTAATTCATCACAAGTGGTCAATACATTCTTGGCCTATGAAGTGGTATCAGAGCAAGCACACTCTGATTAGGTTTTAATCTTTGCTGTGTGATCCATTGACCCCTATTTTTCATGGATAGAGGACAATCTCTTATTATACCTCCTTTATTTAATGGCACTAACTATACTTACTAGAAAGTATGCATGAGAGCTTTCTTGCAGTCATTAGATGAAAAGGCGTGGCAAGTTGTGGAGATTGGCTGGACAAAGACGAAGGAAGCATCAGCAGATTGGGATGATGCTAAGATCAAGGTGGCTAATTTCAATAACAGGGTTTTGAATGCTTTATTTAGTGCAGTTACGAATGAGGAGTTCCAGAAAATATCCTCTACTGAAACTGCAAAGGAAGCATGGATTATCCTCTAGACAACCTATGAAGGAACCAAGGCTGTCAAGGATTCGAAGCTTTAGAGGCTTACCACGAGCTTTGAAGTGATTAAGATGGAGAATGATGAGTCATTTGATGAGTTCTATGCCAAGCTCAAGGACACAATGAACTCAGCCTTTAATCTTAGGGAAACCATTCCTGAACCCAAGAGATTTCATGCTAAGACCACCGTGATGGAGGAATTGAACGATATTGAAAAAATTCCTATGACAGAGTTGGTTGGCAATCTGCAGACCTATGAGTTGGGTTTGATAAGGATAAGGAAAACTAGTAAGGGAAAGAGCATGGCATTAAAGGCCAAGAGCAGTGACATTGATGAGTTTTTAGACGATGAAGATTCTAAAATGAAATCCTATATCACTTCGCAATTCAAAAAGTTTATGAAGAATGCCAATGCTAAAGGATTTGACAAAGACCGCAAGTAGTCTAGCTCATCTCAGTTTAAGAACCAAGACAAAGGAAAGAAGGATGTTAGGGATAGCGATCAGTACACTGTTCCTTCAGGACCAAAATGCTTTGGATGTCAAGGCTTCAGACACATGAAACAAGAGTGCCCTACATATCTCAAGCCCATTGGGAAGAGCAAGGCACTTACTACTACTTTAAGCGACACCGAGCCTAAAGATAATTTCGACAATGCGGATGATGGAATCCTAAATGTCTTCACTGCCACTGTAAATCCTACTGAAGGGATTGTTAAAGATGTGGATGAAGAAGAGGACTTGGTGGAGTCTAAATTTGAGAAGATGGATGAACAAAATGACATCCACACAGCCTATGCAAAATTATACAGGGTCTCGAAAAAACATGAGAAGTTGTATAGGTTGGCCACCAAGAAGCTCAGTGAAGTGGAGCTTGAACAAGAAGAAATTTCCACAAAGTTTGATGAAGCCAATCAGACCATTGGAGCATTGAGATTTGAGAATAACTTCTTGGTTGAGAAGACCAAGAAGCTTGAGGCAGAATTGTTCCAAGTCAGAGCTCAGTTGGAAAGGACTTCAAGTGCAAAGCTTGATGAGATGCTCAGTTTTCAAAAATTTGGTTCTAATTGAACTAGTTTAGGGTATGATTTCTCTTCTCCTAGTATTGCTTATATTAGTACTAATGTTTTTGTTTCTCTTAATAATATTGTTGAATCTGGAAACAATGATGTGACAAATGTGTTAGTTTGTGAGAACATAGACAATGGTAAATCTACCTTAGGAGCACCCCCTAAGCAGGATAAGAAAGAGACCAAAAACCCTAGGGTTAAGAAGGGAAACTCTCAAAAGCCTAAACAGAAGAAACAACATCTCTGTCATCATTGTGGAGCAGCTGGACATACTTGACCTAATTGCTTTAAGTGGTTAGCCACTCAACAGAGCAACTGTATGATCTCATCGGGAAACCATAATTAGTTTCCATCCTCCTTTGCTCCTCTTGGAGATCTTCTCAAAGCCCTCATGTTCCTTTCAAACTTGAACGATTTCATTTCTTCCCCCTCACTACCGGATCAAGGATTTTCAAAATGGAAAGGTTCTTCCAAGTTGTGTAAGGAAAAAGGCTCCAAGTGATTTAGTCACTTTTTCTCTCTCTCCCCCTTCTTGTTTTTGTTTTTGCATTACTTGTGTGTTTTGCTTTTATGTTTTGAGTCAGTCTAGTTTTATGCTTTGCTTTGTTTAACATGTTTTTGTTTGTTTATTTTTCAGTTTTGCTTTATTTTGTTTTCCATAAAAAAAAATAAAATAAAAAATTTGAAAAAAAAAAATACAAAAACAGTGTGTTTGTGTACATTGGTAATTGTGTACCTTGAATAGCCATTGAAACAAAATTTTCTGAACTTTGTATATTTTGTAGTTTAGATGAGTATCTCCATGCACAACTAAGTAAGTGAACTTTGTAACTCGTGTTTGTGATAAGTAAGGTTAAGTAATCTCTTATACTTAACACTCGTATCACTCTTTTTGATGGGAAGGACTAGAAAATTCTAAGAGAAAGACATAAATAACCATCTCACAATTGTTGCCCACCAATCATGAAATGACATCTGTATGCTTCGGTATAGTAAAAGTGCAATGTCAAAAGTTTAACATCATTGGGTATTTCTTTTCTCTCTCTTATATGGCCATGCATGATATGCTTAACAAAAGAAAATATGCAAAGAAAAATAAAAGCAAAAGGAATAAAATGTTTTATATATGATTGCAAGCATGTCTTCTGGGAGATATGAGAGTTATAGGATGTACCTCGAAGGTGATAGTCTCCATCAAACAGTTATGATTGTGTGTGAGTTAAAATGATTTTCTCATATCTCAAATCGTCATAACATATAGACACTTATGCAATCTTGTGATGTTTTTCACACACAACACACAATATTCTTTGCTACTCTTGATACATGTGCAAGTACAATGTGATTTGGTCATCACAAGGAATACGTATTAATGTATGCTCACTAAACTGTCTTAACTTATTTTTGAAATATAAAATTGGTTAGACTTGTTTAGTGTGTGTGTGTGTGTTTTGGATCTAAATGCTTGACATTTTTCTTGATAAGAGATGTTTTTGAGAGTTTAAAATGTTGTTTGGATCTTTGGTTAAGTAGCATGTTTGATTGCATTCATATCTGTGTTTTTCTCTTCTTTGAAAAACTATTTTTAAGAAATCTCGACATCTAGGCTATCTATCAAGCCTTCTAAGCGATAGTTGTTATAGCAATCTCGATCCATCGAGATTCCTAAGATTAAATCTCAATAGCTACTCGAAAGCTACTCGATCCATCGAGGAAGTTTCTAGATGCTCGATAGCTTCTCAATCCATCGAAGTTTATTTGCTGTGGACACCTCTCGATAGCTCCTCGATAGCTATTTCTCGCTTTTTAAAGCTCGACACCTCTCGATCCATCGAGCTTTATGGTTTTCTATATAAAGGGTCAGCACGAATTTTTCTCATTTCTCCTTGATCTCTCTTGACAGAAAAGTGTCTCTCCCTCTCCCAAACACCTCAATTTTAACTTTTTCATCTTCCCTATTCTTTCTTCAGTCTTTTTCTTGGATTTTCACAAGTATGATCTCTTTTCCATCTCTTTATCATACATTTCATGCATTTTTGACATAACTTTTGGGGTTTTTGAAAATTTTTCGGGTTTTTCAAAATTAATGAGGCTTTTGCAAAATTTATGGGATGGGTTTTGCTTAAATGATTTTAAATCATCATGCATTGCATCACATCTGCATTATAACAATGTTTCATACATTTTAGATGTGTGTTTACTTTGTTGCAATGATGTGTGCTGGTAGGTTTGGATTGGGCTAAGCCCATGATGTTTTTATGTTTACATGTCACATGTTCATGCATTTTTCATGCATACGTACCTTCATTTATCTTTATTTTGATATCGATCTGTGTTGGTGCTTTTCTGTGTGCTTCTTTCTCTCTCTCTTTCTTTTGGTTAGTTGCTCTATGGCACCTAAACGAAAATCCACTCCGTCCCAGAACCCTTTTCGTTTTGAGGCATCTTCTTCTTCTGACACCACTCCTTCTCACGTACGGTTTCGTGATGATAAAGCTCGAAAGGACTTTTCGAAGAACTTTTCATAATGAGGCATTCATTCGGAACGCTAAGTCGTTCTTTTGAATTTTTCCGATACTGACCTTCCCACTGTCATCTACAGTCAGGGTTGGGAGTTAGTGTGTGGCATCCTGGTCACTTGTCCCTTCATGATCATACATGAATTTTACTCCAATATGCATGGATTTGATTATTCTGTACCTCATTTTGTCACTCGCGTTAGAGGTACACGCATTGTAGTTACTTCGGATTTTATATTCGAGGTACTACACATTCCTAGGGTAGCGCATCCGGACTACCCTAGCTGTGATTGTTTGAAGACTACATCCAAAGATGAACTCTCGTCTCTCTTCTGTGAGACACCCTCTTCTTGGGGTGATTGTTAAAACACCTCTTGCTCAGGCTTTGTAAAAGGTTCGAGATTCCTTAACATGATGATGACATTCATTCTCCATCCATTGTCTTACTATAACTCTATCACAGAGCCTTGTGCTCGATTTTTGCTATTCCTTTTGGAGGATGTTTCTATTGACTTTCCTTCTCACTTCATTCTATCCCTCATAGATGTTTATAGGGATACAACGACCCATGATAAGCTTATTTTTCCTTTGGTGTGAATCCTTCACCATTTTTCCATCTCCTATCTAGAGTCTACACACTTTTATGTTATGTGTGCCATAGACACTGCTACTGTTCAACGGAGCGAGCCCTAGTTTCAATCGAGGCGGCCACGAACTGAGATGGCGATTCCTCCAGCTTCTTTTGCTCCTTCCACCTCCGCTCCTTTGTCTTCTGCAGGTGAAGTGACTCTCGAGGCCATCATGGCACAGCTTGTGTGCATGGATTCTCGCCTTGACACGCTCAGTGATGAGTTGTGTCAAGTGAACACCCGTGTTAGTTGTATTGCATGATGACAGACTGCAATAGTTGGTTTCACCGCTTATACTTCTCTATCTCCATCAGCTTTAAAGGATGAGAGTGATGATGGCTCTGGCAGTGATGATGCTGATGAGGACAGTGGTGTTAGCTCGCCCAGTGACGATGAGACGACTGCTTGAGTTACTTACCCTTTGTCATTCGTGACAAAAAGAGAGAGTAATTTTGGGATGAGAGTAGTCATATACATAGGGGGAGAGTTAGCATAGGAGATTTTTGAGAGGGGGAGTGTTTATACTTTAAGGGATGTAGTGAGGACTTATGTATTTTTTTCTTTTCTTCTTTAAGAGATACATTGTTCTTACATTGTGATAGCAAACCTTGTACTTATGATGTTATATATATGATGAGGTTGTTATTACAGTTCTTTCACCTATCTTTACATGTGTTGTTTCTTTTCTCTCTTTATGCACGTGCTTCTTATATTTTGTATGCAATCTTTTATTTCTATTTCACACTAAGATGTCGTGATGAGTTTTGTTTAAAGTGTTTTGGAAATACAGGTTGTCAAAGTCTTCTTACCATAAACTCTCTTCTTACAAAGTTTTTCAAGAGTTTGTGTTAGGATAGATTTTATTGTATTTAACAAGTGAGTATGAGTTGAGTGATTTATGACTTCTCTCATATGTTCATTTGTTTGTTTTGGTTTTGTCATGAATTGCCAAAGGGGGAGATTGTTAGGACATATGTGAATCATGTTAAGAACATATGTCAATATAAAATTGGTTAATTCTTTGACAAAATACACTTTACTTGTAATTGGGTTGATATAGAATGTGTTTAATGCTTCAAGGAACAAGGTTTCAAGTTCAAGTGTTAAAACCATACAAGTCTATCCAAAAATCAAGTGAAGAAGTGTTGGATTTTAAAACTTGATAGTTAGTATCTATTGAGGTTTAAAAGGCTATTTCAACTCGATGCTTGACAGCTGCTCGACAGCTGCTCGACAGATAGGGTATCTATTGAGGTTTATGAAAATCAATTTTTCAGATCTGATTTCACTCTAATCCGTAAATAGATGTTTGGGCTTTCTTTTCTCACAATCCTAAACATATATAATAATTGTTTTAAGGGCCGTCACAACTGATGCAACTCAATGCAAAAGTTTTTCACAAGCATATTGTGAATCGGAGACATATGCCCTAGTTTATCTTTTTATTAAAGAAGCTACTATGTTTGTACACCGTAGGGTTTTGTAATTAAGGAGCTTTGTGATCTTTATCATGTTGATGAACTGAAGAACTTTGCAACTAACATCTTTCTCAAGTTGGTGAGTAAGCCATGTACTAGGATCTGCGCATCAAATTGGTTAGTCACGTATTAGGAGCCGTGCATTAAAAGGAGAGACTGTCACTACAGAACAAGTCCAATTGGGTATTGGGGTAAGGGTTCAATTATAGCTTGGTATAAGGTATTGCGATTCCTTTACTTGTAACTGCCTGTTGTGATAATAATGAATTCTCGGGAGAGATGACCTCAAAATCAACCGATGGGGTTTTGCCTCGGTGGTTTTCCCCATTCATAAACAAATCACCTGTGTCAAATTTATTTTCCGCTGCATTTAACTTAATTGGTGATTTATTTGTATTACTATGCGTATTGCATGCTAATTGAATTAATTAATTAACTTGGCTAATTAATTGGTTAATTCATCACAAGGGGTCAATACATTCTTGGCCTATTAGAAGGCTTACTACGAGCTTTGAAGAGATTAAGATGGAAGATGATGAGTCGTTTGATGAGTTCTATGCCAAGTTGAAGGATATAATTAACTCAACCTTTAATCTTGGGGAAACTATTCCTGAACCCAAGGTTGTAAGAAAGATGTTAAGGTCTCTGCTTGAGAGATTTCATGCCAAGATCACTGCCATTGAAAAACCAAAGGATATTGACTCTATTCCTTTGATGGAGCTGGTTGGCAACTTGCAAACCTATGAATTAGGTTTGACTAGAATCAGGAAGGGAAGCAAAAGTAAGAGCATGGCACTGAAGGCCAAAAGCAATGAGACAGATGAGTTTTCTGATGATGAAGATTCCAAGATAAAATCCGACATCACTAGGCAATTCAAGAAGTTCATGAAGAATGCCAATGCGAAAGGATTCAATAAGGACTGTAAGCAATCCAGCTCTTCTCAATTTAAGAGCCAAGACAGAAGAAAGAAGGATGCTAAGGACGGTGGTCAGTATACTATTTCCTCCAGACTAAAGTGTTTCGGATGTCAAGGTTTTGGACACATGAAACAAGAATGTCCAACATATCTCAAGACATATGATTACGCTCTAATTAATTCACTTGGGTAATTAATTGATTAATTTACCAAAGGGGTCAATACATTTTTGGTCTATCACAAAGTTTAACTACAAAATTAGTTGTAGCCTCCTTACTCAATAAAATAAATACTACTATATATTTTGAAAATCTAATCGTTGAATTGCATGTTCTTTACGCTCTTAATGCACATGTCAAATTTTGTGTCAATTGGATATTATATGTGTGTGTGTGTGTGTATACATATATATATATATATATATATATATGTATATATATAACCGAAATCTCTGAAACTCTCACAATTTTCTACGTTAGCATAATATTTAAATAAAATTATTTTTTTTAGTCCAAAGTTAACAAATAGTGAAACTCTATCTCTCTAACAACTCTAACTTAAACTCAAACTCATCATTATCATTATCATTTTTTTTTAAATAAAATTATTTTTGTTTAATTCAAACTTAACAAGGAGTGAAACTCTATCTCTCTAACAAGTCCAACTTAAACTCAAACATTGATAATTTATCTCCAAATTTGCGGGGTTAATCATGAACACTATAAAAGCAAAGCAAACTCTAGTGATAGGCCAAGAATGTATTGACCCCTTATGATGAATTAACAAATTAATTAGCCAAGTTAATTAATTAATTCAATTAGCATGCAATACGCATGGTAGCACAAACAAATCACCAATTAACTAAATACAATGGAAATTAAATTGACACAGTGATTTGTTTACAAATTGGGAAAACCTACACGGTAAAAACCCCCACTGAGGGATTTTAAGGTCATCACTCCTAAGAATTTACTATTATCACAACAAGCGGTTACAAGTAAAGGAATCTCTGTACCTTATACCAACTTACAGTTGAACCCTTACCCCCAATACCCAATTGGACTTGTTTTGTAGTGACAATCTCTCATTTTCATTGCACGGCTCCTAGTACGTGACTAATCAATTCGATACGCGAATTCCAGTACACGACTTACTCACCAACTTAAGAAAGATGTTGGTTGCAGAGTTCTTCAGTTCATCACACGATGAAGATTATGAAGTTCCTTGGTTACAAAACCCTATGGTGTACAAACACAATAGCTTCTTCAAGAGAAAGATGAACTAGAGCAAATTCTGTCTCCAGTCACAATTTGCATGAACAAAACTTTGCTTCATATTCGCGCAACCTTTGATGGCCTTTAAAATAATCCTTATATATGTTTAGGGTTGTGAGAAAAGAAAGGCCAAACATATACACACGGATTGGATGAAAATTAGAGCTGAAAATCTGTTTTTCATAAATCTCGATAGATAGCTTATCTATTGAGCTAGCTGTCAAGTATCGGGTTTCAGCAACTTTTAAACCTCGATTGATACTAACTGTTGAGATTTAAAATCTAGGACTTCTTCATTTGTTTCTTAGACAGATTTGCATGGCTTTAACACTTGAACTTAAAACCTTGTTCCTTGAAGTATTAAACACATCCTAGATCTACCCAATTACAAGTAAAGTGCGTTTTGTCAAAAGATTAGCCAATTCTAATTTGACATATGTTCCTAACATTAAATCACATATGTTCTAACATCCAGTATTTTTTTTAAAAGCCAAGTAGAGGTATGAGCTCTTCTTATGTTATATTCTTCTCCTCTATAGTTGAAACCTTGTTTTTCATGTATTTTTTAAAAAGTAATTTTCATACATGAACCACCAAACTCTTTAGACTTTTTTACAACATAAAAAAGCTTGCAATAATTAAAATTATTCTTTCGAATGTAACCCATGTTTCTCTTATATTTCACTATTGTTTAGTCATATATATTTTGTTTTGTTTCAATAATTTCTAAGCAATTAATCATCTGATTCTTTAATATTTTTTGGCCTTTTAGAAGTTTTAATATCTGAATTTTTGAGTTATTTTTTTGCAGTATCTGAAACTGTCGGACAAATTTTTTGTAAGCTATTGCACATTCAAGCAATGACTTTTTCATCAAATTGTAACACAAATTGAAGTTATACAAGAGCAAATCATGCAATAGTGTAGTTTTTTTAAGTTTTTTATAAAATTATTTTAGTCTACCTCACAAATAAGTAGATTCCTGTGCATTGCACGGGTTAGCGACTAATTTACTATATAATCTATAAGCGTATATTTTAAGTATAATTTCAAACTACAAAAACTTGCGATTAAAAAAATTTATTGAAAATATAGCTATTAATTTTTAATTTTCTAGAAATTTTGTAAGTATAGAATATATAAGAAGAGTAATGTAATGGTAGATTTGTCAAAATTTATCTCTAATAAAAAGATATTAAGTAAGATTGTAGTTTCAAGATACAACCAAATTTGTAGCTAAATTTTGTCATTTTATTGATCATTTTATGTGGTTACAAACAACAACTAAAGAGACGTATCAATACAAAGGTATAGTTGCAAGAGAAAAATGTGACACTTAAATGGGGGAAACGACTTGTACGTTTTTAGACCCCTTAAAACACAACCAAATTAACCTAGTTAATTACCCAAGTGATTACTTAGTCAAATTAATCAAATTTAGGTTAACACAAATATATCATATCATTGTAAAGTGCAAAAAAATAAAGAACATAAAGATATGATGACACAGGAAAACCAAACCGGTAAAAAATCTGGGGAGAATTTAACCTAACTATTCTCAAGGTAAACAGAATTCACTATAAAAGAATTGAAGTTTACATAATAGTGACTTAGACCACTAACATCTTATTGGTACCTCGAGTAGGAAACTTACTACCACGACCACGTGACAGCTCCGAGTCCACGGACTACTTCTTTTTTGAATTCACAGCAAGTACAAGCACCCCTGCTTGTGTATCTTTAAACTCTTATTGCAGCAATTGAATCGATCACCAAGTTCATGACATAATCTTGAATCTTGGAAATCCTAAGTATGTGTGAAGGCAAAAACCTCTTGATCTCACAAAAAATTCACACACACAGCATAAGAAGCAATAAAAAACGTGGCTAGGGTTTTCCCTTTTATACTTAAGACAAAACATAAAACCCTACATGTCAAACGGGCTTGGCTGAGTTGGAAAATTCTGCAGAAAAACAATCTGCACGAGCTTCAATCGATAAAGTCTAATTCTCGATCGATCGAGCCAGACAGATTTACATAATAAATTCTGCAGCTACCCGATTTCAACTTTACATACAACCACATACTTTGAGCAAGTCTAAACAAGACTAAAACATTTCGATCATGGTTTGTCAACATTACAAATTGAAGTTCTAATACATTTAAACCTAAAGCCTTAGAACCCAACAAACTTCCCCTTTGGCAATCCGTGACAAAACACAAACTAAACAAAATGCTCAAAGTTACATAAAAACAGCCCATTACAAAACTATTGCCCAACACAACAAATTCAACCTAATTACCATCTATCAATTACAAGTGTAGACAGTAACACGACTGAATTAACCTGTATATTTCCTGAAACACTCAACAAACGTATAAACGCATGTGTGGAAAATACAAGTAAACGAAAATAAATAAACTAAAGCAAATAAAAAATATGCAAACTAACTCTTCCCCTAAGTTAGATACCAAAAAAAAAAAAAAAAAATTCTCCCCCTTTCAAAAACAATTTCAACTCCCCCTAAACAAAACAAATAGGATTCCCACATATTCCCACATTTCATCTAACTCTCCCGCTTTTTGTCACGTATTGACAAAGACGACTCAAACAAAGAGTCAACAAAAATATACGCAACAAAAGGTAAGAGAAAATAGAGAATCAAGGAAATACAAAACAATTCAACTCTATAGAAAACAGAGGCAACTCCCCCTATGAACACAAAGGTTAAAAACAAGCTTCTCCTCCTATAAAAATAGGAAAAACAAAACAAGTTTTGAGAAAAACAGTTTTAGGGAAATTTTAGGAGGTAGGGATAAATAAAAACATACAAACCAAACTCAAAAACTAATTTGAGGATACACATGAAGAAAAATATTATCTCTTTCAATAAATGCAACATGACACTATGTGAGCCATAAACAATTGCATGAGTAGAGAAAATATTTGCACATTGATTATCCATTATATCTCTTAAGAAAAATATTTTCTGTAGTTCACACATAAAAATAGCATATACTAAAAAGTACAGAATTCAAAAATTAATCAATCAATTTTTAAATCGAGTTGAGTACCCAATTTAGCAAAGTGTATGTATGTTATGTGTGAAAACAATGAAAGATATGACTGCAAAACTGCAAGATGGATACAGAAAAAAACAATGCAATGCATGTGAATCCTAAACATAAATGATGCATGAAAAAAATTTGGTCAAAAACGTAAAAACTGAAAATTTTTCAATTTCGATTGATCAAGCATTGATCGAATACCAATCGAGTTAGGGAGATTCAAACCAAAAATTTTAACGCATTTTCGATCAGTCGAGTAACAGGTTTGATTGATCGAAAATCTGGAAAAATGAGATTTTTGAAAAACAGAGCAATTTTATGCAAAAACTCCTCAAAGCATAATGTTTTATGAATAAAATGCATGAGTATGAGATGAAAAGTTTTTCAAAAACCCTTGAATTTAACCCAGATCTTCCAAAAACAAGATTTTCAATCAAATTGTCCTCAAATTTCAAACTTTAAACCCATTTTGCATTAAAATCAAGGAATTTTCAATCTTGAATGACCACAACACGATCACACACAATAAAATGTACAAAGTTTAGTAAAGAGTAACTTGTGTAGTGTGTGCAACTAGCAAAAACTTGAGATATATGTGAGGTGATATGTAGATAGAAATCAAGCACAATTTTTACAAAATTCTTCACATAAATTTGAAAAAGACTATCACCTAAAGAGTTACACCATATGACTCCCACATCTCCTAGAAAACAAATTTGCAATCATATAAGTTTCTTGATTTGCCTCATAATGTACACACCAATTTTATTTGTTCAGAAACTTATTAAAATAGCCAAGATAATGTACACACCAATTTTAATTGATTGAATTAATTATAGTCCAATAATGTACACACCAATTTTAGCATTTAAACCGAGGTTACACTTTATATTCTTTTTGTGCATGTGCTACACTTTCCCGAGCACAAAATCTTATGATATGAACTAAGATGTTCATAATTAGCTAGTAAACAGTGGTGAGATGGTTATTTATGCATTTCTCAATAAATTCAAGTCCAACAATCAAAGGCATGTGACTTCAAGATCAAGATCATGTGATCAAAAACTATAAACATCTTCCTACACAACATGCACTACAAAGTTCAAACTAGTAAAGTGCAATAAATAAGCCCATCCAAACTAAACAAGGTACATAGACATGTTATGTAAAAATAAATTGGCCAACCTTGAATTCAAATCCAAGAAAAATAATGCAAAACACAAAAAATCTTTTTAGTTTTAAAAAAAAATTATGACCAAAAACAAAAAGCACACATTATGCTAAATGATTAAAAATGCAATGCATGCCAGTGTTAACTAAGCTATAGAGGATACATAAACAAGAAATATCAATTTCTTAATTAACCCTTGAGTACATGTACAAACTAGTACATACTCATACAAAATCAAAAATAGCTTAGTACTTATATAACACATACTATTCAAGTTTCTCGACAATGTCAAGCATGTTCTAAATCAAGAGAGAGATATCATAATTCATGTAATCCTCAAGAAAAATAAAACAAGACTCAAAATAAAATATTTTTGTCTTTTTTTTCTTGAAAATTTTCAATGTTTTTGGATTTTTTTAAATAAAAAACAACCTAAAAAAAACAACCAAAAACAGAAACAAAACATGTCCAAAATTAATTGAAAGAATTAAATCAAGGACAAGTAAACAACACTCACCTTGGAGAATCTTTTCTCACCCACATAGCATGAGTCTTCGGCTTTGTAGGTGAAAATCCATGTGAAGCATAGTGTATTTGAGGGATTACACCAATCTTCTGAGAAAGATTGAAATCTTGCAAATTCCTTTCACAAGCCAACAAGCTTATATTTTTCAAAAGAATATGAAACAATTTATATGGACATATGGCAGGAGAAATATCATCACATATCCTAGACTAAAATACAGAACACTTAAATTTCAATTTATGACAATTAGGACGAATGTGACCGGAGACACCACAAAAGTAACAAACAGGAACAAATTTAGGAACATCAGTATTCCTAATAGCAAATCCAGACTCAGATTTTGGTTTTTACCTCAACAAAGAACAATTTTGTCTAGTATGACCAACAACACCACAAAGGTAACAGGTAGGCATAAAAACAAATTTATGATGCTCTTTAACAGTAGGTTTAGACATAAGTTTAGAAACTTCAGCGTCTACATCAAAACTTTTACCTTTGTCTAACCTAGCAAAATAAGTTTTTTCTTTATTATTCCTCTTGAAAGGAGGGATATAAACTTTCTTAGTTTTAGGTTTAAGAGAAATAAAAACACTTCTGTTATCAACAGCAGGCTTGGTACTAGTCAAATTTTCAATTTTAGCTTTAGATTCAACTAACTCTTGTTCCAAGCTTTTGATCTTCTCATCTTAAGAGGAAATTTGATTCTCAAAAATTCATTCTTTTTATTAGATTCATCTAATCTAACAACCAATTCCTCTTTTTCAAGATTAGCTAATTTTAACTATTCCTTGAATTTCTTAGCAATTTTCATAGATTTCAATAATTCCTTATGAAGAGTTTCACAGGCATCAATAAGATCAATAGAAACATGAGCAAAAACATGATTAGAAAGACACTTCAAATTATCCATGATAACAGGGGTTAAGGATCAGCTCTTAGATTAAAAGATCTAAAATAAAAGAGCTACCTGTTTTGATACCACTTGTACATTTTTAGACCCCTTAAAACACAATTAAATTAACCTAGTTAATTAGTCAAGTGATTACTTAGTCAAATCAATCAGATCTAGGTTAACACAAAATATATCATATCATTGTAAAATGCGGAAAAATAAAGAATACAAAGATATGATGACCCAGGAAAACCAAACCGGTAAAAAACTTGGGGAGGATTAAACCTAGCTATCCTCAAGGTAAATAGAATTCACTATAAAAGAATTGAAGTTTACACAATAGCGACTTAGACCACTAACATCCTATTGCTACCTCGAGTAGGAAACTTACTACCACAACCACGTGACAGCTCCGAGTCCACAGACTATTTCTTTCTTGAATTCATAACAAGTACAAGCACCCCCACTTGTGTATCTTTAAGCTCTTATTGCAGCAACTGAATTGATCACTAGGTTCTTGACATAATCTTGAATCTTAGAAACCCTAAGTATGTGTGAAAGCAATCACCTTTTGATCTCACAAAAGATTCACACACACAACATAAGGAGCAATAAAAAACGTGGCTAAGGTTTTCCCTTTTACACTTAAGACAAAACATAAAACCCTACATGTTAAACGGGCTTGGCTGAGTTGGAAAATTCTGCAGAAAAACAATTTGCACGAGCTTCGATCGATCAAGTCTAATTCTTGATCGATTGAGCCAGGCAGATTTACATAATAAATCCTGCAGCTACTCGATTCCAACTTTACATACAACCACATACTTTGAGCAAGTCTAAACAAGACTAAAACGTTTTGATCATGGTTTGCCAACATTACAAATTGAAGTTCTAATACATTTAAACCTAAAGTCTTAGAACCCAACACGACTCATAGTATAGAAATCGATTATTTGTGCAAGAGAAACTTTACAAGGGGATTAAAGGACACACCATCAAAATTAGCATCATTCATTTTTGTGCTTCTTCTAAACTAGAAGTTAGTTCTATATACGTTTCCGGTCTACTAGAAGAAGAAGTTGTGCTGGATTGGCCTCTCCTTGGAACAAAAGTTGGTTGTTTAGGAGTTGGAACTGTTGCAGTTTCACTGTCAAGCATTGTAACAACATTTGACATGGTGGGACAATCATCAAGGAGTTCTTGTACGCATAAGAGTCCAACATTTACGCACTTCACAAATTGGTCTACATTGCAAGTTTCATGTAGTGTCTGATCGATTAAATCCAAAACCATGTTTTCTGTCCACAATTTCCAAACCTGAGACAATATAAAAAATCAAATTGGTATGTAAGAGAAAATGACTAAATGAACCCCCCCCCCCTTCCTTCTCCAAAAAAGAAAAAATCAATGGTTATAAAAATTCAGTTCACTTACATAACCTATAAGGCTCAAGGCTTGTTCTGATTGATAAAATCCTGTGTTCTTTTTGCCACTAATAATCTCAAGTAAGACTAAACCAAAACAAAAAAAAATCGGATTTGATTGAGAAAATTCCATCTAATATGTACTCTGGAGACATATAGCCACTACATTAGAGGGATTGTTATAATATCAACAAATATGGTAGGAATTTGTATACCTTTTGCTAAACAAAGTTGGGGGAGTGAAAATTTTTCTACATTATATAAGAATCAACTTCCATAATTTTACTGTCTACTAGAAACTTACTAAGTTCCAACTACTTTGGCAGTGTTTGCCCCAGTTTCTTTGCCTCCAACCATCTTTGCCAACCCAAAGTCAGATATTTTGGGGTTCATCTCATGATCTAGAAGAATGTTGCCGGTTTTTAGATCTCTATGGATGATCCTTAATTTGGAGTCTTGGTGGAGATAAAGAAGCCCTCAAGCTATTCCCATAATTATGTTGAAGCGCATCTCCCAATCCAAAAGCATGCTTAGTTTTTGATCTTGCCAAGTTTCCCATTTTCCATTCAAAAAAACAATATTAGCAACAATTTGAAGTCAGGTTTTACTCAAACAAGATATAGTTTATCAATAACTAGTGTAAATTAGGAATTTGGTTTGTGAAACCAACCAAATATAAATGAGTCTAAGCTTTTATTAGGCAGGTACTCGTATAGTAATTTTTTTTCATCCCCTTTTATGCAATACCCTCGAAGTCTAACGAGATTTCTATGTTGAAGTTTTGCAATCAACACCACTTCATTTTTAAATTTTTGTAAGCCTTGTCTTGAAACACTGGAGAGCCTCTTTACTGCAATTTCTTGACCTCCTGGAAATATACCCTATGAACAAATTCACCAAAACCCACAATGTTAGTACTAACTATTAACTTGTTCATTTGAACATTGTTAGAATATTTTAGGACATTATATATTAGGATATGATCATAAATATTATAGACCATGGTTTTATAAGATAATGTGGGCTCAATATAGTTTGTGACCTAGGTGATAATTGTAAATTTGTATGTGAGACTTCTTTATATTTATATATCAATTATATAACATTGATTTGAATTACTTTATTATAAATTTTAAATTATTAAAAAATATATTCTTCTTGCTTTTCGAGATGCAAAATTATTAATTATAATTATGTATTTAGGTTTCACTAAAATCTCATTTTCATATGATAATATGATTAGTCCATTTAATCTTCTTATGACCTAGTTGATCTTAAGTAGGATTTTATCGACTTTAATTTTGAAACTTCTTTTTACGATAATGAACAAATAATGGAAGTAAAATTCTTTAACTAATACATGAATTTATAACAGAAACTAGTCTTTTATATAATAAAAAAATATTGTATTACATATATGAACATCATTATAATTATTCCAGTGTTATCTTTTTGTTCTAATAAATATCTTCCAATTTTGTTGATGAATTTATTGTTCAGTTGTTAGATTTTCTTCTAAAATTTTCATTATATTTTTATATTAATAGTAACAAATTTATCAAGAGATGCTATTTTGATGCAAGTGTGGAAGTGACAAGAAACAAAACATATTTGTTTCAAGAAAATTAACCTTGAATCCACAAGAATTTTCTAAATCGATAAGGAGAGATATATAGTTTGGAATCCATAAGAAAATATAGCGAAAAGTGCTTTAAACTTTTATTAAATTAAATTTGAATTTAATCAAAACATTTACAACTTGGAGGCATATTTAAAGGTTTCGTAAAACTTGATAGACAAAAAATATGTGTGTGTGTGTGTGTATATATATATTAAAATAAATCCCAATTAATGCCTAATCATAATAGGAGCTTAATTTTACCTAAAAAAAATTAAAAGAACTTAAAAACAAGAAAATATTACCCTGAACCTAACATTCTGAAAACTACGCAAAAATACTAAAATTAATAATTAAAAAAAAATAGTTTTGTATATTCTGTCCTACATCATATTTGAAATTCAATTCATTATTCTATTCTTCTCTTTTTTTAATAAATTTTTTAATATCTAGATTAATATTTTTCTAGCAGACATTAATAATTAATTTTTTTTTTAAAGAAATACCAAAACTATCATCTGATTAGAATAAAATAAATTTTTTATACATAGAACAATAGAATCAAATCTATAAAGGCACCCTTGTACAACACTTAATTGAATCACCCAACAATTTTAATTGACCTAATAAATATAGATTCGACACATAATTCAATGAATTAATATTAAATATATAAATTTAGTTATTATATTTAAAATAGTGTTTTAATTACTTTGCATAAGAGAGAGAGAAAGATTATTTAGTCTATGTGGCCATGTTAGAGATTTGGTGGCTAATACTAACAATCAATCATCATATGAGAGATTGGCTTATTGAATGTTCAAGCCTTTATTGAAAGCATATTATCAATTCTATTGACCCACAAATTTGCACTCGTACAGTCGTACTTATACCCAAAAGGGCAAGTAAGATTGTAATTATAACTCCTCGTAATCACTTACAAATTCAAAATCTAACTAGTAAATATCCAATGTAAGACTTAGCATACATCCGCACAATACACACTCAAACAATTCAATCTAATAAAGTTCACATAGTTTAGGATATTACACCAGATCCCTCAAATTTGCATTTGAGTCGCTATGGAATTGCTCTCTACCTGTCTCATATGTTCAAAGAGGCCTCACTTAAAGTTTTAACAAGACTGCGCGCCTAACCTACTATCTAACTTCCATAGGTCCTTCCTCTACATAGTACACATGTTAGATATGTGCCTACCTGCGCTTTCAAGCGAAACCACTTTTTATTGTTGTTTCGAGTCTTTGTATTCAAGGGTCTTCTTGGTGTTCTTATTTACCCAACTAACACATCAAACCCTTTTTGAGTATGTTCTTGCGAGTTAATTCTCTTGATTTTGCTTTTTTCTCACTAAATTATTTTTAGGCTATCTTCTATTTTAACAGACATGAAATACCAGTTAATGGTGCTGAAGTTAGTTAAATTAGTAAATTACCTTGTAAACAGGCCCAAAGCCACCTTGTCCGAGCTTGTTTGCATCTGAGAAATAATGTGTAGCTTCTAGTATGATTTCCAAATCAAAAAAGGGCAGATCAATGTCTGTCGTCTCACCTTCTTCTCTAAACTCACCCGAGTCTATCAAGTCTTTGACATGTCGTTCGGTATCCAACGTGCGAAGTGCTCTTTTTCTTTTATCCATGCTTTGGATATCTAAGTTAGAAGACAAATATGTTAATTACTTGACAACTACATGAAAGAACTAATAGGTGGTTTTATTATGATTCAAATGGACAAAACTATAGATTGTGAAGAAGCTAGGTGCATTATGTAAAGCAGTTACCTTGCCTCTTGGCCATCTTTCTTCTCCAAATATATGCACAAATAATGGTGCATGACAGAACAACCACACCTATAAGAGATACCTGAACAATCAAAGCCAACATCTTTCCTGTTGAATTCTCTTTGGATGACCCTGCAGGATGAGAGCACAAGTATAGGAGAAGATGTTTCTATTCCAACGGTAAGGATAACGGTGTCGTGAAGAGTTTTACTAAACAAAGGTTAAAACGCTACCCGTTGTATAAAATCTATAGATTCATTAAATAAAAGAGAAACGCTGCCGTTTTGATCTTTCCACTAAACACGAGTTGAGTTTTGTAAATCCCGAATTTTAACAAACTAATGTTTTCCCTCTCTTATATCTTTCTCTTTTATTAAGATAGATAGATATATATATATATATATATATATTTATATCATAGAGAGCAATTGTAAAGATCAGATTTTCCATTACAGAAATATAGAAACAGAACTAGTCTTACTTTAATAGGTAGAATATGAAAACGAGACTCCATCACAACGTTTGTGACGTGACAGTCAACAAACTCCAATGGTAAAATCAAAATGATAACAATCAAATTCAACAGATATAATGTTTATATTGCTTGTTACAATTATAATGACGTATAGATAATCTATGAGATTGCAAAAGAGGATCTTAAAAATTCAAGAAAAAATCCTCCCAATTTCTAGCTGAGTCAAAAGTAGAAGTTATTAAAAAGGAAAATAAGAAGTTTTGGAAAGCAGATACATCCTCAGTTGCTAGTGGGATAGAAACAACTAAAATCCTTTGTTCCACTCATAGTGTTTCATTTTATCCTCCTACAATTGCAGCTCACATGTCGGTTGTTGTTGTTTTATATATTTTTTTATTTTATAAAGTACTAACAAAAATTCAAAAAAAGAAAAAAAAATTAGACACATAACATACTGCATTTGGTAGAACAGAAAGTGGCCGGAACTTTAATTTTTATTAGATAGAAGCCTTCTTAGCAATACCATCACAGTAGTCTAATTCTTTCGTCACTAACCTGTAGTACAAGTCAAATTTGAGGCATCCCAACGGAAGTTTGTGGTGCAAAGGCACCTCATCTTTCCATCTGTTGCTGCATTGCAAGTTGAATGTGGCCAATCCTTGCAGTCTGCAGGGGAATCACACGTTGGCTCCAGTGGTGGCTCCCAACTAATCTCTACACCTGTAACTTCAGAGCTAACGTTGCCCGAACCATCATGGAACGAGCTGTTCACTCTAAATGGCAAGGAATGATTGAGCCACTGATCTCCAAAATTTCTAGCATGACTATTATCTGTAAAATTGACTTGGATGACAAATTTCTGTTCACTTGGAAAGATAACATCCACTCGATAGGTGTGAGTGAGTGCCTTGAAGCTAAGCTGGCCTGTGGAATAGTTGCAGTAAAAGCTTAAGTACATGGGGTCACCACAATTTGGTCTTGTGCTCAGAGGATAGGGGATCACGTTTGTGCCACAAGGCTCACAGTTCCTTAAAGATGATCCTGCAGAGGTATAAATTCTGGAATAGTAATTAAACATAGTAGCTTGCCCAAGGTAAAGCTTTTAGTAATTTATCCAACACATCAGCGGTGACATTATCCACCTGTTTCCAACTATTTTTCTCTTAATTTTTATTCTTCTACTTTTTATTAATTTTGTACCCTACTTTTACTCTTCCTCTACGCTTTATCCCTACCTTTTCTTTTTATTATGGCTCTTATTATCCTCATCCTATTACTGTAAATTTGTTATTATCTTTCTCATTCTATACATATTTTTCCACAGAAAAAGGTTATTACTCTCTCTCTCTCTCTCTCTCTCTCATGTTTACTTTAGGTTGATGAATTTGCGTTCTTTAGAACTTTATTTTGGGTTGAAGCAATTTGGTTTTGTGTTTTTAAGTTATTATCTTTTTTATTTTCTTTCATTGTTAAATGTTATCCTCTTGCCTATAAAGATAGTGTATAAGAATATAATATTATTATATTATATAGAATGACTTGGGTAATAATTTGATGTTTGAGTCATGACTATGACTTTCATTTTGATTATTCTTCTTCTCATCTTATTTCTATTTCTCTCCCGAAAATGGTTATTATTCTCTCTCTCTCTCTCTCTCATTTATTCTTTCTTGCAACTCTACTTTAGGTTGATGAATCAAAGTAATTTTTTTTGTAAGACTATTTTGGATTAATATGATTTAGTGGTATGTTTTTTGAGTTTTGTATCACAAGTCTTCTCTCTCTCTTATATAAATTTTGTTTGATTTTTGTTTGACATAATGCTTAGGTATTTTAGACGTGGGAATTTGAATCTATATCAAAATGAAATTTTGGTTATATATTTGAATGTGTCTATCAACTATTTGAGTAATATTAAGTATATTTTTGTGATAAATCTTGATTATCATGGTAATCTTTTTCAAGAGAATGAGAAATTTGAATAATATATTTAAAACTTAAATAGTTTAGTTGCACAGAAAAAGAAAATACAACACGCCATAAAATTTACAAAAATTTGGACTACCTAAAAACATGGAATTTAAACCCGGACCGGACTGTACGGTTGGACCGTGAAACCCTCGAACCGTTCACATCTACGGTCCATTTAAGGTGAAGAACCGTTCTATGCGAAAAAAGCATGGAACCGTTCGGACCGCGGTCTGACCGTCCGGTTTTGTGAACCGTGACCGGTTCGGACGGTTCAAATGGGCTGCCTTGTTTTAGCTTAAAACGGCACCGTTTTGTCCTTTTTTTTTTTTTTTTTCTCTAATACGGCGTCGTTTGGCTTTCTGATTGAATAACCCTCAGTCCCTTAAACGAAACCCTCAGTCCCTCACTCTCTGCCGCTTCCTCACTCTCTCAATCACTCTCTCGTCTCTGCCTCTCTTTGTCGTCGACGTCGCCGTCGAAGCTCAGCTCAGCCCACTCTCTCAATTACTCTCTCGTCTCTGCCTCTCTCTGTCGTCGACGTCGCCGTCGCAGCTCAGCTCAGCCCACTCTCTCAATCACTCTCTCAATCACTCTCTCTGTCGTCGACGTCGCAGCTCAGCCCAGATCGCAGCTCAGCCAAGATCGCACGCTCATCGCAGCTCAGCCGTCGCTCTCACGCTCATCGCAGCTCAGCCGTCGCTCATCGTAGCTCAGCCGTCGCTCATCGTAGCTCAGCCGTCACAACTCACTCTCTGCCTCTCTCTCACGCTCATCGCAGCTTAGCCGTCGCTCATCGCAGCTCAGCCGTCGCAGCCCACTCTCTGCCTCTCTTCGAGAAAAGGTCATTTCCATTTTCTTCTTCTTTAATTCCATTACTACATTTTATTTTTCATTCATAAAATTGGATAATTCTTTTTTTTTTTTTTGAAAATTTTTTTTTGTATCCTTCAATAAATTATGAATTAGTGTTCAAATTTTTTGTATTAGTGTGCAAATTTGTTACAAACTTGATTATGAATTAGTGTGCAAAATTTTTATTTGATGCGAGTGAGAAGAACTTGTTGGTCCTGTTGCTGATCTTAGTCCATATATGTTGTTAGCAGTATGAGTTGCTTCCATATATTCATTTTGTAGATTTCTTTTTTGGTGTGTGTGTGTGTGTGTGTGTGTGTTAGGTAAGACACTGGCATTTGGGGTGCCGGCAATTATGCATGTGTTGAACAAACGAAAAGGAAAGATGTCGAAGGGGCGTAATCCGCTTTGCCTCGTGCTTTCACCAACTAGGGAGCTAGCTCAACAAGTATGTTGTCAATGACAATTTGTATAACCTATTTGTATTGAGTGATGTGAATTCTTTATTACCTGTTGAATATTCTTCGTTAATGTAACTATTTCTGAGATGTGCAAAATCTGTGAATGCATTTGTGTATGTCTGTTGGCTGTCTTGAAAGTAAATTAGACTAATTTAGTTAATTTTTCTATTTTTTTATTAATTTAATGTTTTTATATATATTTAAAATAATTATTAAATTAATTATGACGTCATCACGGTTTGACCTCGGTTTGACCTTAAAAATCTTGAACCTCTCCCTTTTACGGTTCAATGAACGGTCCGAGTCTGAAAACCTTGCCTAAAAAAGTGAATAAAACCAATCAAACAAATCCAAATAATAAAATGATGATATATTTTTTGAGATAGAGAAACAAAAAATAAATTTACAAATTATTTAATTTTTTGGGAAAACAAATTATATATTATTGTTTTCTCAGTAAGTACAGAGATTGTGGCTCTGTATTAACATCTCTGTATCCTCTTAGTGTGAGGTGTTAACTGTTAAGACTGCGCCATGTAATTTAGAGAGGGCTTGATCTTGATCATGACTAGATCAGCTCAGCAGTTTTAGTAGCTGGCAAGGCCAAACTACGCTCATGTCCTATTCTAACTTCACCCTCAATCCCTAGACATGGGAAAATTCTATCTAGAGCCCTTAACCCGTCCAAACCCTAAAGAAAAAATGGGCATGTGTATGGGTAGGGATTTTTAGACGAACAGAGTTTGGTTCCAACCATAGATAAGAAGATAACATTTGTTTTTGTCATGTGCATATGATTTACCTAACTCAACTAACCAAGTGAGTCATATACATTAAACAAAATAAGACATATTTCATCTTCTTATTGGTAGTTGGAGCTCAAGACTTTGAGCATATTTGAAACCAAACAGTTTCCTTTTTAGCCGGTGATAATTGGTCAACATAAACTTGACCAGGTAGACCATTTTTTTAAAGGGGAATTTTTTATTTTATTTTATTTTATTGCATTTCATTTTGGCTTACTAACTTTCAGTAATCAAGTTCTTTCTATTTTCTTTATTTCATTTCTTTTTTAAGTTATCTAATTCTAACATACACTTAACACATTATTTATTTCATAAATTCCGGACTTTAAGGAATTAGTTTAGTGAACATTATTATGTTCAATTCTTTCTATTTTTTTTATTTATTTAAATTTAAAATTTTTATTTTTTATTATTCTCACATGCATTTATAGATTTTTTTTAATGAACCTAATACTATGCAAACTTAAGAATTAATGTATTATTTTAACTTTTATTTTTGAATATTCTTTCTTATTTTTTCGCTTATTTATATTGAAATGAAGCCTATAACAATATTATCAAGTTTATTTTTTATTGGCACGTGAAAAATATATAGGTCAACAAGGATTGACCCAACCCTTAATAGACAGTGTAAGAATCCTAGGTTTAGGGCAGCTGAAAAAAGCATTGTTTTTTGTTTTTATTTTCATTTTTTAGTGGGTCGCTCCACTAAAAAATTAATTTGGTTTTAGCATTTATATTCAATTTCATTTCCAGTATCCTAAAATTTGAATTTAAATAGAAAAGATGAATACAACTTTTCAACGTTTTCGTTTTCTATGAATACGAATACAATTACATATTCATAAATATTGAGGAAACACAAAGTTATTTTTTTCTTTCTTAGTGATGTGATCTGTGTGAGTGAGAAAAGTTACTTTTTAAAAAAAAAAAAAAAAAAAACAATGACTAAATCTGAATATGATGTATTTTATACATAAATGATGTATTCAAAATAACTTATCATATACTACTACATACGAAAATAAGAACTTTTTTTTTTTAAAAAAAATATTGAATAAAGAAAATGAAAAGTACCACACTTTGAAACCAAACAACCCTTGGCATTAGTAGCTTGATTTAGACAACATGATCTTCACGTGAACCTGATCTACCAGGTTTTCAACACATGTGCAAACAAAATATATAATAAATAAATGAAAGGAAAGAGAGTGAATGGTAGGGTAGGGAGAAAAGAATCTCTTATACCTATCTATTTTTTCGAGTAAGTCTGGTGCTACACATTTTGATATGATAAATGCCACAATTCGAGACATGGTGAGTTGATGTTAGAGGGGTGATAGTGGGTCCATGTGGAAATACCTCTCAACCAACTACAACTCGTCATATGACGAGTTGTGATATTTGTTATGCCATAATGTGTGGCACTAGACTTACTCATTTTTCCCATTATATGGAGAAGTGCAACATGCGTCATCACTTACATCATCAGGCACTACTACAAGCAAGATCAGTGCTTTGTTAAAAGAAAGACATCTGAAAGTTCAAAAACGTGTACAAAAACACATTTGAACGATTAGACCCCCAAATAACAACTTAATCAATTCAAGCAATATGTCAAACAACTAGTGTGCGGAAACTTAACATATACTATCATACGAAATTGATTAAATACTATCTAAGCCATAACAGATTAATATCCACAGCAGATAAATAAAAAGGCAAAGATAGAGAGGAAGGAAGATGCAAACACAAAGACAACACGCGATGTGTTATCGAAGAGGAAACCGAAGCCCTCGGCGAAAAACCTCTCGCCGCCCTCCAAGCGGTAATCAATCCACTAGAAAATATAGTTGGGATAACAAGGACAGCAATAGACCCCTCCAAGCCTAATCTACCCATGCACCTAAGCCCTCCAAGCTTCTTGCTCCAACGAGGTTACGCCGAACCTTTTTCTTTTCTAGCTTCCCGGATTCCGCTACTAGACCGTCAGCATCAACCAATGAAGATTGGTTTCCTTCTAACTGCTTCCAGAAATCCAAACACAGTCTCACAAGATGATGATGGTGAGAAACCTGGTTTGGTATAATGCTCTCAAGGATTGACAATGGAGAGGAAGAGAGTTGAGGAAATTTGAAGAGATTCTAAGGTAGAGATTGTGGGTGAAACAATCTGGTTTTTCTTTAGGTTTCCTCTCTCAAAAATTCTCTCTAGAAGCTCTCTTTCAATCGTGGGTAATAGGGGTATTTATACTGGAGTGGAGAGGAATGTGAACGTCAGGTTTTTTACAAACAGGGGTGGCTCGCGGCTTGACCTCGCGGCTTGACTAAGTCGCGAGATCCAGTCGCGAGATAACCGTATGGCCAGTTGTCCTGTTTTGTCCTGTAGTGCTCCAGCTAGCATGACTGTTCATCTTCCAGCATGCTTGGCACGTGTGCAGCTTCTGGCGGCTTGCAGCCGCGAGTCACCCGCGAGTCCCAGCCGCGACACTCTGTTTTCTTGCATACTCTTGAGCAAACTTCACTCTATCTCACTCACTACCCTTACATCAAACCCACCTAAATACAGGGTTACTAAATGCTGAATTACAAGCAAATTTGGCACGGAATAAAGCCAATAAGATGGTTGAATAAATTCAACCTTACAACATCAATGTCCGGAAAGATGGTTTCTCACTTACTTTTCCATCTCAATGACAATAATGCTTTGCTAATTTCCAAAACTACTTTACTACGTTAGCCAATTCGGCATCTATATGGGTGCAATCAGTATACGGGGATAGTTGAGAAAAAAAAAAATGATTTATATAAAAAAAATGATAAATAGTCACCCATAATGACTAAGGGTATGCATAAATAAAAAAATATGTGAAAATATATATAATATTATTTAATAACTAAAAATAAATTATTTAACAACTCTACTGAACGACATCTTAAAGTTGTGTCCCAAAAATTATGGTATTTGAGAATTCTATAAAAAATAAAAAATAAATAAATTAAAATATATATATATATATATATATATGTAAAAGGTGTAAATAAATACCTATGTCGGATTTTGCAACGCGAATGGAGATGTTTCGATCGCGGATGGAGATGTTTCGATCGATTGTATACTCTTCTTGAATATCACTTAGATCATTATTCCAAATCCAGCACTGGTTAGTGTTAGTAATAGTGTGAACTCTTAGCGTTCTGTTTTCATTTGCCTGGTATGAATAGGCCTGGCACTGGCATTGCGCAACACACTCTTTTCTGCATTCTTCTTCATCTTTTACCAAGAAATCTGTGCTTGGATTACTCACTTTTATGATATTTAAGCTCAAGAATGTCGTCCCACTCTTGTCACAAAATGTCGGATTTCTGGTGCACCCATCAGTAAAATTTCTAGAATACCACCGCTCTGGATAAGTAGGCTTGGACCCCGGCAAACATTTGCACTTCCACCAATTGTTGATATTGCAGCTGCCTAATTTCCCACAGGCATTGTAAATGCTACATTCGTCTTCAGGCACCTCCCATGCCAAAGACCAATTATCCCTCTCTTCATCCCAAGTCAGATACCTTAACCGCCCGCTGTAATCCATCACCAGCCTTGCGTCACCATAATTCTTAGACATTACTGGTTTTGTTTCGTTTTTGAAATACGTATAATTGGCTTTCGTGCTAAAGTTTGATAATAAGTTGGCTATAGGAGAAGGCATTTTATCTGAGTTCAAGAACTTACCTGGGATCCGATTTTTCCAGTAATCAACCGGTTTTTTTGTGATAGTGTAGATGTACACTCCTAATTGATCTTGCTTAAACTCGAACTGTCCACTTGTTGGGTCACCAGGGCCTGTCCATGAAACCAATGTAATATTTTCATCCATCTTCATGCCTGGAAGAAATGTATCAGTTGGATGTTTGAAGCTCTCCCACAAACTTTTTGACGACTGATCATCATCATCGCTTAAGACCAGGTTGCCAGAATCCATGAGCTTAACAATCTGATTTGTGGACGAGGAATTCTCAAGTTCTGTAGACCAGTATATTTTTCCAGAATTATCCCAAACCTTGAGGTTTCCATCTTCTGCAATTCCGAAAACTCCAAAGGAACCCTCAGGAATTGGGTTGTTTCGGTTTGCAACCCATACAATTGCTTGTTTAGAACTATTGTGATACTGTATCCCTACGAACATTTTGGGGCTAGAGCTTTCCAAAGGGCGGGTGAAGAATCCAAGTTCAAACATTTCTCCAGGAGATACAAGAGTTGATCCTTTGTTAGAGTCGATCCACTCGCCATGCTTCAAAATATCTCTAGCGGAGCAATATACATGAGAGGAACAAAGCAAGAATATATACAAGAAGAAGATGGAGGATAGCAAGAGATTTCTAGACGATCTAATGATGGATTTTTCTCTTTTGCTTGCCATGAATCATGATTTGTGTGGAAACCAAATGGTTAGCATGTTCTTTTCTTATTTGAAGCAAAATACTATGGCTGCTTATTAACCACAGGTTTTCTTGGTACACAAATGCCCCCGTTTTCTTTCTTTTCAACTAAAATACTTTCTGGTCAACCAATTTTCAAGGTAAATGTTAATAAGATGGGGTTAAACAGTTAAATCAACCAAGCCACTTCGTTAATGGCTTAGGTCTCAACTGAAAGAAAGCCCCAAAATATAACTAATACGATTACCTTGCTCATGTCAAGGTCTTAATTAAGCACCAAATATTAATCAATAGAAGAGAACAATTAAAAAAATTATAGATGTGTGTGTGTGTTTTTTTTTTTTTTTAATTATCACTTTTTTGGGTTGTGCATTCTCTATTTAACTCCTCAATTTTTTTTAATCTCAATTTTTTTTAATAAGAGTTCTATTGTTCTAAATGAGTGTCGAACTTATATAATCTTTCATGCTTTTCAAAACTTCTATCACTCTCACTAACGAGGAGGTATACTCTATTACGCGTATATGAGTCATCTCTCTCACAGTTGAGTGGGACCTACTAGCTATGAGGGAGATGACTTATATACTCGTAACAGGGCTACCTACCAATGCATACAATGTAATTTCAGCATGTGGAACCACATGTTCCTACACATTATCCTGATGTCCCATCACCACCCCATCATCTTCTAACTCAACTGGCTGCACTCCTGATTTATGCTCAATTCCCACATCCCAACCCTCAAGTAAAAACAACTTTGCTCCCTTACATTTATGTCCCATTTGCCACTTCTCATCATAGTTGTAACATAAACCCAACTTCCTTCTCTCCTCCATTTGAGCACTAGTTAACCTCTGTAATGGCAATCTAACCTTAGTATCAGACTTACCCTCCATTTTAAGGAAATTCAATAATGAAGTTTTACCATTATCTATCATATTCCTAAAGGATTTCTTGCTACTTACTAGGTATTCTTCCTAAATTTTAGCTAAACCAAAGGCTTCACTAAGATATTTAGGCATTAACATCCTTACTAGTAGCCTAATCTCATCTTTCAACCCACTCAAAAAACAACTTAACTTATGAGACTCAGACAAACCCATAATCCTATTAGAGAGAATCTCAAAAATTATCTTTGTAAGAAATCACAGTTGTAGTTTGTTTGAGTCGAATGAGTGCCTCCATGGGATCATCATAGGCTGTGACACCAAAACGAGTTTGAAGAGCTTTAACAAAGACCTCCTAGCTTGCTCAAAATCTTGGAACCAAATTTGAGCTTCCCCATCAAGATGATATAAAGCCATAATCGCCTTCTGATGCTCTGGAGTATTGTGATAGGAAAATAATTGATTTGCTCTATAATCCCAACAAGTTGGATCTTCCCCTTGAAAATGAGGGAATTTCAATATCAGATTCTTGATGTAATTCATGGCTGAAGGCTCCAGATTGTTGGCATTGTTAGTGAGGAGAGCTCTTGATCCATGCATTGGAGATACTTGTCGTTTTTCCTCAGCTTCAACCATCCTTTGCATGAATGAGTTGATAGCTTGCAATTGCTTCTGAATTTCTTGCAGAGTATGTTCAGGGCAATCTATAATCTTGGATAAAGCCACAATTTTTTCTAAATTTTGGGAATTGGATCGAGTTTTCAGTCATGGTGGTGAAGTTGAATTGTAATGCTCTGATACCAATGTTAGGAACTGGAATGATTTAGGGAATTTTTGGTAGAATACTTCGAGGGAACCTTGGCCTCTATAGCAGAACTTAGAGAGAGAGAGAGAGAGAGAGAGAGAGAGAGTAACCAAATCAACAATTCGTTCATCAATGTGTAATACAATTTGTACTTCCCAATATATGCAAGTTGCAAACCCCAACTAACTAATTCTAACCAACTGATTAGTTAGTTTAGTTAGGCTAAGCACTCTAACTAAACTGCCACTTGTCAATTATAATAGAGTGGCCTTATTATAAGTAATACTACTCTACTATGCCTATGTATACTAGCTAATACAGGTGTCTAACCAGGGCTAACTCAATGAATTTGGAGGCCTTAGGCGAAAGCTTTAAATAGAGCCTTTTATTATATTTAATTATAAATTCTTATATTTTTTTCAATTAAAATTTATTTTTATTGCTTTTTGAGAGGCAAAATTACTAATTAAATTTTTGCATTCCGCTAACATTTCATTTTCAATTGATAATATGGCTAATTCACTTAATCTTTCTTGTGACATAGTTGATCTTAAATAGGATTTTATTAATTTTAATTTTGAAAAACTTCTTTTTGCGGAAGCAACTGTAACAGATATAGTTAGTAATATTTTGAAAGCAATATATGCATTTGGAAAATATTCTAACCTCTTTATATAATTTAGTACATTAATTGGAGAGTTTTCATTTATTTGCAAAACTTCTTTTAAAACTTTTAATTCTGAAAATAAATCTAAGCCACCTTTTAAAACTTACTTTTTTTTTTTTTTTTTTCATTTCAAATGAGAAAGTAATATTATGTAATATATTATTACTGTTTGGGGGCCTCTTATCAATGGGGGCCTTAAGCCACTGCCTAAGTGGCCTATAGCTTTAGTTGGCCCTGTGTCTAACATCTTTGTTTGTCTATTTGTTTTTGAAAATTCACTAGTCTAATTGCTAATACTAATTAAGACCCCAAATTTTAAATTACGGCTTGATTAGTTTTAATCTATTCTAAAAAACAAGGAATAAGAGAGATAAACAACCTAATCAACTGGGACTATTAAAAAGTGCATAAATAAACATAATTAACAATTAAGTAAAAGCATTAGTAGTAAAGGATTAAGAGAATGAAGAAAACTAAAAGAAATATGTAGATGATTGATGGATGACAATCTCTAAATCTCCAATTGATTTCTATGGTTTTCTCTTTGAAACTCTCCTTACGATTGTTAATGTGGGTTTTTATAGTGAGGGTAAAGAAAGAAAGGTGTCACATATGATTTCCAGCTGTCAGTGAGTTTCATGAGTCAGTCACAAGTCCGCCAAGTCGCAAGCTAGTCGCGAAGAACCTCTGACATAACAAAAGTTTAAATTTACATCATGTGCTCCTCACGTGGCCTTTTGCGAGTTGTAGCAATTGCGAGCAAGTCATGATAAAATCACAAAATCCCCTATCTTGCACAATTCTTCACTAAATTAATTGAATACTAACCCATTACATTTAATCCCACATACATACAAGTAAATGATTAGATAAAATACAATCAAATTTGACACATAATTAATACCAACAAAACAATATTAAAAATTACTATTTTTATTATAAATTCATACTTTTTTTTTCTTCTATTTAGTGCTTGTTATGAATCAAATTCTTTATTCTATGCTTGAAAATTTATTTTATTCTTATTATTATAATTTCACATGAAAGGAAAATTTTCTCTTATTTGTAAATATGTTTTAATTAAAATTTTATATTAGAAAATATGCATCTAGATATGATTTTTTTAAGTAATAAAAAATCAATTATTTAGTAGTTTTGCATCTTAAAAGGTAGGAAAATCATTTCAATTGAAAAAATTATATTATATAAAAATTCAAAAAAAAATTAGTTAATTAACATTTAAATATAACAAAGGGTGTGCAAAAAGTATACAAAGATGAACGAATTAAACAGTTTCATTTGGATGCCTTTTGTCAATTATGCTTTATATATATATATATATATATATATATATATATACAAGATAAAATTCTACTCTAGCCTAATTTAAGTATATATGTGTGTGAAGTGTCCTCCTGGAAACTTGAACCCCGGCCCTTTTCCCTCACACCCCACAAACATTTATACTTATGAAGTGACCATCGCATCAAGAGTGTGTGGTGGTGCCAATTATGCTTTAAAATCATTTCCATAGTGATTAAAAAAATAATAAATAAAGGCTAAATAAAGGTTCATACGCTATTTGCATAATTAATTCTTAATCAGCCTTTTAAGTGGTGAATCGCATTTCATTGATTAAACATACTAAATAACAAGATTATAACATGTAAAGTAGTTACAATCATAACCACCACTAAGTTGCGAGTTGGTATCTCCCCCAACTACTAAGAGGACGTTTGGTTCATCGTGATATTATATTATACTGTAATATTACATTATTGTAATTTTACATTAATGTAATCTCAATATAAGAATATAATATTACAATGTTTAGGAAAGTGATGAGATTAAGATGATATGATATATTTTGTAATTTTAAATTATGGTAATATTAGAAAAAATTAAATAAACCAAAAACTTTAATGTCATATTATCATAATGTGCATCATATTAAGTGTACATCATAGCGAACTAAATGCACTCTAAGTGCTTTATGTATGTATTTCTAACCATTAAAAAAAAAAAAAAAAAAAACTATAATCATAGGTTTCTGATGTAAATGGGACATAAGGTAACCATGCGCTTAATTGCAGTGTTCATATATATGCATATGTTTTTGTTTTTTTCTGTTATGAGTAAGTTCAGCATACATAATCTATATCTATACCTATATTTATATAATAACTAAAAGTTGAAATGTTTGACTTATTATTAACCAATTCTTATTGTGCCACGTAGCTACATAATTTATTGCCACGTTAACATTTAAAAACTCCAAAAAAAAAAAAAAAAAAAAAAGAGGTGCCTTTTCATTTGAGAAATCAGCAAAGAAGCCAAATCTGTTATTTTAGATTCACCCACATGCATGTTCAATAAAAGTAGTTAAAAAAAAATTAAAAAAAAAAACTTCTTTAAAAATAAAATAAAATAAAAGAACACGTTGCAAACTTCAGTTGGTAAATCTAAAACACAAAAACCCTATACTTGCGCCTTTTCACTTCCCTTTAAAAGACAGTTACTAGTGTCTGATCAAAAAAAGAAAAAAAGAAAAAAGACAGTGCTCTATGATATTCACATCCGATACATGCGTAGCAAGCAAAACTGTCATAGGGACTACTCTATCAAACATGTTTTGGAACATTCACTTGGACTTTGATGCAATCATGACAAAGCCTTCCATATAGATGCATCAATATATTCCTATACGATTTCATTAGAGCATGGTATAGAATACTGAAAGCTTATGGTGTTTGGTGTTTATATATATGGCCCTTTAGTTTTGTTGACGAATTCGGATTTAATGTTTTGTACTAGATTTGCTTCGTTAACTTCTGATCAAGAAGTTATATTCTAATTAATCATTCGATGATTCAAAAACTTTCATGCCTTGGTTGATGAATTAAATAATTCGAGCCGAAGAATAACCCCCAAATAAATGATTTTATTGCCCAGCAAACTTAATGGGAGGCACATGGACAAGCATCTAAAATTCCAATTAAACACTGTACCAAAGGTTGTGTTTTACAACCATTGATCTTTGTGTATGTCCCTTTTTTATTTTTTTAATCTGGGTTTTTTAATTCTTTTACTTTATAAATATACAATGATGAACTACATATCCTGCACCTATTTTTGTTTATAATTATTTTTTGTTCATTGTTTAAAGTTTAGACCCATTAAAAATGTTTGTTAATGGTTTCCATGGGTTTTTTTTTCCATTTTCCTTTTGTTTTGTTAGGGTTGCTAAGAACACAAACTAACAGGTGAGAAAAAAAATTTATACATTAGTAAAATTTACTAAAATTTTACTAAAAATTAATAAGTCACTTGATATATATATATATACACACACACACACTAAAATTACAATACTTAATTATACATTAGTAAATAACATTGTAGTGATTGTTAAAACAGAAACTAAGGAAATTCAAGCAAATCTATATATATCTAAAAGTTGAAACATGGCAATTGCTACATTCTTGTTAAGCCATCTTATTCTTCACATTATTGCCATATCATTATTGTTTTTCATATTTGTTTTTTACCTTTCAATTTTTTTAACAATATTAAGTGTGGGTACCTAAGGCATGCTTGGCAACGTCCTAGGCATGCTTGCAACGTCTTAGGCCGTCCTCAGCATGCCTTGCAATGTCCTCGGCATGCTTTGCAACGTCCTCGGCATGCTTGACAACGTCCTTGGCCGACCTAGGCATGCTTGCAACCTTTGCGTCCCACATCGAAAGAAAACCCCCCCACTTTCTGCCTTATAAGCTGTGAAACAAAGGGAGTAGTGTACCACCAAGTATCTCTGTGATGACGTTGCAAAGCATGCCGAGGACGTTGCAAGGCATGCCGAAGACGGCCTAGGACGTTGCAAGCATGCCTTAGGTACCCACATTAAGTATATAAATACATTGACTTTACAAATTCATCTTAGGCGGTTTTAATTTTACATATTCACCTACTTTAATTTTACCTTTAATTTTTTTAACTATATTAAGTATATAAATACATTGACTTTACAAATTCATCTTAAGCGGTTTTAATTTTACATATTCACCTACTTTAATTTTGATGTTATAACTAAGTATTGTCTATACATATTCCTCTTAGACGGTCTTAGACGGTTTTAACTTTACATATAATTTTGTCCCTTAATCTTCCTTTATTTTGGCTTTTCTTATTCTTATCTTCTTATTATAAATTTGTCACTCTCTCTCATTTTATGCATATTTTTCCCACACGAAAAGGTTATTTCTAGCCCTCTCTCTCAAAATTTTTTTTTTTTCCATTTTTTATTGGATTTTATATGAGGTTTGTACTCCCATTGTCTTATTATTAACTAATTTATATGTGTCACTTGATGCAAGTGTTTTTTTTTTTTTTTTTTTTTTCATTTTATTTACAACACAAAACAGTTTTAATGTTGTTGACTAGATTTAGGGAAAAATCATATTATAATATGTCCATATTTTGTTTTATTGTCATGTTTTAGTTAATTTGGAAAATAGCAGGGTAGTTTGGACAATACAATGAAAAACAATTAATGCAGTTGAAGAAGATGGTATTTGTGCAGTTTCCTTTCACTATTTGTAAATATTTTGTTTAACAAATTAGTAGCAAATTGTTATGTCTTTATTATATGATATTTTTAGATGCTTGAGTAATTGTTTTAGGCATTTACAAATATTTTGTATTGCTCCTATTTCTTGTCTCATTTATGTATTCTTTGAGATTTTTAACAAAACAAATTCAATTTTGTGTTTAAAATTACTTATTTGTCTATTCATTTTTCATATGTTGGGTTAGATGTTAGATTAGATTATGATAGTATTAACACAATACTTCTTAATTTTACCAAAAAAAAAAAAAGAGTTTCTCTAAATTTCTCCTTTGTACTCTTCGTTACAACCATTATATATAAAGTTATAACCAACATTTTTTTTCTTGGGAATAATGACATATTTCTATTGATTCATTTCAAAATCTTATTAAAAATTTTGAATTTGATTATGTATTGGATATTTGGCTTGATCACATCACTTTTGAAATGTTATACGTATTTGGAAAAAGAAGTTTGACTTTGATGTGATTTTTATTTTTCCCTATCTATTTTTGAATTGTAGTTTTTGTTGAATTTTTTTTTTAAACAATTTTTTGGTGTCTTTGATTGTACGGTAGATACAATTGGATTTGAAAATGTTTGTTTAAAACTAAAAAAAAAAAAAAAAAAAAATTCAAATTTTATATACTTTTTTAATGATACACAAAATGTTATAAATAGTTTTTATTAAAAATTTAATATTTTTGCTACCTTTTGAATTCTTGAGAAAAATTGTATTGTTTTCATTTGGGTACAACAAAAATTATATATATTACATTTGTTATTGTTCCTAGCTATAATAAATGAAAATATGATTATGAAATACATTATTTGTGGGCGCATTTTTTGCTTCAGAGAAACTCATGTACTCCCTGGCATTTTTGCTGTCCCACATCGAAGAAATCTTCCTCCCCCTTAGGTTTTATAAGCATGAGCCGAAGAAGTAAGGGTACCACTAGAGAAATCTCCCTCCTCCTTAGGCCTTATAAGCATGAGCCGTAGAAGTAAGGGTACCACTAGTTCTAGCTTCCTTTTATTGTGGGTGCATTTTTTGCTTCAAGGAAACTCATGTACTCCCTGGCATTTTTGCTGTCCCAAATCGAAGAAATCTCCCTCCCCTTTAGGCCTTATAAGGATGAATCAAAGAAGTACGTGTACCACTAGCAGCAAAAATGCCAGGGAGTACATGAGTAAGAACTAGTGGTATCCTTACTTCTTTGGTTCATGCTTATAAGGCCTAAGGGGAAGGGAGATTTCTTCGATGTGGGACAGCAAAAATGCCAGGGAGTACATGAGTTTCCCTAAAGCAAAAAATGCGCCCACATTACTATTTATTGAATTAGTCCAAACTACAAAAAATTAATTTAATGAGATCATCCTAAAAATATTATCACAAGTAACGCATAGGTTTACGACTAGTTCATATAAAAAGTAAAACCAACCAGATAATAGATTACCTATATTGGAAATTGCTACTCGAAAGGAAAGGTTATGACCATAGGGCTAGATACTCCTCTTGAAGATTAAGTAAATCCTGCATCCAAATCTGGCATGATCTTTGTTCATCATATGAATAAGAATTGCATTCGGAATTATTAAGGCATGTCTCCTTGCATTCATTTTCATTATTGACTTGATAAAACCCTTGTGGGTTTTCTCCTCCTGTCATCATCTTTAAGCTCAAAAAGGTGTTTCTGTCCCCATAGGACTGGTCATTTCTAGCGCACCCATTTAAGAAATTACCAAAATGCCACTTCTCAAGGACATCGAGCATAAACCCTAGCAAACATTTGCATGCCAATTTATTATTTGGATTACAGCTACCAAATTTTCCACAAAAATTATAAATGCCCCAAATGTCTCTCGGCTCTACCTTTATCAAAGGCCAAGTCCTGTTCTTCTGCTCCTAAAGCTGTATCATCCCACTAAAATTCATCACCAACCTTGCATTGTCAAAATAAGAATTACATCGATCAAAAGTAGACCTTTCTACACAAACATCTCGTGTCAAGCTGCCAAGGAAATAATCTGAAATAGTAGACAATCGACCATCCTTCACGCTTTTCCAGTAAATCGTCTTCCCTTATGATGATGCCAATAATTGTCAGTGAGTTGCACAGTTCTCATGTACTCTAGACAGAACCTACGAAATAGAAACAAAGAAGATCTTGCAAAGAGTACCGGTGTGGTACTAGCCAAATACCTTTTGAAGGTTAAGTTAGAGAGAATTTCTACAGCTCTAGAGTGCCAGAGCTGAGAAAATTACGCGCATCTCGATTTGTAAGGGCTTTGGGGTTTTTATAGTAAAGTAGAGCTAACCTCCGTTTTTTGATAGAGAAGGTATTTCCTTGCAGAGAAGATCCTCTCCAGTGCTCATATATTATGAGATTCTTTCCTTATAGAGATTCTTCTGATTACGGTTGAGTGTAGAATGCATGACATTTCCATATTAAGTTCCTTGAAGACCACTTAGGCCATGTAGGTGCCACGTGGCTTTGCTACCTGTCTCCCTTGAGTCCGTCCACTTTAAAGGGTCCGTCTGTCTCTCTGCCTTTCTGTCCAAGACACGATTCCATCTACCAATTCTTTGGCTATTTGGCTATCTAGACCGTCTCTTTTGGCAACACCGTCTATGAACGGGATCCATC
Organism: Quercus lobata; assembly: GCF_001633185.2. Taxonomy (NCBI): domain Eukaryota; kingdom Viridiplantae; phylum Streptophyta; class Magnoliopsida; order Fagales; family Fagaceae; genus Quercus; species Quercus lobata. The sequence goes on from NC_044911.1 coordinate 34,733,214, forward strand.
TGCTTTGTGATTTATTCCTATCACCTTGGTAGATGATTAATGTATTTATATCTTCTAGTAATGGATCTCGCTTAATCGTGTAGTTCCCAATTCCAGGGTCATCACAATCACTCCATGAAGTCAAAATCATGGATGAAGACATCGACATGCCCGGAAGAAATGTCTCCGTTGGATTTTCAAAGCTCTCCCATAGACTTGTCTCATTATCGTAAAGCACCAGGTTTCCAGAGTTAGGGGCGGATCCAAGACCAACCCGAGGGGTTCAAATGAACCCCCTAACCTGGTCCTAAAAAAAAAAAAAAAATTATATATATATTTTTTATCCCTACAATAAAAATCTGAACACCCTAATTTTATATTTTTTGTTAAACCCAATTGAAATAAGTTTGAACATGATCCTTAGTTTTTCTCTATGTTTGATCTGTATTTATGTTTTCTTAGTTTTTCTCTATATTCGATCAAGTATTTTGATAAGTGTTCTACACATTTTCAAGTTCAAGAAATCTTTTACTGTTTACTCCAATTCCAAAAAAGTGAAAACGTGCATATTTAAAAAACCATACACTTCATAAGCAAAATTTTAATTACTAGACTATTATTTTCCTTAGTTTCACACTTACTCCCAGCCCCAGCCCTACTCCTAAATGTGGGGAATTCAACAACCGTTCATTCCCCACATTTCTCTTCTCCTCTATCTTGGGCTTCTCAGCAGTAGGGCCAACTTCAACTGGCTTTTTGGCTTTTATAAACTTCACTTCTTTTATGACATTGCCAGATGAGCTACTCCCTCCGGTATATCCCAACTCGGATTTGTCTAAAAAATGCTTTTAAGATGAAATAACATCATCTAACTTCTTGGTGGAGACCCTCTCTATTTTGACATTTGCTTGCACAACCTCTTGCTCAAGAAATCTCACTTTTGTGTAAACTTCTGAGAGCTCACCATTCAGTATTTCTATCTCACACTTGGCCTCCTTATAGCAAATTAGGAGACTTTTATAGTCCTCATCTGCCTTCTTCATCTTTCTCACAGCTGCCTTTGCCATCCTTGTGTATTCGCCCGACCTCTTCAGGAGTGACTATAATTGTCTTGAAGATTGGTTGTGTTTCCATCTTCTTCTACATTTGATTCCTCAACAGCTCCAAATGATTCTTCATCACTATGTACTCCAAGCTCTTGTATAAGCAGATTCAACTCGTCTGAAGAATCAACATGAGCAATAGTCATAAAAGCGGAGTAATTCCCTTCTCCGTCACAGCTTTCCTCAGAATCAGAGTTGGATGAATCCGAGTCACTCAGTGTCGTGGCATACACCTTGCCTTTTGATTTCAAATAATTTGGACATTTTGTCTTAAAGTGTCCATGCCCGTTGCATTCAAAACAAGTGACACCTTGTGTAGATTGGGATTCTTTTCCATCTTTCTTTTTAAATTCCTTTTTCTCCCTTCCTGAACTTTGAAATTTTCTTTTGTCCCCAAATTTACCATTATTCTTGAATTTCAAGAATTTTCGAAAATTTTTCATAAGGTATGCAACATCCTTGTCAACCACATCTTCATCTGATGAGTCATGGACTTCTACCTTCTCATTAATGGTATTAAGAGCAAGAGATTTGCTATTCCGTTGATTTGGCAACGACATTTCATAAGTCTAAAGAGAACCAACCAGCTCTTGGATGTTGACGTCATCAAGGTCCTTACTTTCTTCAATTTCTATTACTTTGGCATGAAAGCTTTTCGGCAATGATTGAAGGATCTTCCTTACTATTTTAGAATCCTCCATTTTCTCCCTCAAATTGAACTTGCTGACAACCATCTCATTCAGCTTACTATAGAAAGAGTCAAAGGACTCATCCTCACCCATTTTGAGCTCCTCAAACTGAGTGGTCAGCATTTACAGCTTGGTGTCTTTTACTTTCTTCTTGCCTTCGTAAGTGGTCTCCAATATCTCCCGTGCTTCTTTGGCAACGGTAATGTGAGAGATCCTATGAAATTCATATGAAGACACCACAGAAAATAGCATTGAGTGTTTTACTGTTAGCATTAGATGCGGCGAGTGCTGCCTTATCCCATGTGGATTTGGCTGCCTCAGGTCTGGTCCAACTTATCTCAACCGCATCCCAAACAGATTCTTCAATGGAACATAAAAATGCTCTTATACGAACCTTCCAAAAAGCATAATTACTACCATCAAAATATGGAGGTACATTTAGGGATTGAGACCGGTCCATATTAAAAAGGGTCAAGGATCACACTATGGTAATGAAACCAACAAAAGTGTACCCGCTCTGATACTAATTGAAAGTTTAAATAGTGTAAAAATATCCTTGAACCTTACAAAACTATCTCTCTCTCTAAAAAAAAAACTAGAACACACATACTAATTAACCATCTTTTAAAGTAAAAAGTTTCATTATTTAATTTTCTTCTAATATTTACTTTTTTTTCGGTGTATAACATTTTTTTTTTTTTGGAGAAAGTATAACATATTTATTTTAAGAGTATTTAGAGCATATGTTCATGAAAATATATAACTAGTAAATCTCCTTAGTAAAATTTATTTTTATTTTCTTAAAAAAAGTGAAAGCTCGGATTTGTGTGAATACACAAGAGCTTATTTAGACCCCCAATTAAAAGTTACCGCTCGGTTGTTTTTACTCTAACTTAAACTAAGTGCGGAATAAAAGTAAATGCGAGCAAACAAACAATAAAACTACTTTAAGTCATATTCATCAAATATCAACAATAAAATGAAAACTAAAAGAGTAGGGAAGAATGATACAAATACAAAATAACACCAAGACGTGTTATCGAAGAGGAAGCCGAAGAACTCGACAAAAAACCTCTCTGCTACCCTCCAAACGGTAAATCAATCCACTAGAGAATAAGTTAGAGTACACGAATAACAAAAGACCCTTCAAGCCTAATTTACCCCATGTACTTGAGCCCTTCAAACTCTTGCTACCTACTGACTTGACGAAACCTTGTCTTCTCTAACTTTCCTAGATCACGCAATTCAACCTGATTGCATCTGCCAAATGATTGGCTTCTTCCAATACTTCCCAACAGCACCAAAACCCCACTTTACACTCAGATTGGGTGTGGTAAGTGTTTGGACTATCAACTTCTCAAGGATATAGATATGGAGAGGTAGGAGTAGAGGAAAACTACAAAGGATTGTGTAGATGATTGTGCATATGAGAATCTCTAACTCTCAAGGATAATTTATAGGGTTTTCTCTCTTAAAAACACTCCTTACAATATATGGGTAATGTGGGTATAAATAGTATGGGTGAAGATATGGTAGAGCAGAAATGCCAAAATAGCAAAATAAAATATTTTGAGAATATTTCGCAGGAAGGCCTTACCCACAAATTACTCGCGAAAACCAGCTGTCATGACTCTTCGCATTCCAGTCATATACTCTGCACATGGCTTACGTCGCGGGATAGTTTGTCGCGAATCTTCTTGCAAAATCCACTTGGTCTTCAATAATAGCTTGAATCTTGACACTCTCTCACACACACAACCCTTACAATAAAATCCCACATAAAATATAGGGTAAACATGATTGAAAATAATCACAATCAAATTTGGCACAGAATTAAAATCAACACAAAATAGTTGTAAATAACAACTTTACAAAAAGTGTTGACAGAATTTAGCCCCATTAAAAAATAAAAAATTTAAATTTAAATTTAAATTGACAGTTGGCCCCTCAAAAAATTTTATGACCCCGCCACTACTTAAACACTTGAGGTTTTTCTCTTGTGAAATTTTGCAGCTATTGTATAATTAAAGTGTGCTAATACTAAAAAAAAAAAAAAAAAAATGTGTGTGCTGGGATACACATGGAAACTATTTTCCATTATCTACTAGTGGTGAAAAAACCACGATGGAGTATATAATGTACTCTCAAGCTCCAAGTCTTTAGTCCTATCCAAAAAAAAAAAGACTCCAAGTCTTAAGGGGCCTCTCATCTAATGGATTGATATCTAATTGTAATATTTATTAATTTTAATTCAAAATTATCAACACTCCATATCAGAAGTATACATATATAAAACACGTCATGCGTTCTTAAAAGATGTGTGAATAACAATTTTCTAATACAAAAACACATCACAATTCCACTCAAAATCCATGGTAACTTTTAAAGGAAGGTGAGGCAAGTTATATTACACATGAAACACTTTCTTAAGCAATACGAGACAATTATCAATTCTTTTTTTTTTTTGAAAAACAAACACACACACATAGGGGAGAGAGAAAGGGGTTATAACACAAAAGCATATCACAATTTCACTCAAAAGCCATGGTAACTTTTAAGGGAGGGTGAGGCAAGTTATACTACACACAACATACTCTTTTAAACAATGTGGGACAATTATCCATTCTTTTTTTTAGAAACAAACACACACACACACACACACACACACATAGGGGAGAGGGAAATGAGTTCTAACACAAAAGTACACTACAACTCCACTCAAAAGTCATAATAACTTTTAAGGAAGGCTGGGGCAAGTTATACTACACATAACACACTCTCTTAAGCAATGTGGGACAATTATCCATTATTTATTTATTTATTTTTTTTGAGAAACAAACACACACACATGAGTGAGGGAAATAAGTTCTAATACAAAAGCACACCATAATTCCACTCAAAAACCATGGTAACTTTTAAGGAAGGGTGGGGCAAGTTATGCTACACACAACACACTCTCTTAAGCAATGCGAGACAATTACCCATTCTTTTCTTTTTTTTAAGAAACAAACACATACACACAAGGGAGAGGGAAAGGGGTTCTAACACAAAAGCACACCACAATTCCACTAAAAAGCCATGGTAATTTTTAAGGGAGAGTGGGGCAGGTTATACTACACATAACACACTCTCTTAAGCAATGTGAGACAATTACCCATTATTATTATTTTTTTTTTGAGAAACAAACACACACACACATGATTGAGGGAAATGAGTTCTAACACAAAGGCACATTATAACTCCACTCAAAAGCCACGGTAACTTTTAAGGGAGGGTGGGGCAAGTTATACTACACACAACACACTCTCTTAAGCAATGCGGGATAATTACCCTTTTTTTTTAAGAAACAAAAACACACACACAAGGGAAAGGGAAAGGAAAAGGGGTTCTAACACAAAAGCACACCACAACTCCACTAAAAAGCAATGATAACTTTTAAGGGAGAGTAGGGTAGGTTATACTATACACAATTTAAATTATATTTTTGCACACATGTAAAAGTTAATAACATTCTTCCACTTAGAAATTATTGTAAAAATATTGTGTATATAACATTTCTCTAAAATAAAAGTCATGGTAACTTTTAAAGGAGGTAGGGCAAGTTATATTATACATAATTTAAATTATTTTTTTATACACATGTAACAGTTAATAACATTCTTCCACTTAGAATTTATTGTATAAATATTATAAAAATGTTGTGTATATAAAATTTCTCTAAAATAAAAGTTTCCAACTAGAAATACCACCTAACTTAGGTTCATAATTGATGAAGCCTCAACTATGTGATAGTAGAGGCCCTGGTTCAGAAAAAATCAGAACCTATCATTTTGTTCACACACTAACATAAATTATATTTTTGGCAAAAAAACTCATTTTAGTCCCTACATTTTCATGCGATTCCCACTTTGGTCTCCAACTTTTTTTTCCACCGATTTTAGTCCTTATCCTAGAAAACGCGTTTTGTTTTTGTCCCTAACGTTACATCAGAGACGAAAATTGCACAGCTGGCAAACGACATGCACTATTGGTCTAACATGGCCATTAAAATAATAATAAAAAATGCCACATCATCATTTAAATTAAAAAATTAATTTATTAATTTTAACTAAATAAAAAAAATTAAAAACTAAAAATCATATGAATTGAGATCTAAATGTATGTCTTGAACAAGAAATAACAAGAACACAAACCCACACCCAATAACACAAACCCAAAAATTTATTAAAAAAAAAAAAAAACCATTCAACACTGAATTCTCCAACAAATCACCAATCCACATGATTTTCACAAAGTCCATAATTGAATAACTAATCAACCATACAACACTGAATTCTCCAACAAATCAAACCCATAAACCCAGTAAACAATCCAATCTCCAACAAACCCATAAACCTATATTTTCTTAGGAAACAAACACAAAATAAACCTAAAAAATTTAGCTCAAATACAAATTTAGCTCAATTAGTACTAGAAATTTCAACCTTAGACTCAAAGATTGTACATTCCTTTTCCCCGATTTCGGAGGAATCGAAAGCTTCATCAACCTCACCTCCTAGGGTTAAGGTTTGTCCATTAGCAACAATGGAGTCCAAAAACTCCTGTAACGCGATCGCCCTCTTGATCACAATCTTCCGACAATCCCTAACCCCCAAATCTTCACAGGAATCCAACCTGAAGAGCAAGCTCATCAGCGTCTTGTTCACCCCCAGCCTCTCCTTCGGGTCCTTCTTCATCGATTCCAGTGCCTCCTCCCTCGAGATCCGCCTCTCCACCTCATCGACTTCTCTCTTGATTGTCGCGATCTTCTTCACACTCTTCCTCACAAGAAACCCTCGAAACACCTTCTGGATCTTCAACGACAACAAGTCGAACTATGCCCTGCCCTGACCCAATGAATTGGATCGGGATCGACACTACTTTAGATTTGGGTGTTGTTTTTTTGAGTGAAGGAAAGAAAGTGTGTGTATGTGGGTGTTTTTTCCTTTCTTTGTTCTTAGATCTTGAACTGTGTTCTTGTTGTTCTTGATCTCAAGGTTTGGTTTTTTTTTCTTCTTTTTTTTTTTTCTGGGCTTGTGTTCTTGTTGTTCTTGTTTAAGACACACACTTAGATCTCAATTCATATGATTTTTAGTTTTTAATTTTTTTTATTTAGTTAAAATTAATAAATCAATTTTTTAAATTTAAATGCTGACGTGGCATTTTTTTTAATGGCCACATCAAGCCAACAGTGCATGTTGTTTGCTAGCTGTGTAATTTTCGTCTTTGATGTAACGTCAGGGACAAAAAAGAGACGCGTTTTTCAGGATAAGGACTAAAATCGGTGGAAAAAAAGATTAGAGATCAAAGTGATAATTACGTGAAAATGTAAGGACTAAAATGTGTTTTTTGCCTAAATTTTTCTACCCTAAAAACCTTTATAAGAGTCTCACCCGTTTCAGCTAAAATATATCCGTACATCATCTCACCAACAAGCAATTGAGGGCAGTGATATAAATTTCTAAAATTTTGAGGGGTTATTTGTTACACAAAGCCGTCAACAAGGAAAAACAAAAAAAAGTTCGTTAGACAAAGCTAAATTATTGGAGCATTCATTTTTCTTATTCTCCCTGTGGGAAACAATTATTGGAGTGATCAAAGCTTGCTCAACAACTTTTCAGAGCTAAGAAAAACTTTAAGTGGGACATTTTTTTTATATGTAAATATTAACTAAATAATATTTATTTTCATTATTATCTTTTTGTTATATAATTTCATTATCTTTTATTCATCAAAAAAATTATCTTCTAATTCTTTTTTATGAATTTTTTTTATTTGTTATATTTTCATCCAAATTTTTTTGTTGTTTTTTGTTTAGTACTAACAAATTTATCCATAGATCATTTTTTAGATTCAATTTATTTTTCAAGTTTTCTCTTCTTGTTTTTTCAAATGTTTTATATATCCATATTTTAATAGATATTTCTAATTAAGAAATATTTCTAAATAAATAAAACATGATTTATAATAAAATATTATAATTTAACTAAAATAGAATTCAAAGTATAGAACTATAAAAGATTGCAACTTTATTAAATGAAGTGATCACTTTATACTCTAAAACTGCACAGATAATTTTTTTTTTCACATAAATTAATAAATTAGCACTAATATAAAGTAAATTATTCTAAAAGAATAACTAATAAAAATATACCTAAACAATAAAAATTAAAGAAACTATTGATTTTTTTTTTTTAATTTTACAAAATGACAAATGGGTTGATGTGATATGCATCAACCCACGTGATAATGCCATAATGGAAGACTAGGAGTGTAAATGTGTATAATTTTATTTTTTATTTTATTTTATTTTATTTTTGAGAAAGGTAAACGTATTTAAGTTGGTTTGTAGAAAATTAAAAATAAAAAAGAGATAAAAAAATTGGAAAAAAATAGATAAAAACTTAGATGAGATTGCAATCTCAGTTTTACACTTTTACTCTTGCATTTAAAAAAAGAAAAAAGGGGAGAGTTAAAAATTGAATGCTAGAAGCCACTTGAAGATTGAAGCAGGCAAATGCCACAAATCACACGCGCTGCCCACCTAGATGAGCTGCTAGTGCCAAGAAAGCTTAACAAGAAAAAGATCTAAGACGAAGAACACTGAGATGAGGACTAAGAAAAAATCTGAAAATATTTTTTTCTTCAAGAATTAAGATGGAGAGATCGAGAGAATGATTTTTTTTTTTTTCTGGGAGGGGGGGCCTTTTGTTTTTAGAGATAAGTACTCTCGCTTTTGGCAAATTTCAAGAGATAAAAGTTAGATTTAATGAATTTATCTAGTATTAATTTAGATTTTACCAAATTTCAAGAAATGAGTTAATAAATTTGTCTACTATTAATTTAAATTTAAATTTTGTTGGGTATATTTGTCTTTTAATTTTGTCTCTTCACTTTCATCTTCAAGAAAATGGCCTTATTAATATTATTATTATTTGGATAAAGGCCTAAAGAACCCTTAATTAAAATGTACACATACATATATTATATTATAGTATTAGCTAAAAAGGGGCTTTCTATTATTTGGGGCCGACCATTGCCGTTATCGATATGCTCTAGTTGGCCCTACTTGGATGTCATGAATATGAAAGAAAGTTTCAACCAATTGAACTATTCCAGCCTTTCTAAATTTTAATTATTTATTAAAAAAAAAAAAAAAACCTGAAGATTTGTTGGGGGAAAATTTGGGTTGGTTCAAAGTTGAAAATGTCCCTGGATCCCACCAAAAGGAAAGAAACGGAAAAAACAAAAATGGAAACACCCAGATCTGTAGCTGTGAAGAAAAAAAAAAAAAATCAAAGGATAAGGATAAACAATGAAGCCATTCCACGGGAAAGAAATCACAAGAAGAAAATGCTAAAAAATATGAAGACGGTGGAAATTGTTGAGAGGGTATTTAAGTAAAATAATGCAACATTTGACATTTCGTATGCTGCCCAGCACAAATCATACAGGTGGTGACGTTTCTCTCCATTTTTCCATTAAAGTAGGGCTATTTCAGTAATAGCATACACAGTAAACAAGTATAGCATCTGTTAACAAAGCCTCTGCCATTTTATTGTTATTGTAAATAGGAATTTCAAAAAGCTAGGGGACCACATGGCCCCCGGCCCCCTAGCTTCGCCTATGTTCTCTCTTAACGTACTCTGCAACTTTTATGATATCAACAACTGACCACCCTCTCGAGAAACGAAAAATCAGATGTGAAAGGGCAACCCGCGATTATATGAGTATGGTTGTAAAGAAAGAAAGTACAGCTGTATGAACTCTTCACAAAAATAAAATAATAATTAAAGTAAAAAACAATTGACAAGGAAAAGACTTGTATTGTAGCATAGTTTGTGTCCAAGACTTTTGTGCACAGGAGGACACGTTGCTTTACAGAATAATATTTGATTGAACAATTCTAATAGCACATCTTTCTCTCCCTTCCCATATGTTGCAGAATTGTTTCCAAGGGCCGACACATGTGAGAGAATTTGCTGCCGTACGTGTAAGCTAGGACCTATGATTTATTTTAAGATGGAGGGAAAGATCATTATATATGGGTTCTATTAACAAATACTTTTAAATTTAGAACACACGATATTAAATTATTTTAAATAACTTAAAAGAAAACTAATAATGTCAATAACCGACCACCGTATCTCAAGAAATGAAAACTCTGATGTGAAAGATAGCAACTCACAATAATATGAGTGCGGTTGCAAAGAAAGAACAAGCTATACGAACTCTAGTTTATTAAAAAGCTGTACGAACTCTTCATAAAAATAAAATAAGGAGAATGGTAACCAGTACTGCTTGGTGCTGGTTAAGTGCAGGTAAAAAAAATCTCAAATAATACTACAAAACTGAAAAAGTTGACATAAATTAAACAAAAAAGACAAAACTTATGCCATGGAAAGGGTAAAAAAAATTGTCCTTAACGGGTATCGCACGGTGCCTATTAACACAACTCATAAAATAATTGTTAAAGTCCAAGAAATTGTGTAAAGAAAAGACTTGTATTGTAGTGTAGTTTGTGTCCACTACTTTTGTGCACAGGAGGACACGTTGCTTTACAGAGTACTATTTGATTGAATAATCCTAATAATACAATTATACAACTTTGTCCTTTCCTACTTGTTGCAGAATTGTTTCCAAGCACATGTGAGAGAATATGGCTGTAGTGGCTAGGACTGTATGATTTTTGATTTAACACGGAGGGAAAGATGAGATGACTGTCGAGACTGTGGGTGAGGTGACACTATTTATGGTTTTCACTATCAAGTGTTCTGGAGAGTTTAAGAGCTTGCTTGGCTTCAGAATGAGTCATATTCCATCACTTGTCATCTAAAAGTGTCCGTAGTTATCGTTGTAAAAATTATGTCATTTTACTATATTAAAAATCTATTTTATTATTTTATTATATTATTTTATAATATTTTATTTATCAGATGTTTTATATTTTTACCACTTCATTTAAATATTATTTTTTAATTCTTTATAATTCTTATTTTATTCTTTCTTCCCAACGGTAACATTTGTCCTACAATAGTCATATTTTCAAATCTCATCAATTCTAACGGTAACATTTTCCTCTTAATTCAACTGTGATATTTTTAAAAATTAATATTTTCTTATTCATTTTTTAAAAAATTAAAATAAAAAAAAAACTTAGAAACTGTCACCTTCAAAAAAAAAAAAATCAGAACCTAGGAACTTCAAAAAAAAAAAACCTCAAAACCTGTCACCTTAAAAAAAAAAAAAAAAAAAAAAAAAAGAAAAGAAACGTTGAACCTATCACTGAGTGAGAGTAAATGGGCAAAAGAAGCTGTCTCCAGTATTAAAGAATTCAAACTGATCAAAACAAGACCTATCTAGAAACCAAGAACTCAAAAAGATACTGAGTCTGAACAAACCACAAGAGAAAAAAAAATGAACAAACACCTGAATTTGAGAAATTCAAGAGAAAAAAAAAAATGATAGACTTTGAGAAATTGGGCAACAGTTTCTTGACATAACATACATGATACACCTGAATTTTGCATATTGATGACTTGCTCTGAATAGGAAAGACCACAAATGAACAAACAGCAAACCACAAAGTTCATACAGGTAGATGTTTTACAACTAGATTGGTATTGACACAAATGATTCACATGCACTAGAAGATGGCAAATAAACAAGAAATGTTCAAATAAGCACTCATATCAATAACATGTAGATGCAATAGCTTCCAAAAGGGAGGCTACAAAATGCATCTGGGTTTCCTCATCAATTCTTGAAAATAGAGGCACATGGACAAATAAAGATTTGTGACCCTTCTATTCCGAAAAACAGAGAGAATGATAATATACATAATTGCACACAAAATGGCTAGCATCATCTGAAATTGTCACATCAAAGTCCTTCTTCTTCAAGAACTTCAGGATTTCCTCAATGCAGCAAGAAGTCTTCAACAACCAAATGATGAAAAGTTAAAACACAAACACAGGAAAAAAAAAATGGAGAGACAGAGCAGAGGCATGACAAACAAAAAGTTGAATGTTTTCAATACTCAACACAATTTTATGGTAATTATAATTATTAGTGTCTAGTTTGCAACTGAAATGATATAGCCAGTTTGATAGTGAAACTTCTTGTAGGAATGGGCAGTGCCCCTGCTTAGTTCAATTAGCCTAATCCTTATCAAATAGGTCAATTAATCTTTTGCAAATCTACAAACTCAACCATCATAGCCACAACTCTCCAATTCCCATGGGTTGCAAACTGACAGTCTTAAACTACATATGGTCCACCTGCTGAGAAAATAAGATAAATATTGAAAATTCTATTCTCTCCAACATTTGGTTTGTTATTGATAATGAGAAAAGGTGAAAGTTTGAGAAAAATGTCACATTCTCCTCTCAGACCCACCAAAACTTTCTCAATAATTGGTAAGATTTAGAAAGCAACTGTAGGGGACAATGAGAAGAAGAGCCTCAAAAAAGGGCATCCCATTGACCCCTTTACGACAGGTTTATGGAAGAAAAGATGCTAGAATTTCACTCACTCTCTCTCTCTCTCTCTCATGGAATCACTCAGAGAAACCAGTGTGTGTTATGCCTTGATGAAGGTGAGAGTCAAAATCATCTGTTCTTAGCTAGCAACTTCACATGGAGGAAATGGAAATGCCTTTATGATGATTGCAAGATGCCTTAGAGTTATAGGGATTACAATGGTAGGATTTATTAAATGGTGCAGCATCATAAAATTAATCCTTTCGTAAATAGTTAAGGAATCTATGTTGCCTATCTAACAGTTAACACCTGAGATATAATATCAATCCCAAGACTAAATAGTTATGAATAGTTAGTTCTCTCTCTCTCTCTCTCTTTTAATTGCTTTTCATCAAAAGGGATCAAGTTAAGACACTCATTATCCTATCTAGCAGATTGTATTGACCTTTGAAAATCCTATTATGTCTACAAATAGGTGCAAGAGCAAAACTCACTATCCTATTCCCTAATATGGTACCTAAGGTTATAGACATTGGCACTGAGCATGCTAACCAATGTCCTACAACGTAGCAGGTACAAAACTACAAACTAGTAGCAAGAATGCCCACCCTTTCAAACTCAACAATTTAAATCAATCAAGTGACATATTTGTGTAACTAAATTACATTAGCTCAACAGGCCATAACCATTTAAGAATATAATATCTACAAACCTAAGGGTACATTAAATTCGCAAGTGCTTCTGACTCAAGAATGCAAACAGTATACTGGAGAACTCATCATTACCATCAACACCTCTAGCTATTAAATCTAAAATTGATTTCAGCCTTCAAATCCACCAATTAACTATATATATCTTTTTGTAGTTCATTCCTCTAGCATCATGAGCATACTTTATGGTTAATTAGATTACTAAGACCTCACTGTTTTAATCCAAAAGGCTTAAAACTTGAACAATTCAAACAAACAACCAAACCCTCCCCACCCATTCGAAAAAAACCAAATTCAATCAAATGAGAATTAACCAATAATTATTTCCCAACTCCAAAGTCCATTTTTCGAATAAAACGATTATAATTCACATGATAGCAAACACAGTATTCAACTTTGAAAGAAACCCATCAAAGGTCCCCTAAAATCCAACATGCCCAGAATCAGAAATACCCAGAGCTCATTTTTGTTTCTTACGAAGAAACAAACATCAAACGGTCGAAAGCATTTTAAAAAAAAAAAAAACCCAAAAAACGGAGAATCATAGAGAACTTAGAGAATCACAGAGAAGATGGAGAATCAATGACTATATGACTATATGACAATCTCAGAGAATCACAGAGAAGACGGAGAACTTACCTGTACACAGTAGATGTAGAACGAATCGATGAAACCTTCAGAGATAGAACGGTGAATCGGCGACTCTAAGAACAACGGACAGCAAATCGGCGGCTCAAGATAGAACAAAGAGCCACAACCCAAACCCACAACCCAAAGACCCACGCCGATAGGCGACTCTGAGATAGAACAAAGAGGAGAGAGCAAACAAAAGGGGAAAAAAAAAACCGATGAAGGAGATCAGTGATGGTAGAGAGGAAATCGGTGGTGGCTCATATTCACGAATGGGAAAAGAATAGATCAAAAGGGAAGAGGGAAAAAGAAAGAGTATGTGAGAGTGGAGATGGAGGCGGTGAATACTGAGTTGCTGAAGGAGAAAGATGAAAGAGATATGAGAGAGAAACGGGAATAAAAAATTAATAAATCCATATACCACATCTTACCGTACCGTGGGAAATTTGTGATGGTCCTATAGCATATTGTAAAAAAATATGACATTTAGCACATCTGATAAATGTCTTCAAATGGTATTTGGTGTGAGATATGTGCCAAATATTTAACATTTGGCACATATTTCACATCTACTATGAATGCTCTTATAATTCATTTCTTTTTAACTTGAAAATCCCCAATATCCATATCACCTTTGTTTGGCTCATAAGCCCGTTAAGAGTTTTCTTTAAAAAAAAAACTCAAATATTTTCACTTTATGGGACCCACAGACTGATTGTGTTCAGAAAAGCTAGAACGGGTACCCGCGTATATCCTCTCTCTCCCTCCTTGAATCCCTTTTTCTCCTCTATTTTTCTTTGATCCAGGGACCAAAGAAATCTAATTCAAACTTTCTTCCAGGCGAAACCAGAGTTTCTTTATGGTCTCTAATCCACTCACCATACCTCAAAGAAACTCTATCAGCGCAATAAAACATGAAGGGAGCACAGAAGTACTGGTATGTACAAGATGAACATGGAACACAGCATGCAGTTTGCGGACCATCCTTTAATTACGGTGATTGCTCCCATTTTCAACTTTCTGTTACCAAAATGAAACAAGTAGAATTTTCTTTGTTGTTAGAACTTAGGAGTACAGTGTCGGTGTGTTATTGGTTGTTGACGCAAAGGCTTCTTGGTCATCAATTTTCACTTTGGCAACTGAAAAAAGATTGCCAAAATAGTAGAGCAATGTTGTGCTATATGGTTGGTAGAGAGGTAATAATGAGTTGATGAGAGTACACTTTTTCACCGATCATAATTTACCTTATTGACAAATTGTGGTTCAAATTATGGTACTAAAATTATCCAAAAAAGTATGCAATGTGAACTACTTTAATTTACTGTTCGATTTGAATCCCTTCTTTGACCTTATACTTTATCTGTTTCTTTTATAATTTTTTTTTTTACTTAGCACGACAAAGCAAGAACAAAACAAAAATGACTAATTTAGTGGATCCAGTTCTTTCGATATGTCAAGTAAACGAAGAAAATCATTCTATTACGGATTTAGGCCCCGGTTGTGCCAAATTATACTACCAATTTTAAACCAAATTATTTATTAGTCAAATTATGTGTCGGTTCATAATGTTGGGTGCGTGGCACCTTTGTAGTCCAGCCCACGTTCTGTAGGACACCTCATTATATGAGGCTGTTGAACAAGCCACAAAAGTCATCTTGCTTTTTCTTGTAAGGTGTCCTGGGCGTGTCTTACACTCCGAAGAGAAAAAGGAAAAGCTGAAGCAAGATAGAGACATATTCGGTCATTGAGTGAGATTACTCATTTCTATTTATATATTATAATTAAGTCAGTGTCTTGCTCTTATATGTGTGTGTGCATGCGCGGTTTCATTTTCTTTATTAGTATATTTCATTTATGTTTTGTATCTTTCCCTTTGTTTATATATATTAACATTGAATTCACACTAGTTTTAATTTTTACCATATATTTAGTCTTGAATCTTAGTATATATTTCATTCTTGAATTCAAATTTTTTTTGTTCATGATTAGCCTCCCAAGCTAAAGTCTTGACTCTGTCTCTGTGCATAGTGTCTATTGTTGTTGAATGGGTGAAAATGCATACTTTGAATTACAACTGATGAAGGTACGAAATCACTACAATCTAATAAAGGATGATGTATCTCACATTAATGGCATTCTTCTCCATGCCGGGGAAGTAGAAGCAAAGACTTGTATCATAAGCAAACACTAGAAAATAAAATTTATAGTACTACATCTCCTAAACATACGCACAACAAGAAAGTCAGGATACTGTCATGCAAGAACAGAGTAAGGAATTCTCCAAAGCCAGCAGAAAGCAGCATGCGAAATCGCTTTTTTCGATTATCAAACTAAATTGAGTTTTTCATCCTATCCTTTTTGTTTTCCAATTTTCCTTTTTAACTATTCGATTGTTTCAACTACTTAACTTTTATGTTTCTTTGTTTTAGATGGAATATTAGATACAATTATATGGCATCCTACGTGAATTACGACCTGTCTTTCCAATTAGAAGATTTTCCAAATGGCTTCATATGACCGCATTTGAAATGACCTACAATGGAGACATGACATGTATGCCTATTTTTTATAAGTGTACTAATGGTACATGTTGAAAGTTCAAAAACATGTACAAAAACACCTTTGAACGTTTAGACCCCCAAATTACAACTTAATCAATTCAAGCAATATGTCAAACAACTAGTGTGCGGAAACTTAACATATGCTATCATGCGAAATTGATTAAATACTATCTAAGCCATAACAGATTAAAATCCACAGCAGATAAATAAAAGGCAAAGATAGAGAGGAAGGAAGATGCAAACACAAAGACAACACACGATGTGTTATCGAAGAGGAAACCGAAGCCCTCGGCGTAAAACCTCTCCGCCGCCATCCAAGCGGTAATCAATCCACTAGAAAATACAGTTGGGATACAAGGACAGCAATAGACCCTCCAAGCCTAATCTACCCAGTGCACCTAAGCCCTCCAAGCTTCTTGCTCCAACGAGGTTGCGCCGAACCTTTTTCTTTTCTAGCTTCCCGGATTCCGCTACTAGACCGTAGCATCAACCAATGAAGATTGGCTCCTTCCTAACTGTTTCCCAGAAATCCAAACAGCAGTCTCACAATGATGATGATGGTGAGAACCTGGTTTGGTATAATGCCTCTCAAGGATTTGACAATGGAGAGGAAGAGAGTTGAGGAATTTGAAGAGTCTCTAAGGTATAGATTGTGTGTGAATCAATCTTGTTTTTCTTTAGGGTTTCTCTCTCAAAATTCTCTCTAGAAGCTCTCTTTCAATCGTGGGTAATAGGGGTATTTATACTGGAGTGGGAGAGGAATGTGAAACGTCGGGTTTTACAAAACAGGGGTGGCTCGCGGCTTGACCTCCGGCTTGACTAAGTCGCGAGATCCAGTCGCGAGATAACCGTATGGCCAGTTGTCCTGTTTTGTCCTGTAGTGCTCCAGCTAGCATGACTGTTCATCTTCCAGCATGCTTGGCACGTGTGCTGCTTCTGGCGGCTTGCAGCCGCGAGTCACCCGCGAGTCCCAGTCGCGAGTCTTTGTTTTCTTGCACACTCTTGAGCAAACTTCACTCTATCTCACTCACTACCCTTACATCAAACCCACCTAAATACAGGGTTACCAAATGCTGAATTACAAGCAAATTTGGCACGGAATAAAGCCAATTAGATGGTTGAATAAATTCAACCTTACAATCTCCCCCTTTGGCTATTCCGTGACAAAACCCTAAAACAGACTCTAGACTTAACATGTGAGTTGGGAACAGTTGATCAAAACTCACTCACACCTAACTCTAGAAGCTGTGAAGCACTTGAATCATATGAACATAATACTCCTGAAACACAACAATACACCATGATCATTGTAAGCAGAAAATTATAAAATGCATATGAAACAGGCAATATGTGATCAAGCAAAGATGGAGTTATGAAACAAACCATGGCTTGATCAACCGAGTGAACACCACAATGTAGTGATCACAGTGCTCATTCACACTTGGAATGAACACAAGGACATACAAGTTAACAAGCACAAGGCAAGACACTTGTATGCTCAACACTCAACCAATGCATATCACACAAGGCATATGCATCTAGGAACAATCCTACAAGGGCACAAGAGTGACAGTACATAAACCAAAATGCATACCATTTAGATTAAAGTACTGATTTCAACATAGCATAAAGGCTGCATTAAGCAAGGTACATACCATAAAGCCTACAAACTATGCATAAAACATAAACCCTAAAAGCTTACACAAGCACATGAGTACAAAACACAAACATCCTGAATAACATCATCAAAATATATTAAACTTTAAACCAAGAGTATAAGTTAAGAGTTAGAAACAATACACCAAAAACATAGTGTATCAAACCCATAAAACCACTAAGAGTATGTTTTCAAACCCATAAAACCACTAAGAGTACTCAAAACATAAATATATATAAACAAAGTCTTAGAGTTTGACATGACTCCCCCTCAACACATTACTCCCCCTTAAGGGCTGCTCCCCCTTAAGAGCTGCTTTTCTGCTTCTCAATCGATCATCAATGTCATTATCAACAGAAACATCTCCCCCTTTTTGACAGGAATGGTCAAAGGGTCAGTGTTCAGGCTGAGTGGTGAAGCTGTCAAGTTTTGCAGACAAAACATCAATCTGATCCTGCATAGCTCTCATCCTCTCAGAGTGATCAGTCTGGACTTCTCTGATCCCATCAAGTCTTTCCAGAATGATTTGGAAAGCATCTGGAGGTGTATCTGAAGAAGTTGATGCTCTGGGTCTTTTGCCACTCCTCCTGGGTGTTGAGGTTGATGCATGCCCTGCTGCCTCTGCTTCAGTCTCCATTGGGACACCTTCTCCTTCATCACATTCATCTTCTTCTCCTGGAAGCCTAACACTTATCCTTTTCCAGGTAAGCTTGTTAATTGCAGAAGGTGTGGACATGGGACTGATGTCTTGTGGGATAGGAACACCCTTCCTTCTAAAAATCCTCATTAGCAAACTGGGAAAGATCAGTTTTGGCCTAGAGGTTGTTCTTGTCTCATCCACAATGGTGTCATATATGTGGGAACTTATGTCTATGAAGTTCTTTTCTTTGAGATCCATCAGAAAGACTGCTCTAGCACAATTGATTGTAGTCAACTTCTTAATGGGATAGAGGTTAAACATCATGATGATTGTTAAACACCTCATGTCCACTGGAAAGGCAGTGGTATTCAAACATTTTCCTTCTCTCTGCCCACCTATCCTTTGTTGAACTGTTTCAATGGAGACACTCCTATCCTTGTAGTTGATAAATTCCTCATCATCTAATCCTTCAAGTCCTAATGCATCATCTATGACATGAGCATCTAAAATGAATTCTTTACCTCTAACCCAGCAACTTAACTCATTCTCCTTTATCACAGCATTTGAGTAAAATTCCCTAATCAGGGGTTCACACACTACAGGGAAATCACTCAGAAGTTTTTCCCATCCTCTTCCTTCAGAACAGCTGGGGATAAAGGTTTGTCTCAAATCCTCCAAATCTACAAATCTTTCTTGAATAATGCCTGCACTCATGAAGTTATCCCTGTATCTCTCAAAATGATGAACTGATCTAAATAGCTTAGAATCCATTTTCAATCTTTTGTCAGCCTTCTTTGCAGGAGTTTTCTTCTTAGGAGGTGAGGGAGCCATCTGTGAACAATCAGAAGAGGCCACAACAGTATAGAGTAATATATGTGTAGAACAAGTCAGTCCCATGTAATTAACAAAGAGATTTCATCCATACAAATGAACTTGAAACATTTAAGCACAAGCTACTTAGATCAATCACATGGAAAAGCAAGCCTAAGATAGGAAATACACATAAAAGCATCAGATATAGAAACTAACTTAAAGGCAGTTATAAGTCAATGAGACAGAAACTGGAAAATGATATGTCACATAAACAGTATTGTGAAGCACACATATGCTCCCAAAAGATTAACACAATAGAGCAGGCATATTTATCACATTAAACTCACAGCCTAATAAAAGGAACAATTTGAAACAACTCAACAACTCAAAGTTCAGATAAAATCAAAGAATCACTTAGCTAAGCATAGGATGAAGAATAATAATGAAACAACTAAGATCAAATCATATTCTAGCAGCAGCATTCGCAATCTAAGCATGAACAAGGAGCAAAATCCGAAACACAAACCCATTTCTAAAACACAAATATATGCGAAAAATCAAAGGGAAAAGCACAAAATCAAGTAGAAAAGAGTGCAAAACTGAAAACCCATACCTGTGACTTGAAGATTTTGAGCTACAAGTATGCAACAATGGAGATTGGAAATGGGAGCACGGAGTGTTTGGGAGGGAGAAGATGAACAGTCACAAATATTCGAGGGAAAACTGAAACAAGTTTTAAAACTGCTCCTGTTTCTGCCAAACATGCGAATTTCGCGACTGGATTAAGTCGCCACACAGTCGCCAGCTCAAGCCGCCAAAGCACTCAAGAACAAAAATTTGAAAGTTTTTCTAAGTGTTTTTCGCGACTGGAAGGTCTACCCGCGAGTAAGTCGCGAGCTGAGCCGCGAAAATCTCTGAGTGAACCTCGCGACTGGACCTTCCACTCGCGAACAAGTCGCCAAAAATGACCAGCGAAGATGCGACTGAGGCTCGCGACTTGACATACCCGCGACTGAGCCGCCAAAACAGGGCAAAACTGGATTTTTGAAATTTTCAGATTTTTCAAACAAAATACTTTCCAAAAACACCTAAAACACTCAAAAATCTTTTTGTGCTTGAATTAACACAGATTGAGCATGTGAAAACACATTTCATCAAGTACAATCATACAAATGAATATGGCATTTATCGAACATAAACTTGTGTGTTGTGTGTGGATATCAACAATGAGATAGTCCTTCGTCTAATGTGAAGCTTCAATGATCAATTCAACCAAGGCATACACAATTAGCACTAGATCATGTGACCCATCTCAATTATAGAAATATGTATATATGACTTCCCACAAAACATGATAACATGATATGGAGCTTTACATTTGACTCCACTTTCAATCATAATCATTGATCTTTTTGATCTTTTGAGTCAATCACCTCTCATTGTGAGAGTGATATTTGATATTTCACTTTAATGAATAAGCCTTTGGCTTTTTGAATAGACATTCACTTCAATATAAGGTCGCTTACCCTTTTTCCTAGTCAAATACTAGAATGTGCGACAGGCTTTTGCAGCTCAATATCTCTTTTCATTTGGAGATTTACATTTGGTGAGCTCTTTTTAACAAAACAAAAATAAAGAGTGGGAAGATATATAGACACAAGTCTATGCAAGTCTCAAGATCAACAAAACCATTCACTAATCATTCATGACAAGTTTGAAGATCTATTTACAACAATCACAAAGATTTCAAGATTTCTCCCACATAGATATAAGTGCAAAGAAACAAGCAATGCTCGAAAATGCACAAAGCCATTAGCACAAAGGTACAAGGCAAAACAAGTTTTGAGACAAAAGCTCAACAAAGTCAATCAAGCTTTTTGATTTTCTAATTTTTTATGTGATTTTTGGATTTTTGACACAAGAAACAAAAAGATTGATAAGACAAAATTAAAGATATGTACAAGTAGACAAACAAACAACCAACAGCAAAAATAGCAAGCAAAACAAACAAACATAGTCACAAAGCATAGGAAGTATTAATGCATGGACATGTTGTAATGCTTATGCATGAGTACCCTTATTCACCCTCACGTCACTTGCGTTTGGGGTGATTTCCTTATAGGATTGGGTATGGGAGTTAGGGCTTTCAAACCTTCGTGAGAAGCTTTCCAAGCAGTTGGTGAATGCACCAATCATCTTCATCACGTTCATCATTCCGGGATCACCATTCTGATCTCTAGATTGATCTCCAGCCCAAATTCTTCTATCATTTCTAGGTCCTCCTGACCTTTGAGGAGTTGCACTATTCTTTGCTTTCAGCTTTTGGCAATTTGGTCGAGTATGCCCTTGAAGTCCGCAATAGTGGCACACATAAGTTCCTCTAAGACCTCTTTGTGGTCGAGGACGTGACTTGGCACGAGATTCAGACCTGCCTACAAACTGATTGCGAGGATTTAACATCCGTTGGTTCACCAAATTCTTCTTCTCCTCCACCTCGAGCTTCTCACCAGTAAGGTTAGCTACAACTGGATCTTTGGCCTTTACAAACTTCACTTCTTTAGTGACATTTCCAGACGAACTACCTCCTTCGGTATATCCCAATCTGGATTTGTCTGAAAAGCTCTTTTGAGATGAGATAACATCATCTAGCTTCTTGGTGGTAACCCTCTCTACTTTAGCATTTGCTTGCACAACCTCACTCTCAAGAAATCTTACTTTTGTATAAGTTTCGGACAACTCTCCATTCAGAGTTTCTATCTCACATTTGGCCTCCCTATATCGGATTAGGAGACTTTTGTAGTCCTCCTCAGCCTTCTTCATTTTTCTCATAGCAGCCTTGGCCACCCTTGTGTATTCCCTGGACTTCTCCAAGAGTGAGTTATAATTCTCCTGAAGATTTGCTGTGCTTCCATCTTCTTCAGCATCCGATTCTTCAACAATTCCTAGTGATTCATCATCACTATGTTCTCCAAGGTCTCGCACAAGCAGATTCAGCTCATCTGAAGACTCAACATGAGCAATAGTCATAAAAGCCGAATAGTTCCCCTCTCCATCACAGCTCTCTTCAGATTCTGAGTCAGATGAATCCGAGTCACTCAAGGTCGTGGCATACACTTTACCTTTCGATTTCAAATAATTCGGACATTCCTTCTTGAAGTGTCCATGCCTGTTACATTCGAAACAAGTGACACCTTGTGTAGGTTGGGATTCTTTTCCATCTTTCCTTTTGAATTCCCTTTTCTCCCTTCCAGAACTTTGGAATTTTCTTTTATCATCAAATTTGCCATTATTTTTGAATTTCAAAAACTTTTTGAAATTTTTGACAAGGTATGCAACATCTTTGTCAACCACATCTTCTCCCGATGAGTCTTGATCTTCCACCTTCTCATTAATGGTATTTAGAGCAAGAGATTTACTCTTCCGTTGATTGGGCAGCGATATCTCATAAGTCTGCAGAGAACCAACCAGCTCTTGCACTTTGATGTCATCGAGGTCCTTGCTCTCTTCAATTGCTGTCACTTTAGCTCGAAAACTTTCCGGCAATGATCGAAGGATATTCCTTACAATCTTCGAGTCCTCCGTTTTCTCCCCCAAGTTGAACTTGCTGACAACCACTTCATTTAACTTCCCATAGAAAGAGTCAAAAGACTCATCCTCACTCATTTTGAGCTCCTCAAACCGAGTGGTCAGCATTTGTAACTTGGTGTCTTTCACTTTCTTCGTGCCTTCATAGGTAGTTTCCAAAATCTCTCATGCTTCTTTGGCCACGGTAATATGAGAAATCCTGTGAAATTCATTTGGAGACACACCACAGAAAATAGCATTGAGTGCTTTACTGTTAGCATTAGATGCAGCAAGTGCTGCCTTATCCTATGTGGATTTGGCTGCCTCTGGTTTGGTCCAACCAATCTCAACAGCATCCCAAACGGATTCATCAATAGAACACAGAAAAGCTCTCATTCGAACCTTCCAAAAAGCATAATTACTACCATCAAAATATGGAGGTGCATTTAGGGATTGAGACCTATCCATCTCAAAAGGGAGTCAAGGATCACACAATGGTAATGAAACCAATATCAGTGTACCCGCTCTGATACCAATTGAAAGTTCAAAAACGTGTACAAAAACACCTTTGAACGTTTAGACCCCCAAATTACAACTTAATCAATTCAAGCAATATGTCAAACAACTAGTGTGCGGAAACTTAACATATGCTATCATGCGAAATTGATTAAATACTATCTAAGCCATAACAGATTAAAATCCACAGCAGATAAATTAAAGGCAAAGATAGAGAGGAAGGAAGATGCAAACACAAAGACAACACGCGATGTGTTATCGAAGAGGAAACCGAAGCCCTCGGCGTAAAACCTCTCCGCCGCCCTCCAAGCGGTAATCAATCCACTAGAAAATACAATTGGGATACAAGGACAGCAATAGACCCTCCAAGCCTAATCTACCCAGTGCACCTAAGCCCTCCAAGCTTCTTGCTTCAACGAGGTTGCGCCGAACCTTTTTCTTTTCTAGCTTCCTGGATTCCGCTACTAGACCGTAGCATCAACCAATGAAGATTGGCTCCTTCCTAATTGCTTCCCAGAAATCCAAACAGCAGTCTCACAATGATGATGATGGTGAGAACCTGGTTTGGTATAATGCCTCTCAAGGATTTGACAATGGAGAGGAAGAGAGTTGAGGAATTTGAAGAGTCTCTAAGGTATAGATTGTGTGTGAATCAATCTTGTTTTTCTTTAGGGTTTCTCTCTCAAAATTCTCTCTAGAAGCTCTCTTTCAATCGTGGGTAAAAGGGGTATTTATACTGGAGTGGGAGAGGAATGTGAAATGTCGGGTTTTACAAAACAGGGGTGGCTCGCGGCTTGACTAAGTCGCGAGATCCAGTCGCGAGATAACCGTATGGCCAGTTGTCCTGTTTTGTCCTGTAGTGCTCCAGCTAGCATGACTGTTCATCTTCCAGCATGCTTGGCACGTGTGCTGCTTCTGGCGGCTTGCAGCCGCGAGTCACCCGTGAGTCCCAGCCGCGAGTCTCTGTTTTCTTGCACACTCTTGAGCAAACTTCACTCTATCTCACTCACTACCCTTACATCAAACCCACCTAAATACAGGGTTACTAAATGCTGAATTACAAGCAAATTTGGCACGGAATAAAGCCAATTAGATGGTTGAATAAATTCAACCTTACACATGTGAATATCATTCTCTTGAATCTCTTCCTGCTTAGTGTGGCAGTGAACAGTACAACTGAAATGTAAGACTGACTGTACCTCTTGATGAAAATTGCAAATAATGCAGTTCTAGGCTTCTAAATAATAGGAATAAATAAATGAAGGCAGTTGGTCGGAGTTAGAGACAATCAGAAATCAGTTGAAGTACAATAAATACAAAGGAGGTTCAAATAGGAAACAATCAGACTTACATTGGATTCAATGTTATCACTTATCAGGGACAATATAAAAAAAGTATCAATATGACAGACAAGAAATATGCCGTAATTGTCCCTATGAGAACCATAGTGAGAATACTAGAAGCTTCTGCAAGACTAATAAAGATAAAACAAGAATCATGAGAGCCCTTATGTGATCCACCATTATCGGCCTTCTTCAATGGTACATGTTAATTCATTCAAACTTTCTGGTTTAGTAGTAGAAGAAGTTGCGCTAGAAAGGGATCTTCTTACAACATAGGCTGGTTGTTTAGGAGTTGGGAGAGTTGCAGTTTCACTACCAAGCATGAAAACTACATTCGACATTGTCAGACGATCACTTGGGTCCACTTGTACACATAAAAGCCCAATGTTAACACACCTCAAAAATTCGTCAGCATTACAAGTTTCATGTATTGTTTGGTCCATTAAATCTAAAGCCTTGCCTTCTTTCCACAATTTCCATGCCTGAGACAATTTGAAAATTGAATTGGCAATAAGTAGAGTGCAAGAAAAATTAAAAATAACTATATGTACTTGATGCAACATACGTTTTCTTTGGTTTACTAATACAACATACTTACATAACCTAAAAGACTCAAACCATGTTCTGACTGGTGAAATCCTGTGTTCCTTTTTCCACTGATAACCTCAAGTACAACTACTCCAAAGCTGAAGGCAACAGACTTGATTGAGAAAAACCCATCCAATGCGTATTCTGGAGACATTTAGCCGTTGCACAACAAAAATTGTTTAAATTTTCAGTGAATTAGGGAGCATAGATGGGAGAATTGAAAAATGTAATTCAAAGTCCAAACAATGAGCTTTCATAATCAATCATTTGCATCAAACTTACTAAGTTCCAACTACTCTGGTTGTGGTTGCCTCAGTTTGTTTGCCTCCAAATATCCTTGCCAAGCCAAAGTCCAAAATTTTGGGGCTCATCTCCTCATCCAATAGAACATTGCTTGTTTTCAAATCTCTATGAATAATCCTCAACTGAGAATCTTGGTGAAGATAGAGCAGCCCTCGAGCGATTCCCAAAATGATGTCAAAGCGTATCTTCCAGTTCAGTAACATGCATAGAGTCCGATCTTGCATGCCATTTTCCATTTCAGGACATATTTTAGTAACCATTCAAATCTAAATTACTGGTAAGTAAAAAGATAATATAATTTCAGGTTTGGAGTCTAACCAAATAAAAATGAGTCTAAACTCTTGTTTGGCATGTATTCATAGAGTAACATTTTTTCATCTCCTTCTATGCAATAACCCAAAAGTCTAACAAGATTCCGATGCTGAAGTTTAGCAATTAAAACAACCTCATTCTTAAATTCCTCCAAGCCTTACCCTGAACCACTCGAGAGCCTCTTTATAGCAATTTCTTGTCCGCCTGGAAATGTACCCTGAGAGGAAACTCCCACAACCATAAGCACTATCCATCATTAATTAGAAACTAGTAAACAAAATGCTATATTGATTGAGTACTAAAAAGGTTAATAACTTGTAAACAGGCCCAAAGCCCCCTTGTCCAAGCTTTTTTGTATCTGAGAAGTAATCTGTAGCAGCTAGTATGCTTTTCAAATTGAAAAATGGTACATCTATGCCTTTTTTCTCATCTTCTCTAAATTGGTCTGAATCTATCAAGTCTTTGACTCTTCGTTCACTGTCATACAGTCGAAATGCTGCGTTTCCTTGATTTCTTTCCCTGTTAACTAATTCTAAAAGATTAATCTTAACTTCAGTCTCTTGCTAGCTAATTTTATGGAAGAAACCAAAATATTGTCATTTTGAAACAAGGATATATGGTTGTTTTTGCACCAGTTACCTTGTCCGTTGGCCACTTCTCTTCTTCTTAAATAATATAAGTAACAGCATGCAATAACCATCAAAGTTGCAACAATCACTGGGATAATTGCACGTAATAGGTTCTTTTTTTTTTTTGAGACACTGCAAGCTCGTTGTGCACAACTTCAAAAATGAAAGAAAACAATATGTAAGATGAATACTATTGGGCCATTGTCAAGATAAAATGGTTGGGTTTCCCACCTGCATTCAATCTAGGTCTGCGATAATAAATATTAAAAATATTCATTTCAGGAAAAGGAATAAGTGAGTGCCTAGAACAAACTATCTAGGCATCCTAGTGGCAGACGGGTTTCAAATTTAAGAGGGGTTTCTTATGATTTCATAATTATCATTGACAATATCGTTCTGAGTATTTATACTCTTGGCAGCATTACAAAATTTATCGTTCATTAACAAAGCAAAATTAAATGTACAGGGCACACTGTTATCATATTGTGCATTAATATAGGATTCTAACCTGGAGTGCAACTGAAATTTGAGGGATCCCATTGGAACTCTGTGTCGCAAATGCACCTTTTTGTTCCACCTTTCTTTGTATGGCAAGTTGAATGTGGCCAATCATCGCAGTCTTTCACTGAATTACAGATTGGAGATAATGGAGGCTTCCACCGGATTTCTAATTCACCTAACATTCCATCTTTAGATGAAAGATATGATTTGGTCACATTAAATGGCAAGTGATTGAGCTCCAGAAGCTTTCTCACTACATCAATAGCTGTATAATTATTCACTCTAATTGTAAATGTTTGTTCTTCAGGTTGAATGATTGTGACTGGATATGTACCACCGGCCAACCCAAAGCTAACTTGGCCAGTGGTATCGTTGCAATTGAAATGTGAGTACATAGGATCACCACAATCTGGTCTGATGCTTAGTGGATAGGGAATTATTGTAGTGCCACAAGGCTCACAATCTCTTTTTGTCAGTTCTGCAAAAGAAATGCAAATATCAACGGGCAATGTAATCATATGCAGTCCTCTAAAATTCCACTGCTTTTATTAGTAACTTTTGTTATTGAAAACACATTAAATATCAATCAGAACAAAACCATTTGTCACCTTCCTTTTTAGAACTAATATTGTTATCATTTGAACCTAAGACCTACCCCAGACTCAACTCCTCGTCTTTCAAAACAGAGCCAAAGCCCAAGGATATTGTGATTTTTTTTTTTTGATAAGAAGGGATATTTTAAGTTGGTACTATTGATTATGCAAGTCCTGGTCTCATAATAACCTAAATATATGGTGCATTTTGTGCTCAAGCTGGATAATTTTAAGTTAATGCAATTATTAAGAATGGCTAGATAAAACAACGATGTGAGCTCTTTCTTGAATTTCCTACTGTATTTTTTTAGACCCTTTAAAACACAATTGGATTAACCTAGTTAATTAGTCAAGTTATTACTTAATCCAAATTCCAAATTTAGGTTATCACAATCAAACAATTATACTCCCTCCGTCCCACTTTATTTGTCCTCTATTACATTTAAGGATGTCCCAAAATAATGTCCTGTTTCTAAAAATAAAAGTCATTAATTTACTAATGTTCCTATTATAGCCCTATTAATTTACTAATTCAATTTTTTGATAAATTTATTTAAGGGTAGTTTTAGAAACTTATACATTTTTAAAAGGTAGATAAAATAATAAATGATGTTCCTTTAAAAAATTTGACTTTTCAAACAGGACAAACAAAATGGGATAGAGGAAGTATCATGTTAGTCCAAATTCCAGATCTAGGTTATCACAATCAAACAATCAAACAATCATATCATGCATAGCAGCAGAAATATAAATAATACAATGATATGATGATCCAGGAAACCAAACCGGTAAAAACCTGGGGAGGATTTAACCTAACTATCCTCAAGGTAAACCTAAATCCACTATGAAAGAATCAAAATTTTACAATAGGACTTAGACCACTAACATCCTATTGCTACCCACTAGTAGAAACTTACTGACACGACCACGTGTAAGCTCTGAGACCACAGACTCCTTCTTTCTTGGATTCTTCAGCAAGTACAAGCACACCCGCTTGTGTTTCTTTAAGCTTCTATGGCAGCAACTGAATGATCATCAAGTTCTTGAACAAATCTCCTCTTGATAACCCTAAACTTGTGTAAAGGAAAACTCCTCACAGATCTCACAAAAGATTTACACAAACCGCAATATGAGCAACCTCTAAAACGTGGCTAGGGTTTGCCTTATATACCTAGGGCAAAAACCTAAAACCCTAAACATTTTAATGAACTAGGGCTGAGTTGGAATTCTGCAGAAAAACGCATTCTACCCGAATTTCGATTGATCGAGCCTAAACTTCGATCAATCAAACTAGGCCGAAATGCACTATCAATTCTGCATCAGCTTGAATCCAACTTTACATAAAAGACACAACTTTGAGCAAGTCTAAACAAGAGTAAACAGCCTGTTTTGGTTATGGTTTGCCAACAATACACATTAGAGTTCTAAATACATTAGTTCCTAAGTCTTTAGAACCTAACAAACTCCCCCTTTGGCAATCCGTGACAAAACACAACTAAAAGCTCAAAGTTTACAAAGAAAAGCCCTTTACAAAAAAAATGCTCATTATAACAAATCCAATCCTAACTACTATCCATTAGTTGCAAGTGTAGACAGCAGCTCAATTGAATCAACTTGTATATTTACTGAAATACTAAACAAAACGCATAAACGTATGTGTGGAAAATACAAGTAAATAAAATAAATTCTTGATTTCACTCAACACAAAATAAAGACATATATCAATGAATAACTCATAAATATAAATCAATAAGCAGTGAAACAAGAAACATATAAAACAAAAATGTATCTCCCCCTAACATGAATAGCCCAACAAAAATATATCAAGAGCTAAAAAGGTAAATAGAAAGTGAAGCACCTAGATACAATCTAATCTCCACAAGCTCCAACAAACAAAAACTCTTCCCCTGAAAACAAAAAACCTCTACAAGTATCTCAAAACCCTAAATGTACTCCCCCTTTTTGTGACGGAATGCCAAAGGGCAACCAAAATCCATCATCAAAAGGAGATGGTGGTGAGGATCGTTGAAACTATGCCAACTCTTCTCGCAAGGCATGGATCTCATCGAGCACGTCCACCAAAATCTGTCCATGAGCCACTTGAATGGTCAAGACATGATCCAACATACGTCAAATGTCTGAATCATCCGAAGTAGTTGGTGGAGGAACATCAACATCAGCAGCAGCAGCAGCACCAGACGCCTCAGCTGTATCAGCACCTATAGAAGAGGGAGGAGCGGGTACAACACCAGAAGACTCACCTCTAGGATGCATACAACCAACTCTCAAGTGAGCAGCCCTCTGCCTAAGGAAGGTGGCACCTATAAAAGCTATAACATGAATGAGTTCACCAGCAGGGAAATCAACTAAACCGAGAAACAACAAAATCCTATGAATGAAAATAGGATGGATAAGAGCATGAGCGACAGCAGAACTCCTATGAACTTCATTTAAAGAACGAAGAAACAAATGAGGAAAATTAATAGACGCACTAGAAACAAAGGCGTACAAAAAACACATCGCTCAAGAGGGATGGTGTGGAGATGAGAAATAGACCACAAAGAATGACACGCTATCCTAAAGAAAAGAGAGGTAGTCTCAATAAACTCAGCAGACGTGATCCGAGGATCTGAACCCCACTAGATAGAAGACCCAGTGATGTATGACATAACGCCATTAAGGGGTGGAGACTCCTCATAAGGATAGACAGGCTCCCTAACGACCAGAACCCCAAGAGCTTCAGCCACTATCCTAGGGGTAATGGTGAACTCAACACCTCGTATCTAATTCCTAACAAGGGTGTTGGAATCATAGATGTGACAAGAGAGATTCAAGAAGAACTCTCTAATCAGGGCGGTCGGGGGTGGATGATCTATCTCTAACAAAGACAACCAGCATCTACTCTCAAAGTTTGCCCTAATGGCAGGATCAACCTCATCTAACACAACAGAACGCTCATCCCAAATCTTTCTCTTACAGTTCAGTTTCTCATAAACCTCTCTGCTTTTGTCATTCCTAAACAACTCACTTCTAGAGGGAGACTCAGAGGAAGTGGAGGGTGTCCTATGAGCTCTAGTCTTCCTAGGCATGGTGCCAAGATAAGGACAAAGACACAAAGCAGAATATAAAAAAAAAAAAAAAAACCAAGGGCAGACAGTAAGTTAGCACCAAAAAAAAAAAAAAATCTATATGATGCATGAATAGTTAAATGTCATGATGCATGCTCTTAGGCAGTGAAATTAAGTTCAAATTCACAAAATTGGCTTGAGCATAGAGTTTCTAACAAAAATCCCAAAAATTTTAGAGAACCACTTGTTCAAATTGAAAAAATTGATCAATTGATCATCACACACAATAGAATACAATTTATAATGATCAAATACATCAAACCAACAAGCCAATTTTATCAGTTTGGACCTAATGAACAAAATCCCCAATTCGGATACATACAAGCCCTAGAAATTTCAATTTCTCAAAATTCATCAAATTGATCAAATTAAACCATCAAGATCAAGTTTGTAACATTCTAGAACAAAAACCCATTGATCAATTTCAGAAAAAAAAAAAGGCTTGAATCATCAAAAACCCCAAATTTGAATAGTGCCAAAAATCCCAATGAAATTCATGAAAACATGAAAATAAATGCAAAAGGAAGGGTATAATGGACTTACCGGCTTAGAGAGAGGAAAAACTTGCAAAAAGAATGGATGAAAACGACAAAAAATTGAGATTGAGCCTTGACCAAGTCGTATGGAGAGAGAAAAGTTAAAAAACTTTTTGAAAAAATGTTTGACTGAACTAAAAATCAGTTTTTAAAAACTTCTCATATGATTTTTGATTGATCGAAATCTTAGATTCGATCGATCGAAACAAATAGAGGCTCATCTAAATTTTTTGAACCAATTTTGATTGATTGAAAAACAAACTCGATTAATTGAAACAGACAGAGACTCACAAATTTTTTGAGAAAAACACAGTTTAAAAAAAAAAAAAAAATTACATTTTAGGAACACCTCAATGCATTGAAATTGATGAACAAAATGCATGAGTATGTGATGAAATGTTTTTCAAAACTAAAAGTTTTAAACCCAGTTTTCCCAAAATTAAGATTTTCAAATATTCTCCATAAATTCTCAAGTATCAAATCTGTTTTGCATAAAAACTCAAAGTATTTGCAAACTTGGTTGGTCAGACCAAAGACACACACAATAACATGTACAATGTTTAGCAAAGAGTAACTTGTGTAGTGTATGCAACTAGTAAAAACTTGAGATATATGTGAGGTGATATGTGAATAGCAATTAAACACAAAGTCTACAAAATTCATCACATAGAATTTGAAAGAGACTATCACCTAAAGAGTTACATCATATAACTCCCACATCTCCTAGATCATAAGCTTGCAATCATGTAAGTTTCTTGATTTAGCCTCATATTGTACACACAAATTTTAATTGTTCAGAAACTTATTAAAATAGCTGGGATAATGTACAAAAATTTTAGCATTTATTTGATTTAACAATAAGTCCAATAATGTACATACCAATTTTAGCAATTAAACCGAGGCTACACCTTATGATCTTTTTATGCATGTGCTACACTTTCTCGGGCACAAAATCTTACGATATGCACTAAGGTGTTCATGATTGGCTAGTGAATAGTGGTGAGATGGTTATTTATGCCTTTCTCAAAAAGTTCAAGTTCGACAGTCAAAGACATGTGACTTTAAGATCAAGACAAAGTGGTCAAAACCATAAACATCTTTCCCACACAACATGCACTACAAAGTTTCAACTAGTAAAGTGCAATAAATAAGCTCATTAAAGCTAAACAAAGTACAAAAGGCATGTTATGTGAAAATAAATTGACCAGCATTGTTTTCAAAACCAAGAAAATAGTGCAAAACACAATTTGCTTTTATTTTATTTTATTTTATTTTATTTTATTTTATTTTATATATATATATATTTGAAAAAAATAGACAAAAACAACTTAGAATGAAATGCATGAATGTTATGCAATGCAAATCCTAGAAACAAAGAAAACAAAAAACAAAAAAAACAATGGTCACAAAGAATATAACAATGAAACACAAGGACCATGTCAAAAGGACTCAATTAGATTGAGCATTTTGCATCAAAAACTTTTTAGATGCACCATGAGTATTAGAGTTCTTATTCACATGGGAATGATTTCCAACTCTAGGATTGGAATAAAGGTTTAGAGCCTTTACCAATTGACCAATGAGTACCATAGGACCTTGTGCTTGAGGCACAGGTACTTTGGTTTGTTTGCTCTCTTAACAGCTTGCAGCTTGCAACTTGTAACAGTTTGGACGAATGTGTCCAGACTTTTCAAAAAAATGACAAACCCATGTAGTAATATTTCTAAGTCCACCTTCTTTGTTTGTTTCTGAATAGTGTCTGGTTTCTATGAATTTGGATCACCCACTTGTATATATTTGGGCAAAATTTGCCAAACAGTGAAAATTCTGAAAAATTTTAGCCGGACAGCACGCGTTGAAACTTATTTAGTTAGTTAGACTGTTTTTGAAAATCGAGTTTGGCAAACTTGACTTTGGGCTGGAATACATACACAATAGTGGCGTTTTTCAAAAACGCCACTATAGGTAACCTATAGTGGCGTTTTCTATAAACGCTGCTATATCCACTAAAAAAACGCCACTATAGTGTTCGTTTTTCAGCCCAAAATTGAGTTTGCCAAACTCGACTTTCAAAAACAGTCTAACTTACTAAATAACTTTGAACACATGCCACGCGTCTAATTTTTTCCCACAAATAGTCTGTTTGGCAATTTTTTCCTATATATTTGCCGCAAATGCATGCTCCTACATAAATATTCCATTTGATCACACTCGATCAAAAGCGATCTGTTGCATTGTAGTATATTCTATTATTCTATTGACCTCGTTTCCAGAAGCATCTAGTTAATTACTATTATTTTATTGACTTTGTTTACAGAAGCATCTAGTTAATTACTTAAGCCTAGTAAACAGAATTAGTAGAAGAAAAATGCTAGGATTACAACCATTTGAACAATTTTTGCCACAACTCGACACATGGCAAGCTGTGAATGGTGAAGAAAAAATAGTGGATCCATTTGAGTTCACATCTTCTCTTCTCACAACTCATCACGTGACAAGTTGTGGCAAAAATCATTTAAATTGTTTTAGTCCTAGTATTGTTGCTAGTTGAAGCCATAAAAATGGAAATGTTTGCATTGAGTAATGCTTGTCAACCCACAAATTAATGTAGGATAACTATTCAAGAGAAATGTCTCTCATGGTGGTTGGCAATTATTGAAAAGACTTAAGGGAAAAGAATTTGTTAACCGAAAAAAAAAGAGCAAAAATTTTAGAGTCATGCATGCTAAATACCATAATATCATTAATAATATATATTTTTTATACTAGAGATACAACAAATTTTGAATATATATACAACAAATAATGTAGAAGTCAGTACACCTTTAGATTTTTTTTTTTTAAAAAAAATCTAATTTAAATCTTGAAATGAATAAAATGGACTAAATTTGAACTAGAGTTGATTATTTTTCTAGTGGTATAGCCTACTCTCTTTTATTAGGAGAAAACACTATTCAGATCCACCCCTCCATTATTGTAACCAACGAATAAAAAATTTTTTAAAAAAAAAGAGAGGAAAAATTCAATTTATACCATAGAGTTTAAGAGTAGTCCAACTTTGAAAAAATTATTAAAAAAAAAACATTTGTAAGGATATTATTTCGTAAAGTATGCAAATTGTTTGTTCTTTATTTATTTATTTTTAATTATAGAAAAAATTATTTTGTTACTTCCTACTTAAAATTTGTTATTGTGACCTATGCAATAAATTTATCGATTTCATGTTTTTATTTTTCAAATAAGATATGAAAAATCAATATGTTTGAACATTATATATTCTATTGTCCTCATTTCCAAAAGTAGAGTCACAAGCATAGTAAACAGAATTAGTCAAAGAAAAATACTAGGATGACAACAATTTACACAATTTTTGCCACAACTTGTCATGTGGTGAGTTGTGAAAAAAAAATTGTGGGTTCATGTGAGTCCACATCTTCACATCTCACAACTCACCATTTTGCGAGTTATGGCAAATTAAAAATTGTATAAATTGTGCTGGTCATAGTATTGTTGTTAGTTGAAGCCATCAAAATGGAAACTTTTGCATTGAATAATTCTTGTCAACACACAAATTAATGCAGAATATCTATTCAAGAGAAATGAAATTCTAGTGGTGGTTGGTAATTATTGAAACTAGTATGTAACTCATACTTACACATGGAAATGATGAATTGTAGTGGTGCTATTGATGTTAGCTTGGGTTATAAAAACATATAGGATATTAGTTTGACCATTTAGAGGTACTAAAATAGTTTTTTCTTGCAATTTTCATAATATTGGTTTCGTCAAGTTTCTTATTACACTACTATTATGTATATAATTTTGAAAATCATTATTAGATACTACATATATAATATCAATTTACAATCACTGTCCGTGAAATTCTACTAAATACAACACAAAATAAAAGAATAAATTGGTCCAATAGTATCTCCTAAATTGAATGGGGATAGGTGCATGGGATCGTTTAGCTCAATTACAATTTGTTATGTTCAAGATCCTAATATACAAAATATCCTAACACTTAACAGCCAATTAGTGACAATTATGAAGTAACAGTTGTATAAATAGGCATATAGACTTCATTGATTGATTTTGATTAGTGAATTGATTGCCCTAAGTGCTATTTTGAGAACCTTGAGTTCTTTGTAGAGGTGTTATCCACCTGTTCGTTGTTCTAAGCAACCCAAGCGATTTTCCTAAGTTCTGAACCACTAATACAGTCCCTACACAATTCCCTGCACCAGAAGCAAGGGGATTTTGGGTAGATACGGTAAAAAATTTAATAGAAAATATAAATACAAGAAGTTCTTTAAAATAGCAATAGTCCAACCGCAATTTAAGACATTTCAAATCCAAACATGGGAAAGGATTTATAGTTACCTGAATTATACAGCAATGGAATTAATTAAGGAAAAATATTTGCATTATCTCCTTGTAGATTGCAAGAGGAATTATAAAGAGAATAACGAGATTCAAGAGAACCGTAACCATGAATCATCGTCCTTCTAGACTATTCGTTAATTCATTATTTGATTCCGGTCTACTAGAAGAAGTTGAGCTGGATTGGTCTCTCCTTATGGAAAAGGCTGGTTGTTTGGGAGTTGGAAGGTTCACAGTTTCACCATCAAGCATCTTGATAATAATTGACATGGTGGGGCGATCACTTGGGTCATGTTGTACACATAAGAGACCAATATTTAGGCACTTCACAAACTGATCTGCAATGCAAGTATCTCGTAGGGTCTCATCCATTAAATCCAACATCTTGCCATCGGTCCACAATCTCCATGCCTATGACAGTAAACAAACATTGGTATGAAGTAAAAAAATTACCAAAGCATAGGTTACTAGAAAAATCAATACACCTCCAGAGGTAGTGTTGCAATCGAAACTGAAGTACATAGGATCACCACAATTTGAGCTAGTGCTAAGTGGATAAGTGATCATGTTTGTACCACAAGGCTCACAATTTTGTACAGTTGGTTCTGCAGAAATATCAAGTTTCAAATTGTGAATAAACTCAAACAAATAAAACTTGGTCTTATTTACATATAATGAAATTGCCTAGAATTGTAAATCCATCTGTCCACAAACCGACAGCCCATAGTCCCATGGGCCGTGGTTGATTGGGTTAGCATTTTATATTTTGTTCAGTAAAGATAATTGATATTTTCAATTATCGGCTCATCTTGAAAAAATAATTTGGTTATTATGTAGAACCATGCTCCTTGTCAAATTCATTATAAATAAATTGACTAAGTTGTTAGTAGTTACGCTCTGTTTGTTTCAACATAAACATTTTCTGAAAAATTGTTCATTTTTCAAAGAGCATTTTCTAGAAAACTGTATCATTTTTCAGTGTTTGGTAATGACCTTGAAAATAAGCTTGAGAATGTTTTCTGGTGTTTGGTATGCAAATTTTTATTTTTATTTTTTATATTTCTTGTGTAATTTAAAACATGTGTATTATGTAAACTAACTAATGTAATCAATATATATATATATATTAAAAAAAAATGAATTTGGTTTTCATACTAAAATTTTGACAATAGATACAATCAAAATTAGTTGTCAAATTTTCATGATCTCTATCACTCATCTTGCTCATATATATGGACAGTAACGTCCATATATACATACATACATACACACACACACACACACACACACACACACACACATATATATATATATATATATCTCAACCATTTGTATATATACATAAAATTGACATAGGAATACATCTTTAATAAGTACAAATAACAATAACTTTTAATTGTCTATTCTTTTTGCTGGTACACTAATTGTATGTCTTTAATATTACTCGAAATTATATATTTGTATAATGTATCTACATAATATATTATTACTGCATAGTATCTGCATAATATATCTACCAACAAATACAATTTCCCTGAATAATTATCATTTATTATATAACAATATTATTAATTTACTGTAAAGATTATCCTATGTAAAAGCAATTTAAAGCTGTATAGGCACTATGTTTAAAATTTTCGTCTTTTACTTCATTCATTCTTTCTTCTTCTTTTTTATTTTTTATATTTTATTAGCACTTTTATGTGCAAAAAAGAATTACCTGCAATCCATCAAACCAAAAATTTCTTAGAGAAAAAAATAAAATCAAGTTTGAAATTCAAAGTAAATAATTGGGATTTTGGTAGAGAAGAATGAAATAATTACCGCTGCAAATATGTTCTCCTTTGCAAGTTGGTAGAGAGGAATGAAATAATTACTGAGTAATGAGGGGAAAAAGAAAAAGCTAATTAGAGAACTGTGTTATAAAGGGGAAGAGAAACATGGAGAGAGAGAGAGAGAGAGAGAGAGAGAGAGAGGGAGAGATCTATGGAAGAGGGGAGACCAGAGTTAGTGACAGTGAGGGTGTGAGGAAAGAAAAAGAAAAGGGAAGAGAGAAAGAGTGAGAGAGTGTACCATGAGAGAGAGATTGTTTTCCAAAATTTTTTTTTAGAAAACAACCTATAGAAAACAAGCCTTATTTTTATTAAGATTTTCCATTGACTAAAGATAGTTTTCCATTGACCAGTTTTTTTTGTGTTACCAAACACTGGAAAATGTGAAAAACTATCTTTACAGAAAGTTTTCCAATGAAACAAACAGAGCGTTAGTACTATTATTGTGCCTCTTTAACATTTTGTATAGACTTGGGCTTGGACTATAAATAGCTGGAAGGTTTTCTAACCTTTCTACTTCATATTCAAGACGCTTTCTAAATTTCCTAAAGTACAATACTGCGTTAGTAGGTTCAAGCAAATTTATGTAATTAAAATCGACCAGTTAGTACAGTACCTATATCCGAAATCGCTACACGGATGGAGACGTTATAACCATGAACATACTCCTCTTGAAGATTAACCAACTCCTGCGTCCAAATCCAGCATGGCATTGAGAAGTTTTGATTATATCTATAGGAATTGCAGTCGCAGTTTTTAAGGCAGAACTCTTTGCATTCTGTTTCGTTTCCAACCTGATACCTTTGTTCTGGTTTTCCCCATATATTCATCATCGTTAAGTTTAAGAAGGTGTCGCCACAGGACATCGAATTTCTGGTGCACCCATCTGAAAAATCTCCAGAATACCACTACTGAGCAACATGGGGCATGAACCCTCGCAAACATTTGCATGGCAATTTATTATTGTTTAAATTACAGCAACCAAATTTTCCACAAAAATTGTAAACATAACAATTGTCACTCGGATCCGCAGCTGACAACGACGAAGTCCCGTTTGTGCTCTGTTCCCAATAATCTATTTTCCCACTAAAATTCATCACCAACCTTGCATTCCCAAAACCACGACGATTTTGACCTTCTGTCGTTGAGACGATAGAGTAATACGCACCATCCTGCAAGCTTTTCCAGTAAATCATCCCCTCTTTGTTGACGGTTTGTGTGTTAGGATTTCCTACTGTATCTAGCATAAAAGTGAAGTTCCCGGTTCCAGGGTCATCACGGTCTCTCCAAGAAGTCAACTTCGAGTTTACATCCATAGTCATGTTTGGGAGAAATGTATCAGTTGGATTTTTAAAGCTCTCCCATAGAGTTGTCTCATTATTGTATAGCGCCAGGTTTCCAGAATCCGTGAGATTCACAATCCTGTCTGTAGTTGTACACGGATCACACCAATGAACCTTCCCACTACTCATATCTAATACCGTGAGGTTGCCGTCTGTTGTAAATCCGAAAGCTCCAGTAGTAGTATTGATAAGCGGGCTATCACGATTGGCAACCCATACAACTATTTGCTTATGCGACGTGTACCATATTCCAACATATCTTTTGTCTCCAGAACTTCAAGTTGGACCAAAGAATCCTAATTCAAACTTTCTTCCAGGCGAAACCAGAGTTTCTTCATAGTCTCTAATCCACTCACCATACCTCAAAGAAACTCTATCAGCGCAACAAACATGGAAGGAACACAGAAGTACTGGTATGTACAAGATGAACATGGAACACAGCATGCAGTTTGCTGACCATCCTTTAATTACGGTGATTGCTCCCATTTTTCAACTTTCTACTACCATGATGAAAAAAAGCACACGCACAAGTAGAATTTACTTTGTTGTTAGAAGCACAGTGTCGGTGTGGTTGCTGATCATCTAATTTCAGCAACTCCTGCTGTTTAGGCTTTGTTGTTAGAAGCACAAAAGTCATCTTGCTTTTTCTTTGGAAGGTGTCTTAGGCGTGTCTTAGACACTGAAGAGAAAAAGGAAAAGCTGAAGCAAAATAGAAAGATATTCGGTCTTTGAGTGAGATATTCGGTTTTATTTATTTCTCTCTTTTGTCGATTGTTAAACTACGTAAAATCAATTCACAATTGGTGCAGCAAAACTAATTTATGAAATTTACAAATGAAAGTTTTCCCTAATGAGAAATGAGAAATAAAAAATATCAAATATCAAATTGTGCCCAAATAGAAACTGTTCATCATGAGGATAATGTCCCTTACACAGAAGCTTACCATAGATATTAGATGACGTAACATAGAGAAGATGAGAATAAAAAATAAAAAAATAAAAAGATCGAAGAAATCGATAGATACGAGTATTTGCTTTTATTGAATGATGTATTTGAGTATTTTTGTGCTATGATTTTATTATATTAGTGTCAAGTATAAGTACAATTGTACGAGGGGTTAAAGTCTAAAAATTAACTCCACGTAGGGGGCAATATGCTATTAAGCCACAAGGTAATTGGTATTTGCAGAAGGTAATTGGTATTTGCAGACCTGTTTGCGACAGGAAGATCCTCCAACCCGTTTCAACTGACGTCTCTACATAATGCACACGAGGGTTACGTGGTTCAGCCTAACGGCATACATCTACGGAGGAAATCCTAAAGGGCTACATCAATAATATATTATGGTATAGTACTAATCCTGTGTTACAATGAATCATAACATGTGTATATATAGTAGACTAAACCCTAGACTAATAAACTTCTAGTACAAGTAGGAGGCTTATCTTGCACACAAAGTAGAATTAGGCTTAGGCTTGGGCTTATGCTAATGGGCTAATATATCTCTAACACTCCTTCTCAAACTCAAGATGGAAGCTTGATGAAATCTTGAAATTTGATAAGGTTGAGAAGATCCCTTGAATGAAGTTTGACTTTGTGACGGTAGTTTGAGGAAGGCAATGGTCTTGCAGTGTTGATGCGACTTCTAATGGTGACATGACTATACCAAACAATTTTGACGGTAGCAATAGGAAGCCAAAGAAGATGAATGCAACTGAGAAAAAAAAAAAAAAAAAAAAAAAAACTGGGGAAGACAAAGATTGCTCTTAAATATACCGCAAGGACAAAAAACCATGGCCACAAGAAGGTGGCTCTAATACCATGTTAAATATTAGCATTGATACATCATATTGAATATGCTAATATAGATACGGAAACGAAAGCATAAAGTATAGAACACACTAACACACGAGGGTTACGTGGTTCAGCCTAACGGCCTATATCCACGGAGGAAACACTAAAGGGCTACATCAATAATATATTATGATGTAGTACTAATCCTGTATTACAATGAATCATAACATGTGTATATATAGTAGACTAAACTCTAGACTAATAGACTTCTAGTACAAGTAGGAGACTTGACTTGCACACAAAGTAAAATTAGGCTTGGGCCTATGCTAATGGGCTAATATATCTCTAACACTCCCTCTCAAACTCAAGATGGAAGCTTGATGAAATCTTGAAATTTGATAAGGTTGAGAAGATCCTTTAAATGAAGTTTGGCTTTGTGACGGTAGTTTGAGGAAGGCAATGGTCTTGCAGTGTTGATGTGATTTCTAACGGTGGCATGACTATATCAGAGAGTTTTGATGGCAGTAGTAGGAAGCCAAAGAAGATGAACGCAGCATAAAAAAAATACCAAGGAAGACAAAGATTGCTCTTAAATATACTGTAAGGATAGAAAACCATGGCCATAAGAAAGTGGTTCTGATACCATGTTAAATATTAGTATTGACACACCATGTTGAATATACTAATATTGATGCGGAAGTAAAAGTATAAAGTATAGAACACACTAACACACGAGAGTTACATGATTCAGCCTAACGATCTACATCCACGAAGGAAACCCTAGAGGGCTACATCAATAATATATTATGACATAGTACTAATCCTATGTTACAATGAATCATAACATGTGTATATATAGTAGACTAAACCCTAAACTAATAGACTTCTATTACAAGTAGGAGACTTGGCTTGCACACAAAGTAAAATTAAGCTTGGGCCTATGTTAATGGGCTAATATATCTCTAACACTTATCTCATGTCAATTCATGAATAAACCATTGAGGGCAATGACATAAATTTCTACAACCTAAATAGTAGTTTTGTTACACAAAGCTCAATTATTGGAGATGCATATTGACTTGCATTGACGGGGTTCTCAAATTCCTCCACTCATCTTTCTCATTGTTTTTTTTCGTTATTTTCATTGGCTTTACTTTCTTGTGTTGATTTTAAGAATTGGACCATTCACCTACTTCATACATACTGTGAAGCAAATGGTTGTGCAGATTGTAGACGCATTGGCAAAAAAGGGGTAGAGATCAACGTCGCATTTTGGAAACATATGACACATGCCCTCCTTTTGTTTATCTAGCTATTGTATGGCATATACGGTAGATAAGGTGAGGACTAGTAGATTTTTTCCCCTAGATCACTTTCATCTATGAATTAAAATAAGCCAACACAAAATAATAATAAAAAAGCAAGACTTAGGTACAGTACTTAGGTGCTGTTTTTTAAGTTTCCTTTTTAAGATTCTGCCATGTGGATTTTTTCTCATGGGATGAAAGTGTATTTTTTAGTTAAGTAACCACATGGCTAAATCTTAAGAGAGAAATTTAAGGAACGGCACTTAAGGTACTCTACCTAAGTTTTATCTATAATAAAAAACTTATCTATACAATAATAAAATTTTTTTTTATTTGTGATAAATAGAAGTTTATAAACTAAAATGAAAACAAAACCGTGCGAAGCACAGATTAACAACTAGTGGTACTAAAAGTTCAATCTTAATTCAAAACGATTCCTAAACTCCTCTTATCTACTAGTAAAATAAATAAATTTTCATAAGATGAAACTTTATAAGCTTGGTAATTGTAACTACGGTTTTGAAACTCAGACCGTTTAATGAACCAAGAAAGGGAGAAGTTCTTTCTCAAAAAAAAAAAAAAAAAAAAGAAGGGAGAAGTTCAAGGTTTTTGAAGTTGGACCGAGGTTCAACCGAGGTCAAACCATGATGTGTCATTTAATTTTTTAAATATATTTGATACTTAAATTGATTTATATTTATTAATTTTTCATTCGTAACCAACAAGATGTGTGTGACCCAATGGTTTGCATGTTGGACATGTTACTTTCACAAAAGTGACACATGCTTGACCCAAATTTGAAGGAGACAGAAAGTTCCTAAATGACCATCTTAATCAAATAAGTTTTTAATATTTCAATAGGAAAGCTAATCTATATCTATATATATCTTAAAAGCTGAAGTATAGCATTTATTGTTGCTATGCTCCAGTTAAGCAACATCAGCGTCCATCCATGTCATTATCCTTTTTTCTTTTAACATTTCTCCCTCTCTTACTTTTTCATCTCCTCACTACCCTCTATCTTAATATCATTATTGATATTTTCCTTCATCTTCCTTTATTTGGCTCTTCTTATTTATACCCTCTTACTATAAATTTGTCATCCTCTCTTCCATTCTTTACATAGTTTTCACTCACAAAAAGATTATTTTTCTCTGTCTCTCTGAATTTTTTGGTATATTTTATTTTTATTATTCTTACATCTCTGCTTTAGGTTGATAAATTTTTATGTTTTTTAGAACTCTATAATTTAGGTTGATGAGATTTATTTTGTGTTTTAAGTTTTTTTTTTCTTTGATTGTTAAATATTATCCTATTGTATTATAAAGAATTAAATATAATATATAAAAAATAATATTATTCTATTACATAACATGATTTGGATAATTTAGTGATTATTTTTATATCTTCTTTTTTTTTTTTTTTACTTTTTTTTCTCATCTTATTTTATTCAACATTGAAATAAGATGAGATCCTCTGTATTGTTAAATTATTTATATATTCTCATCTTTTTTATATTTTAAAAATTAAAAATATAATATTTTACACTTTCTCCAATCTTTCTCATTCCCTTTATCTTTTCTTCTCCCCAAACCCTCTACCAAACCCTTTACCTTAATATCACTCTTCCTTTTTCCATTT
This sequence comes from Quercus lobata, assembly GCF_001633185.2. NCBI lineage: Eukaryota > Viridiplantae > Streptophyta > Magnoliopsida > Fagales > Fagaceae > Quercus > Quercus lobata. Next base: position 34,776,830 of record NC_044911.1, read on the forward strand.
ATCTCACTTTATTTTGTTTCTTCTTATTATCCCCCTCTTAGCGTAAATTTGTCATTCACTCTTCCATTCTATCCATAATTTTTCCTCACAAAAAGGTTATTTCTCTCTCAAATTTTGGTGGACTTTTTAATTTTTCTTGCAAATTTGTTTTAGGTTGATAACTTTTTGTGTTCTTTAGAACTTTATTTTAGGTTGATTCGATTTAGTTTTGTATTTTTAAGTGTTTTTTTTTTTTTTAAAACTTTTGTAAGGTTGAATTTAAACAACCATTTTGTTGGCTTTATTCCATACCAACTTGCTTGTAATTCAGCATTTAGAAATCCTGTATTTAGGTGGGAATCATGTAAGGGTAGTGTATGAGAGAGTGTGAAGAAAAGCTTAGAAGTGTGCAACTCAGCAGGGCCTCGTGACTAGATCTCGCGACTGGCTCGCAGCTGGCAAGTTGCCAAAAGAGGCACACATTTGAAGCATGCAGAGGAGCTGAAGAGTCACGCCAGCTGTTACACTATAGGACAAAAGTCCTAAGCTGGCCAGGCAGTTAGCTCGTGACTTGAACTCTCAACTCAGTCCAGTTGCGAGGCCAAGTCGCCAGACCACTTTGTTTGGGAAAATCTGACCTTTCGCATTCCAAACACACACTAGTATAAATACCCCTTATACCCACTTATTGTAGAGAGCTTCTAGAGAGAATTTTGAGAGAGAAACCCTAGAGAAAAATAAGATTGACTCATCCACAATCTTCATCATTTGATTCTCCAAATTCCTCTACTCTCACCCTCTCCATTGTTACATCCTTAAGAGGTACATTTACCAAAACATTTTCTCACCATACCCATATCTGTGAGAAGGCTATTTGGTGCTTAGGAAGTAGTTAGGAAAGGACCAATTGATATTGGTTGATGCTATGGGCTATAGTGGAATCCAGTAAGCTAGAGAAGACAAAGGTTCGACGTAACCTCGTTGGAGCAAGAAGCTTAGGGAGCTTAGGTACACTGGGTAGATTAGGCTTTGAGGGTCTTCTGCTGTTCATGTATTCTAACTTCATTTTCTAGTAGATTATTGATCGCTTGGAGGGCGGTGGAGAGGTTTTACGCTGAGAACTTCGATTTCCTTTTCGATAACACATCGTTGTGTTTTCTTTGTGTTTACATCTCTCTTCCCTTAATCTTTGCCATTTAATTTCTGCTGTTGATGTGATTTTATTTGGTTTAGATTGTTTTATCAATTCTGTTTTAAGCTTATGTTCATATTCCGCACATACATTGTTTGATAATAAGCTTGAATTGATAATTTGTAATTTGGGGGTCTAAACATTCAAGGTGTTTTACACACTATTTGAACATTCAATTAGTATCAGAGTGGGTACACCTGTTGTGGTTTAAATACCTAAGTGTGATCCTTGACCCCTTGTGTTTGTTTGTCATGGATAGTGCTTTGTATGCCTCTATGCATGTTTTGGATGTTGATGATTGTAACATGTCACGTGCTTGTGAAAATGTCTCTATAAGTGATAATCCTCATGATTGTGATGCTATGTTACATGAATCCTTGGGTGATGTTGATATTCCTAACATGAAACTCTTGAAGAAAAAGGCTAAGAGGTTTAATAAGGATTTGAGCAAGTTATTTTGTAAAAATGATGAATTGATTGCTAAGCTCAATGAATCCAACAAATTGGTTAAAAAATATAAGAAACTTGCTAAAAATTCTCTTGAAAAGTTGAAAGAGTTTGAATGTTTGAATATGGACTTTGATGCTAAACTTATTTTGTCTAACAAACTTGTTGATGAGCTACAATGTGAAAATGAATATCTTAAGATGCATGCCAAGTGTTTGATTGCTGAACCTATTTCTAAAAAGGATGAAAATATTTGTTGCAATCATGTTGTGGTACCCGAATTTATGCCTATTGTGTGTTCTATCTCAAAGGACAAATCGATGTACATTTCTCCACATAAAAGAAATCAAAAGATAAAGAGAAAGGTTGTTAAGTCAAAACCTCCGTTTAGGTCTCAACCTAAGGCTTTGGGTGGATCTAAGTTTGTTCCAACTTGCCACCATTGTGGTGTGATTGGTCATATAAGACCTCAATGTCATAAGTTGAAGAGGGAACAAAACCATGTTGCTAGATCCCTTCCCAAAAAGCCTAGTGGACCTAAACACATTATGTATCACCATTGTGGTGCTTCAGGTCATCTAAGACCTCATTGCTCTAAGTTTCATGCTCTTAAAAAAATCAAAAGAAAAGAGAAACTTGAGCTTCTTGAAAGTTGTGCTAAAAAGGGTAAACCAGTTTTGAGTGAAAACAGCATGTTGTTAAAGAAAATGTTTAATGCTCTTAACTCCTTGACTACGTGCATCTTCAGTTCTCATTCTTCCAAGCCTCGTCTCACTTCTTTTGAGACATTCATTCCAAACAATCGTTCCGTTTGGATAAGGAAGGGTTCCTATGGTTGAGCTTTTGCTCTTTTGGTCCTTGATCTAATTCTTTCGATCTTTGTAGGACCCTTCATGCATTAAATGTCATATCTTCATGCATTTTGTGCATCTTGCATTTATTTGTATGCATTGCTTTTGTTTTTATCTTACTTTTTTTGTTTTAGTTTTGTGCGAGTAAAAAATCCAAAACCACATAAAAAGTGAAAAATTCAAAAAGTTTGATTGTATATGTTTGAGTACATATTATATGTGAGTTTTGCCTTGTACCTCTGTACAAATGGTTTTGTGCATTTACGAGCTTAGCTTGTTCTTTATGCACTTATATATCTGTGGAAAAAATCTTGACATCTATGTGTGTTTGTCGTAAATCGATCTTCAAGCTTGTCATGAATGATTAGTCAATTGTCATGTTGGTTTTATACATGCATAGACTTGTACCTATATATCTTCCCACTCTTTTATATTTTTGCTTAAAGAGCTCAACCGATGTAAATCTCAAAATGAAAAGAGATAATGAACTACAAAAGCTATCGCACATACTAGTATTCGACTAAGAAAAAGGAAAAACGACTTTTATGAAAAATGTATAATCCCCAAAAAACCAAAGGCTTGTTCATCAAATTGAAATATCAAAAATTTCAGGCATCAATCTCAAAATGAGATGTATTGATTCAAAATGATCAAATGTTATTAATCAGAAAGAAGCCAAATGAAAAGTTTCAAAGATATGTAATCATTTTCTTGTTGGAGATCATATATGTTTATTTCTATAATTGAGATAGACCACTTGACTTAGTACTAATTGTGTATGACTTGATTGAATTAATCATTAGAGCTTCACTTTAGACTAAGGACTATTCCACATTTGATACACACACACTACACACATGCCTAATGTTCAATGAATGCCTTATTCATTTGTTCAATTGTACTTATTTAAATGTGATGTGTGTGTGCTCAACTATATATGGATCAATCCAAAAAGATTTTTGATAATTTTATATGTATTTGAAAGTGATTTTTATCACTCTTTGTATTCATGTTTAGTACTTACTTTGTTTTTCATTGTTTAAACATGTTCTGTGTTGAAAAACAGGTGTTAGTGTTTTTCGTGACTCACCTCGCGACTCGCGAAAATTTTCGCTCACCAGTCACGCAACACAAGTCGCAAGTTCATCCAGAAGCTTTCGCGACTCATCTCGTGACTCGTGAAAATTTTTGCAACTCACTTCGCGACTCACCTAGTCGCGAAACTTATTTTAAAGAGTTTTTCGTGGGAAACTTATTTTAAACCTCTCCCATCCTCTTTTAAACCCCTTTTTCAATATTTTTACATCAAAACTCAATCAATTTGAATGGTTTTTCATTCCATTAACATCTCTAAGGTAATTTTAAACTCTTTTCATTGATTTGGATCCTTAGATTATGTTTTGGAGAGTTTTTGTGCTCTTGGTTGGGATTTTCATCATAGGATTTGGGGAAACATAATTTTTGTCAAATTTTTGTATGGGATTGGTTTCTTTTGATGATTTGCTTTGGATTTTGGCCTTTTGTGGCAAAAAAAACTTGTATTAAGGGTGAATTTCATGATGTTCATGCATTGTTTTACATTGTTGTTCTTAGTGTGCATGTTAGGTGTTTGATAAAATGCCTCTTAGGCATTTTCTCACTTGTTTGGACTTCGATGAGTACCAAACTTTGAAGTTTCTTATGTTTCCTCATTAGAAACATGTTTGGTTCATTGATTGTGTATTTAACACATCTTGCCCCACATGTGCATTTTCCATACATTGGTCATGCATTGCACATAGCCACCTCTTGCACACACCTTTGCTACCCGTGTCATGCATTGGTCTATACCTTGTTTCTTCATCCTAGCATGTCATGTTTACCTTATGCTTTGCAACATTTTGTTTTATTTTTGGTTTGAGCTTCATTTTCTCATTCATCTCACACCCCTTATGCATTATTATAATTGTTCGTATCTTCATCTCTTGCCCTCGTTTCTTCTTGACCCTTTGTCTATTCGTGACAAAAAGGGGGAAAGTATACTCTAGAGAGTATACTGGAGAGTTTTTGTCATTTCTATATGACTCTTGTGCACATTCTTAGGGGAGAAATTCTATTTCTAGTGCACGTTTGTAGGGGGGAGAGATATTCCATAGGGGAGATGCATATACCAAGAGGGAGAATATATTGTGTTTATGTTTGTTTTTTTGTTTGCTTATGGTGCTTTGAGTTATGTTTAGTATCTATGCTTTGTTGTTCTCATTGCGTCGTGTTTGTGTGTTGGACATGCATACATCCTTATGCTATTGTGTTTCATTGAATGCATGTTCGGATGATCATTTACTTTGCTTTGTGATCATTGTAGTCATTTCTATATGACTACTTTGGTGTATGGTCAAGTTGCTCATATGTTTCACATTATGTTTACTTTATCGCAATTTACTTGTTATATTATACTTGTCCTGTTACTACTTGCTTTACCTTGAGGGTCTAATGTGTTTTGTGCAAGTGTTTCAGGTTATAGGTATATATGTTCCAAGTTTATCACAGCTCCTATGATTCATGATAGGGGGAGAAAGAGAGAAAGAGTTTTGTGTTATATTAACTATGTCTTTGCTTTGCTCATAGTTCATGCTTATACTTAGCTATTTAAAATATATTGTTTTGTACCCATGCTTTGTAGTGTAGTACTTGTTGATTAATGTTATGCATTTTCTTTAAGTACATCACTCTTGTACCCTTTGTTAGATTTTAAATCCTTAATGCAATTACCTTGAGTTGTTGCATTGGTTGAGTGTTGGACATGCAAATGATACTTTACATTGAGCTTATTAGCTTGCATGTCCAGATGTTCATTCCTTGAATGAATCAGCATTGTGGTCACTATTTATAGTGATTGTTTGTTTTTGATCAAGCCATGGTTTATTGCTTAATTCTATTTTGCTTGATCGCATTGTGCTTGCTCTATATGCATTACAAGTTTTCTGCATACAATGATCATATTGTGTTGTTGTTTCTCAGGAGATACTTGTACTTATGGTTCAAGAGCTACACAGATTCTAGAGTTAGGTGTGGGTGAGTTTTTTTTAACTGTTCCCAACTCACATGTTAAGTCCAGAATTTGTTTTAGGGTTTTGTCACGGAATAGCCAAAGGGGGAGATTGTAAGGTTGAATTTAATCAACCATTTTGTTGGCTTTATTCCGTGCCAATTTGCTTATAATTCAGCATTTAGAAACCCTGTATTTAGGTGGGAATCATGTAAGGGTAGTGTGTGAGAAAGTGTGAAAAAAAGCTCAGGAGTGTGCAACTCAGTAGGGCCTCATGACTAGATCTCGCGACTGGCTCGCGGCTGGCAAGTCACCAAAAAAGGCACACATGTGAAGCATGCAGAGGAGCTGAAGAGTCACGCCAGCTGTTGCACTATAGGACAAAAGTCCAAGGCTGGCCAGACAGTTAGCTCGTAACTTGAACTCGTAACTTAGTCCAGTCGCGAGGCCAAGTCGCCAGACCACTCTGTTTGGGAAAAACTGACCTTTCACATTCCAAACACACACCAGTATAAATACCCCTTATACCCACTTATTGTAGAGAGTTTCCAGAGAGAATTTTGAGAGAAAAACCTTAGAGAAAAACAAGATTGACTCATTCACAATCTTTATCCTTTAATTCTCCAAATTCCTCTACTCTCACCCTCTCCATTGTTACATCCTTGAGAGGTACATTTGCCAAAACATTTTCTCACCATACCCATATCTGTGAGGAGGCTGTTTGGTTCTTGGGAAGCAGTTAGGAAGGGGTCAATTAATATTGGTTGATACTATGGGATATAGCGGAATCTGGTAAGCTAGAGAAGACAAAGGTTCGGCGTAACCTTGTTGGAGCAAGAAGCTTGGAGGGCTTAGGTACATTGGATAGATTAGGTTTTGAGGTTCTTCTGTTATTCATGTATCCCAACTTCATTTTCTAGTGGATTATTGACCGTTTGGAAGGCGGCGAAGAGGTTTTACGCCGAGGACTTCGATTTCCTCTTCGATAACACATCGCTGTGTTGTCTTTGTATTTGCATTTCTCTTCCCTTAATCTTTGCCATTTAATTTTTGTTGTGGTTGTGATTTTATTTGGTTTAGATTGTTTTATCAATTCTTTTTTAAGCTTATGTTCATATTCCGCACATACATTGTTTGATAATACACTTGAATTGGTAATTTGTAATTTGGGGGTCTAAATGTTCAAGGTGTTTTACACACTATTTGAAAATTCAACTTTGATTGTTAAATGTTATTATATTATATTGTAAGGAATTAAAGATAGTATATAAAAATTATTATTATTATATTACATAGCATGCTTTTGATAATTTGGTGTTTATTGTTATATATTTTATTTTTACTTTTTTTTTCATCTCATACTTTTTTATTCAACATTTAAATTTAGTTACATCCTCCATATCATTAAATTATTTATATTCCTTCTACTTTTTTATATTAAAAAATTAAACATATAATAATTTACTTAAATTCAATAAATAAAATTGTCCTTATGTGGAGTAATGCTAGGGAAACACTCATTCTCACACCTAATACGTTAAAGGAAAATGGAATACAAAACAAATGTCAATTTAGGAACACTTAATTAAAAAAATAATAATAATGAGGATATCAAACAAAATAGAGAAAAATACTCATACACCCCCTAAACTTTAGAGGAGTAGTCATAACATCCCTTGAACTTTTATTTTAGCCAATTTACTCCTCAAACTTTACAATTCTGCCAAATTAATACATCAATTGGTCTACTGTTACTAGACATGGCAAAACGGGCGGGTCGGATTGGGTTCAGGTCGGGTCAATCGGGTTACGGGTCAAACGGGTTGCGAGTCAAAAACAGGTCATTTAAGCGGGTTAAAAATGGGTTCAGGTTGCGGGTTGGGTCGGGTTGACCCGTATTTTTCACATGAATTTTTTCTTTATAAAGAAAACAACATGTATTTGCCATTTTAAAAGTCATGCAACAAATGACTTGATCTAAAATGCATTACTTTGAATTCACTACTTATATCAAGAATGAACTATGCTTATTAATACTTATTCAATAATTTTAAAATTATATAAATCCTAACATTGCTATTTAAAGCAAAATAAGTAAAACAAATACACAAGTTTTATTTCTACACAATATCAACATCCCAAAATATAAAACAAAATCACAAATGACTTATTGAATAATTCATTTGACAAAGAATAAAAACATATAAGAAATTTACAATCTTGAAAATTAATTTTATAATCTATTGTCAATTGTGGTTGGCACTCTATTTCAATTTGAAATATACATTAAAGTTTGATTGTTTACTTATTTATACGTGGTCTCTTTCATGAATATCATATCATTGTTAAGCAACACACATTCTAGGAAATATCATAATTTACTTTGAAAAGCCATTTATTTTGTATATAAATTGTTAAAAAATAGGTCTAAGCATTCATAATTTATGTTAATTTGATACTTTGACTTTACTATTTTCACACCTGTGAATATTTCTCACACATGTCTACAATTTTAAATCTATGTTTTTACTGTATTATAACTAGATTATCTTGGCATGTATTTTGCTATTTGATATCTAAAAATATTTACTCATTACAGAATGCTTAATCATTCATCTTTCAATTAATTTGCATGTAGTTATGTAAATGTCTCAATTATTTCCTTAAAGCTCACAACAAACAATTAAACAAATATTGTCTTAATTTCATTATTTTTTTTACCAAAAAAAAAGTTTTAAAAAATGATGCGGGTCGAGTTGGGTCGGGTTTGCCCAAAAAAAACACGAGTTGGGTCACGGGTCAACTCGTTTTTGCTTCGGGTCAAAAAAATTAGGTTTGGCTCAAGTATTTTTCGGGTCGAGTTGGGTTGGGTCAGAAAATTCTAACTCATTTTGCCATGTCTAACCATTACTTTCTCAACCAAAAAAAAAAATGGTACGCCATCAATATACAAATAGAAACACATGTGAGTTTACAATACAAATATCAGCCTAAACCCATATGAAAAGAGGAAAGAGACACGACTGAAGCAGAACCACCAATGATCACCGCATTCCTCCTTCGACGACGGGTTTATTTGTCCTGCAATTGATCTCTCCCCCACATTCAACCACATATTATTTGGATCTGCAATTTATACTTTATAAATTGATTTTCATTTTGGACCGAGAAAGAAAAAACTTTATTATTTTGTCTCCTTCAGCTCACCCAACAAACACAGATTTTTCAAAACCACTACAAACAAAACCAAAAAATCCCATTTTTAAAAAAAATATATTATAAAACCAAACCCAAAAGCAAAGCAAGGTAAGCTCATGAAATTGCTTAATCCTGATCGTCATTAGCTACGCAAACAAAAAGGTACAAAAATTATTCATAATGGTTTGCTTTTGGTCATAGATGCTAGATTATGGGTCGGATCTGGATGGTTGAACAATGTGGTGGGACCAACTTGGTAACCAAGGACAGTAAGATCGATAGTAGGACAAAGAGCTCCAACGCAAAAGAGAGGAGAGTAGTGACCGAACATGGTTTTGTTTCGATTGTCTCTCTCCTTGAACTTCTTTCTTCTTTCTTTTGATTCAATAGTCTTTCCCTAAAGCTTCTCTCTTCTTTCCACACGAGTCTAGAGGATTGATTTTGATTTCATGGGTGTCTCACGTCTGTTTCTATTAGTATATTAACGGTAGACCAACTAATGTATTAATTTGGCAAAGTTGTAAAGTTTAATGAGTAAACTGGCTAAAATGAGAGTTTAGGGGGTGTCCTGGCCACTCCTCTAAAGTTCAGGGGTGTATGGTAATTTTTCCCAACAAAATATAACATAAAGAAACTAATAATGCATATTTAATGCCATAGAATCATCATTAAATTTTGGAAAATGATAGGTAGCCAATGGAGAGAGAGAGAGAGAGAGATGGTAAAGAAAAAAAAAACAATACAAAGTAATAAAGAGTAGATAAAGAAAAAAATCAAACATCATTGGTAGATGATAATTGGTAAACAAAGAGACTATAAGGAGAAGTGAAAAATAAAATAGAGATGTCCATATGGATAATATTAAAAACTTTACAGTGTAGTAAAATAAACCATTACATTCACTTAAAAAAAATTGAGAAACAAATTATCACTTAAAAAAGCAACTATTATAAAATTAAATCAAGAATCAACAATTAAATACAATCATATTACTAAATTTAAATTTAAAACTAACCGAACTTTAATCATGGAAACGATATTTCCAATCATAACTGAAAAACTGATGTTCTCCTATTGTAATGGCGAAAAAAGCAGTTGGTCAACAAATGAAAATAAATGAAGGTTTTACTACTTGCTATCACAAAAAATTTGTTTAGAGATGGGAAATCAAAATTGATTATGATATCCCAGTCTGCGAACTCAGAATGTTTACGTCATAGAATTGAATAAGAAAGGGTGCCTTTTTGTTGGTCCTAGGGTCTAGTTCGAGGTTGGGTTTACAAATGGATGGATTCTTTTCTTTCTTTTTTCTTGTCTCCCTTCATCTAGATCTTCCTCTTGCTTTTATATCCAGCTACAACTTATCTGGATCTTACACTTGGAGGGCTAAGATTGCCCTCCCAAAACTCTGGTCCCATCCAAAACATACTAGCAACTAGCAAGCTTTACCCTATAATCTTAGCTATGCCACCACTATTAAGGGTCATTTCCTCACTAATGCGGCCAGAGGAGTGGTTGTCTCATATTTAATGTGGAGGGGATGGCTTCTACACCCTTCTTTCTACATCCTTCTTGCATTTCGTGCCCAGTTTGCTTCCTTTCTCTTTTGATGTTTTAACTTTATGTGCCTCACATAACTAGTGTTCGTCCCTAAGGTCCAAGGTAAAACCTTGACTACCTACGAACCTTTTCCGCCTCAACCCGATCCTCTGGTAAAATTCCATCTTTCAAAATTGTGACCAATGGGTCTTACCAGCTAAGGCCTACCTTCATAGAATTAATCTCTACTAGAAGTAGCTCATTATAAGTGGGAGACACATAACTCTCTAAGAGCACGATCAGAGGTAAATCCTCCCTACTTACTGTGGCCAAAGTTGCAAGTGAATCAGCATAGGAATTCTTGCCTCGAGGAACTTGCTCAAGCGTAAAAGAATGAAAGTCCCTTGACAACCGCTTTACTCGACCTAAATGCCAAAGCATCCTCGGATCCTTTGCTTCATACTCTCCTTGGACTTATCCAACTACAAGTCTTGAATCACAATATGCTCTTATAGTCTTGCCACCAAGCTTTTGCACAGCCTTCAGACCTGCCAACAAAGTTTCATACTTTGCTTCATTATTTATTGCTACAAACTTGAGCCTAAGTGATTTCTCTAAAGTAATGCCATCTGGTGAAACCATCACAATCCCTATTCCTGATCCCTTCTTGTTTGCTGCACCATCCACAAATAACTGCCAGGTACACTCAACTACTATTGTTTCCACATGCCTTTGAGTCTTTTCCCCACCTCTGAGTTTCCCAGTTCCTCAATAAATTCTACTACCAAATCTGCTAGAACCTAACCCTTCACAGCTGTTCAAGGCATATACTTGACATCGAATACTTCCAGCATGGCCCCCCATTTGGTCACCCTTCCTATATAATTTGATTTTGGGAGTAGGGCTTGTAAGGGCAACTAAGTCAACACAACCACAATATGCACTTGAAAATAATGAGGCAGCTTCTTGGTAGAATGGATGATGGCAAGAATTGCTTTTTCCAAGTGAAGATACCTAACCTTAACCTCTTGTAGGGATTTACTGATGTAATACACTGGTTTCTGAACTCCTTCGTCCACACGTATCAAGACCAAACTCACAGCATGCCGAGTTACAGCCACATAAGCATATAAAACTTCCTCTCTCAAACATTCTTGTCACCATTCTCTAATATGTCGACCTAGCATTTTTTTAGTCCGAATGGCATTACTTTATAATGGAAGTTTCCCATTGGAGAGAGGAAGGTAGTTTTCTCTTGGTCCGGCAATGCCAAAGGAATCTAGTGGTAACCTTAGAAAGCGTTTAGGAAACTCATCCTCGGATGTCCAAATGTTGCATCCACCAATTGATCAATTCTGGGAATCGAAAATGGGTCTTTTGGATAGGCCTTGTTGAGGTCCGTGAAATCTACACATACTTTCCACTTTCCTGACTTCTTCTTTACCACCACCATATTGGCCAATCACTCAAGGTAGAAAACCTATTTAATTGCTCCAACCTGTTTAAGCTTACGAACCTCATCCTTAACAACTTCGGCATGTTCTTTTGAGGACCACTGAGGTATTTGCTTCTTCGGAGTAACACTTGGGTTAACATTCAAATGATGACAAATAAATTCAGGGTTGACCACAGGGACTTCATACGCACTCCACGCAAGGACGTCAAGATTGTCTTTCAAAAACTCCACCAATTGCACTTTATCCTCTGTTTGGAGTAGAGATCCAACCTGAAAGTATCAATCTTCATCGTCCCCAATGGTGACCCTTTCCAATTCCTCACACGATATTGAACTATCTGAGGACACTGGCCACCCTAGCCGTGATTGCTACAATGTCCGGACAGCCTCGAAAGAACTCAACTCAGTAACGTGGTGATTAACTGTTGCCACCATGCATTACCTAGCTATTGACTAACATCCCACCAATTCAGCCACCCTTCCACTAGTGGGATACTTCACCTTGACGTGCAACGAAGATGCAATTGCCCCTATAGCATGTAACCACGGTCTGGCCAAAATGGCAGTGTATGGCAAAAAGGCATCTACTACTATAAAATCCACACTTACCATCCTATCCCCAATTAAAACGGGTAATCGGATCCTTCCCTTGGGAATAGTGACACTCTCATCGAACCCAATTAACGGGGAATCATTCCGGTCCAAATCCTCAAGTTTGAGCCCCAAACCTTTAAACAAGTCTGGGTATATTATCTCAGCTCCATTGCCTTGTTCAATCATCACCCTCTTGACATCATACCCCGCTACCTACACGGTCACCACCAAAGCATCGTCATGTAACTGAATAGTTCCCAACTTGTCATCCTCAGAAAATCCTATGATTGGTTGATCTGAGACTTTGCATTTTTACTCGAGGCCTCTCCTTTAGGGCCTTCCACTTGCGTCAACATCAGCATTACCCCTTTAGCTGGGTAAGGCTCCTCTCTCATGGTTACAAAAATAACATTTATTGTCCCTAAAGACGCCCAAGGGATGCCACCATTATGTGATCCACTCCCATGTCAGTCTACCTAATTCTTTGATTGTTGTAGAAATTGTTTCAATTTGCCCGCTTTCACCAATTGGTCCAAAAAGGCCTGCAAGGTCCTGCAATCCTCGGTCGTATGACCCCAATCCTAGTGATATTGACAATACAAGCCCAAATTTTCATATATATATATATACATACAAAATTTTCATACACCATTACTTTTTGAAAATCTAATGAATGATGCTACCTCTCATTTAATGTCTCCATTAAGGAAATCATCGGTTAGTAAATATATGATAATGGTAAGAAGCATTACAAATGAGATCATTAAAAAAAAATGATAAAATTAATTAGCAACTATCATTATGGAGTAGTAGTCTATTGTTTTACACATCTAAAGAAGTTGAATATATAGAGTTTACTTAAAGATATATGTAAAGATTCACATTATATATATATATATATATATAAAGGTTTAAAAAAAATTATATATAAGGTTTAAAAAAAATATATTTAATAAGATCATAAAAAAAAAAAAAAAAAAATCATGTGCAACGTGCAGGTTTGCGACTATTAAATTTATAATAGTTGAATAGGAAGAAGTTTTAGTTCTTTCTTTGTACAAATGTAGGGTAAATTTTTTTAAGAAAACATTAATGAATGTTTAATAAATATACTTTGTATTTTAAGCCAAATATAACTAATAAAAAAAAGGTTACTTACATCCATCAATGCCTACTCAAAAAGCTCTTACAACTTCCCAAGCAGACTCCAACATAATCTAAAATCCATCACAATCAATTCAATTACTAAGAATGGTGTCCCAAAAATATGACTAGAATCACCTATCCTAGGGTTTAACAAGGGACGGACCCAAGTTGGGGCCTAAGGGGGCTGGGGCCCTCTATGTTCAATTTTTTTTTAGTTATTATATATTTCAATTTTGTAACTGGGACGTCCTTCCAAAACCTTAGGCCCTCTTTCTACTCAATAAGCCTAGCTAGTCTCATCCAAATAGCAACTATCCAACCCACAAACTTAACAAAAATAATAAAAACATATACAATGGTGATTGTATTTTAGCAAAAGAAAAAAAGGACTATTTTACCACCAAAGAACCAAAAAATCATGTGTTATTGAAGAAGTTAAAGCTAAATTTTTTATTACTATAGTAAACTAGTATAAATACAAATTGACTGTAGCAAGTTGTTAAAAATAAAATACAATTTTTATTAAGATTATATCTCTTCCTTCAATTTAAAAAACTCAAATTCTCTCTCTTCCTTTATTATTTTAATGAGTTGTTTATATTATTTTAAATGAAAAAAAAAGAAAAGAACATTTGATATTGGATGTATTGTAACACCACAACAAAAGTGGGCTATAGGGACGAAATCTAGTGCAGAAAACTAAATTCATCATTAAATGATAACTGTAAGGTTGAATTTATTCAATCATGTGTTGGCTTTATTCTGTGCCAAATTTGCTTATAATTTAGCAATTAGATACCCTGTATTTAGGTGATAATTATGTAAGGGTAGTGTGTAAGAGAGTGTGAAGAAAGCTTAAGAAGTGTGCACTCAAGAAGAGCCTCGCGACTGGCAAGTCGCTAGAATGGCACACGTGTAAAGAATGCAGGGGGAGCTGAAGCGTCACGACAGCTGGAGCACTACAGGACAAAACTTCCAGTCTGGCCAAGCAGTTAGCTCGTGACTCAAACTCGCGACTCGTTCCAATCGCAAGCTCAAGTCACCAGAATGCCCGGTTTGGTTGAAAATGATCTTCGCATTTGAAAGTTCAATTAATGTATAAAACAATATGAACGTTTAAACCCCCAATTAACAAATTACCAATTCAAGCTTAATATCAAACAATTAACCTGCGGAATATGAACATATGCTTAATACAGAATTGATAAACAATCTAAACCAAATAAAATCACATCCACAGTAGAAATTAAATGGCAAAGATTAAGGGAAGAGAGATGCAAACACAAGGACAACACAACGATGTGATATTGAAGAGGAAACCGAAGCCCTCAGCGTAAAACCTCTCCGCCGCCCTCCAAGCGGTAAAAAATCCACCAAAGAATGTAGTTGGGATACATGAACAGTAGAAGACCCTCTAAGCCTAATCTACCCAATATACCTAAGCCCTCCAAGCTCCTACTCCAACGAGGTTCCGCCGAACCTATTTCTCTTTTAGCTTACCAGATTCTGCTACTTGATCATAGCATCTACCAATATGAAATTGGTCCCTTCTTAACTGCTTCCCAAAGTACCAAACAGCCTTCTCATAGATATGGGTATAGTGAGAAAAGGTTTTGGTAATGTACCTCTCAAGGATTTAATAATGGAGAGGAATTTGAAGAGTCTCTATGTGAAGATTATGGATGAATCAATCTTGTTTTTCTCTAGGATTTCTCTCTCAAAATTTTCTCTGGAAGCTCTCTACATTTCGTAGGTATAAGGGTCTATATATAGTAGGGTGAGAAGGAATATGAAAAGTCAGTTTTCCCAAACAGGGTGGTCTAACGACTTGGCCTCGCGACTAGGCTGAGTCGCGAGTTCAAGCCACGAGCTAACTGCCTAGCCAGCTTGAGACTTTTGTCCTGTAGTGCAACAACTGGCATGACTCTTTAGCTCCCCTGTATGCTTCACACGTGTGCCAACTTTGACGGCTTGCTAGTCGCGAGTCTCTGCATCCTTGCACAATTTTGAGCATGTCTTCACACTTTCTCACTCACTACCCTTACATGATTCCCACCTAAATAGAGGGTTACTAATTGCTAAAATACAAGCAAATTTGGCACGGAATAAAGCCAACAAGATGGTTGATAAAATTCAACCTTACAATATCTCCCTTTGGCTATTCTGTGACAAAACCCTAAACCAAACTCTAGACTTAATATGTGAGTTGGGAACAGTTGAACAAAACTCACTCACACCTAACTCTAGAATCTGATAAGCACTTGAACCATATGAACAAGAATCTCCTGAAACGTAACAACATAGTATCATCATTGTATGCAGAAAACTTGTAATTGTATATGAGACAAGCACAATGCGATCTAGCAAAATGAAATGAGAAATAAACCATGGGTTGACCAAACAGGCAATCACTATAAAATAGTGACCACAATACCCTAAAAGATTACAAAAGCAACATGGGCACAAAATGTACCATAAACAAGTTCCATAAAGTACTTAAATAGCATATGTTAATATGAAGCAAAATATTAAACAGAAATATTGAACATAGGCCTGCTTGCTAAAAGCTCCCCCATTGATAGACTTCTCCCCATTTGATCAAGCTATTTCTCCCCCTATGAAGGACATCATATCCCCCTTTTTGTCATGGAATAGCTAGGCCATATCTTCTTCTAGCTTCCTCTGAATCTGATCCAATTAAGTTTGTAGAGAGGTGAATTTTGTATCCCACCAAATGCTGTGATGATACAGGATAAATGTGAGTCTGGACATCTTGGTGCTCAACTCGTGGACAGATGCCACAATGTAGTCGAGTTTTTCGTCAAAGGAGAATGAGCTAGAGCACGAACCACTGTGAGATGCAGAAGTTTCTGTTTTGACTTTCTTCTGACTATGACCAATGCTAGGTTTGAAAGTACGCATGTTGATTGGACTCAGTTTTGTGTAGGGAGAATCATCATTTGTTGGATGAATCCCTTTGAACTTCAAAATCCTAGAGATGAGACAACAAAAAGGAACGCATATCCTTGACTCAATCCGTAGAACTGTTTTGCGCAGAACATGAAAAATATGAGTACAGATGTCAATCTCTACATCAGAGATGAGGTCATGGAGAAACAAAGCACGTCCAAGGTTCATATACCTTGTGTTGGATAAGGGGTATAAGTTGTGAAACATAACTATTGTAAGCACTCTCAATTTCGGAGGAAGAGTGGAAATGCTGATTGAGTTCCCATTTGATGAGAATTCCAAGTCTTGTCCAAGACCTTCCCGAAGAAGTTCCTCATCTGGACATAGATCATTATAAACCGGTGAGTATTTGAACATCGGCCTGTTGATGTGAAGGATCTTTGCCAAATATGCGGGAGAGACAAAGAAACATTTTCTTCTAACCCAGCACTTGATTTCGTCACCTTCCACAATTGCATTGGCATAAAATTCTTTCACCAAATTCTCATAAGCTACATCAAGGTCGGAGAGAAGGTAATTCCAATCCTTATGGGCAAACCATTTTGGAATGTCAGTGTCGAGAAGTGACGATTGATCAATAACCCTTTCAAGTAATGGTGTAGCATCTCTGAAGTAATTCTTATGAGTCTGAAAGGCAGCATAGGATCTGAACTTGTTGGGATCGAACACTTCCGATGGTGTACGAGTCCTTTTTATTCTAGGGGAGAGGTCATCAACATCAATGACAGGCTCCTTCCTTTTGCTACTCCCTCCTTTCACAACAGCTCTCTTGAATGGAGATATTTTCACTCTGCATCATATTTCACCAAAAAGGACAAAAGAAACCCTACAATGCCACAAACATTATTAGCAATGGGTTAGTTCAAAAACAAGGACAATGAATCAAAACCCTAAAACCTTGAGATAAAGGCCCTAAATAAGACAATGAGTGTGGGTGAGTCACTAAAGACTAAAAATTAACTCAATATAGAGTAGATCAGTATATAAACACCAAAAAAACACACAATGATTTCACCAGAAAAACAAATACCCATAAACAATCAAGAGATATACAAATATCAAAAGAAACACACAATCTAAAAGACATATGCAGTAAATGTGAAAGATAAAGTGTAAGAGACAAAACCCAAACCTTTCCTTGAAGATTGGATGAAGAAATGATGCAAGAATGGAGGTTGTTCGAAAGATACATGGTGAGATTGAGAGTGTGTCAGGAAGGAAGAAGATGAACAGTCAGAAATGTTCGAGGGAAAATTGAAAAGGTTTAAAAACTAACCCATTTTGTGCAAAACACGCTTTTTTCGCGACTGAATCAAGTCGCATGCAAGTCACCAGGACCAGTCACCAGAACACTTGAAAGAAAACTTTTGAAAAAATTTTCTAAGTGTTTTTCGCTACTGGAAGTTCCACTTGCGAGAGAGTCGCGAACTGAGCCGCAAAAATCTTTATGTACCCCTCGCGACTGGACCTTCCACTTGCGAATAAGTCGCCAACCTAAGCCGTGAAAAACATGAAATTCCAAATTTTTGAAAAATATCTTTTTCGCGACTGAAGCATTTACCCGCCAATGAGTCGCCAGTGAGTCACGAAAAATCTCTGTGATGGACTTGCGACTGGGGCATGCGACTGGTTCTACCCGCAACTGAGTCGCCAGAACAGGACAACACAATTTTTGTAAAAACAAAGTACTTTCCAAAAACAACTAAAACACTCAAAAATCTTCTTGTGATTGATCAACAAAGATTGAGCATGTGAAAACACATTTAATCAAGTACAATCACATGAATGAATATGGCATTCATTGAACATAGACATGTGTGTTGTGTGTGAATATAAAAAATGAGATAGTCCTTAGTTTAATGTGAAGTTTCAATGATCAATTCAATCAAGGCATACATAACTAGCACTAGATAATGTGAAACATCACAATTATAGAAATATGCATATATGACCTCCCACAAAGGCTTAAGTACAATATCTATGAAGCTTTTCATTTGGCTCCATGTTTGACATATCATTTGATCTTTTTGAATCAACACATCTCATTGTGAGATTGATGCCTGAAATTTTGAATATTTCACTTTGCTTAGTTAGCCTTTGGCTTTTTGGGCATCATACAATTTTAACTTTTGGTCACTTTCCCTTTTTCCTACTCAAATACTAGTATGTGCGACAGGCTTTTGCAGCTCAATATCTCTTTTCATTTGGACATTTACATTTGGTGAGCTCTTTTTAGTAAAAACAATAAAATAAAGAGTGGGAAGATATATAGACACAAGTTTATGCATGTATCAAGGTCAACAAAACCATTTACTAAGCATTCATGACAAGGTTGAAGATCTATTTACAACAGTCACATAGATTTCAAGATTTCTCCCACAATGATATAAGTGCATAGGGAACAAGCTATGCTCATAGATGCACAAAGCCATTTGCACAAAGGTACAAGAGAAAACATATTTTGAGACAAAACTCAACAATGTCGATCAAACTTTTTGGATTTTCTACTTTTTATGTGGTTTTTGGATTTTTGACACACAAGAAGGAAAAGATTGATCTAAAACAACAATGTAAAAACAACTACAGCAGATAAAGCATTAAACAAAAGTAAATGCTATACAGATAGCCAACAAGGAAGTGTGTGCCTTACAAACAAATAAACTCAATATAAAGTGGTGAAGCACACAGCACACAAGAGAGTCAAGGAATTGTACCAACATCAATGGTCTTACGGAGGGATTCAAACCGTGGACCATCGAGAGGCTTGGTGAAGATGTTCGCCTTTTGATTGTCTGTGTGTATGAATTGAAGACACAACTTTTTCTTCTACCAAATCCCGAATGAAATGGTAATGTATCTCGATGTGTTTAGATTTTGAATGCTAAACTGGGTTCTTAGAGAGATTTATGGCACTAGTGTTATCACAGAAAACACACATTGTATCTTGAGGAATCCCATAGTCATGAAGTAGCTTCTTCATCCAAAGGAGTTGTGTGCAGCAACTTCCAGTAGCTATGTACTCTGCTTCAGCTGTAGAGAGAGACACGGAATTTTGTTTCTTGCTCATCCAAGAGACGAGATTGTTACCAAGGTAGAAGCATCCTCCTGAAGTACTCTTTCGATCATCCACACTACCAGCCCAGTCTGCATCTGAATAACCGGCAAGGCATGCATTTGAGTCCTTTGAATACCACAACCCATAATTTGGAGTTCCATTGATATATCGTAGAATTCGCTTCACCGCAGTCAGGTGTGATTCCTTTGGAGCAGCTTGATATCTAGCGCAAACACCAATGCTGAATGCAATATCCGGTCTACTAGTTGTAAGATAGAGTAGACTCCCAATGATACTCCTATACAAGGTTGGACTCACTTCCCCTCCGGAAGAATCAACATTCAATTTTGTAGACGAACTCATAGGAGTGGAGGCATGCTTTTTGGAGTCTAGTCCAAACTTCTTGACAATGTTTCTAGCATACTTTTCTTGTGACACGAATATGCCTTCCTTCTTTTGTTTGACTTGAAGGCCCAAGAAAAATGTAAGTTCCCCTACCATACTCATCTCAAATTCTTTCTTCATCTCCTTAGAGAATTCTATAGCCCGATCATCAATGGTAGCTCCAAATACTATGTCATCTACATATACTTGAGCCACAATAAGGTAATTTTCATCATTCTTGACAAACAAAGTCCGGTCAGCATATCCCTTTTTGAAACCTCTTTCCAGAAGGTAATGGGTAAGCCGATCATACCAAGCTCTAGGAGCTTGTTTTAAGCCATAAAGGGCTTTCTTCAATCTCAACACATGATCAGGAAAGTGAGGATCCTCAAAGCCCTTAGGTTGTTCAACAAACACTTCTTCATTTAGTTATCCATTTAGAAATGCACATTTTACATCCATTTGGTAGAGTTTGAAGTTCATAGTGCATGCAATGGACATAAGAATTTGAATAGACTCAAGTCTTGCCACAGGAGCAAAGGATTCATCAAAGTCTACTCCTTCTACTTGAGTGTATCCTTAAGCAACTAACCGAGATTTATTCCGGATTACCTTTCCTTCTTCATCGGTCTTGTTTTTGAATATCCATTTTGTGCCTATGACATGAACATTTTTAGGCCTTGGAGCAAGTTCCCACACATCATTTCTCACAAATTGATTCAGCTCTTCATGCGTTGACTCAACCCAATTTTCATCTTGGAAAGCTTCTTCTACTCTCTTTGGCTCAAATTGAGCAAGATAGCAATGGTATGTTACATGATTGGCCAAGAGTATGTTTCCTTTTCTAAGGCGAAGACCTTCATCTAAAGACCCTATAATGTTGCTATCCGGATGATTATTAATCACTCTTGATGATGGCTTTTTTGATGTGGAGACTTCATCATTCCGAGAGATGGGAGGATGAACTTTCAGGGGAGTGAGAGGACTTGATGTTCTAGATGTTGATCTTGTTTCCATTCTTGGGTTCATGGGAGTTGATTCCCCTTCCGGTGTAGATCCTTCAACTTCAATATCAAGAGCTTCAACCTCAACAGTGGGTTCTTTGGTGCTTGGTCTTTCTCCATCATTAACCATCTCTACCTTTGTTATGGCATCATCAATTTTAACATTGATGGACTCCATTATTGTCATAGTTCTCTTGTTGAAAACTCACGCCCGGCTAGTAGAAGAATACCCAAGAAAAATGCCTTCATGAATTTTTGCATCAAATTTCCCTAGGTTCTCCCTATCATTCAGAATGTAGCACTTGCTTCCAAACACTCGAAAGTACTTTACTCTCAACTTCTTTCCATTCCAAATCTCATAAGCGGTCTTCTTTGTTCCCACTCGGAAGAATATTCTATTACCAATGTGACATGAGGTGTTCACGGCTTCTCCCCAAAACTTTTGAGGAATTTGCTTGTTTAGTAACATAACTCTTGCCATCTCTTGAATCACCTAATTCTTTCTCTCTACCACTCCATTTTGCTGAGGAGTTTTGGGGGCTGAAAGTTCCCTTTTGATTCCATTCTTTTCACAAAATGACTCAAATCTTTCATTCTCAAACTCCTTGCCATAATCACTTCTTATCTTGACAATAGGAACCCCTTTCTCGTTTTGTAGTCTCTTGCAAAGAGTTTCCAATTTCTCACATGCTTTTGATTTTTCTCTAAGAAATTCAACTCAAGTGTATCTAGAGGAATCATTAACAATGACCATAATGTACCTCTTTCCTCCTAGACTTTTAGTTCTTGTAGGCCTCATTAGATCAACGTGAAGAAGCTCTAAACATCTTGAAGTAGCAATCACATTCACCTTGTGATGGCTTGCCTTTGTTTTTTTTCCCATTTGGCATACTCCATAAATAGTCTTCTTCACCTTTTCAAACTTTAGAAGTCCCTTAACTACTTCAAGTTTAGATACTTTAGCTACTTGTTTGAAATTTGCATGCCCAAATCTGTAAGGAGGTATTTTGGTGCCAACAAGATGGTTGATAAAATTCAACCTTACAGCATTCCTCATACACCCTACTATAAATATCATTATACCCATGACATGTAGAGAGCTTCTAGAGAGAATTTTGAGAGAGAAACCCTAGAGAAAAAACAAGATTGACTCATCCACAATCTTTATCCTTTGATTCTCCAAATTCCTCTACTCTTACCCTCTCTATTAACATATCCTTGAGAGGTACATTTAGTCAAATCCTTATCTCACCGTACCCAAATCTGTGAGGAGGTATTTTGGTGCTTGGGAAGCAGTTCAGAAGGGACCAATTCATTTTGGTTGATGCAATAGGCGATTGCAGGATCCAGTAAGTTAGAGAAGACAAGGTTCAGCATAACCTTATTGGAGCAAGAAGCTTGGAGGGCTTAGGTGCACTGGGTAGATTAGGCTTGGAGGGTCTTCTGCTATTCATGTATCCCAACTTCATTCTCTAATGGATTATTGATCGCTTGGAGGGCGGCGGAGAGATTTTTCGCTGAGTACTTTGGTTCTCTCTTCGATAACACATCGTCGTGTTAGTTTTGTGTTTGTATCTCCCTTCCTTTACTCTTTACCTTTTAATTACTGTTGTGATTGTATTTAATTATGGTTTAGATTGTGTTGCCAATTTGGTTATAGCTTATATTTCATATTTCGTACATATATTATTTGATTATAAGCTTGTGTTGGTATTGATAGGCCAAAAACGAATTCACCCCTTGTAATAGATTAATTGATTAATTAGCCAAGTTTATTAATTAATCAAATTAACATGCAAATACGTGGTAGCACAAACAAATCACCAATAAACTAAGTATGCAACGAAAAATAAATTGACATGGTGATTTGTTTACAAATGGGGAAAACTTACACGGTAAAAACCTCATTGGGTGATTTTAAGGTCACCACTCCCAAAATTCCACTATTATCACAACAAGTGGTGACAAATAAAGGAATCTTGGTACTTTATACCAACCTTCAGTTGAACCCTTACCCCAAGACCCAATTGGATATAGTGACAATTTCTCCTTTTGATGCATGACTCTCAGTATGTGACTAACCAATTGCGCGGATCCCAGTACGTAACTTCAATCACAAACTAGAGAAGGTTGTTGGCTACAAAGTTCTTCAGTTCATCCCAACGATGAAGATCAAGAAGATGCTTGGTCATAAAACCCTACGGTGCACAAACACAACAATTTCTTCACAAGAATGATGAACTAGGGAAAAACTGTGTCTCCAGTCACAAATTGCTTGAACAAACTTTGCTCAATACTTGTGCAATTTATGTTCACTTTGACGGCCTTTAAACTAATCCTTTTATATGTCTAGGGTTGTGAGAAAAGAAGGCTCAAACACATAATCACGGATTAGAGTCAAAACAGAACTAAAATTCTGTTTTTCATAAACCTTGATAGAAGCCTATCTATCGAGCTACTGTCGAGAAGTTGTCGAGCCACGGGGCTGGAACAGCTCTTCAAGCTCAATAGCTATTGAGCTTTAATGACAGACACTTTTCAGACTTGAATCTTGGACAGACTTGCATGACTTCAACACTTGTTCTTGAAACACAGTTTCTTGAAGTATTAAACACATCCTAAATCTATTCAAATACAAGTAAATTGCGTTTTGTCAAAGGATTAGCCAATTACATAAAATAGTGACATATGTTCCTAACAAGTGAATCACATATGTCCTAACAATCTCCCCCTTTGTCAATCCGTGACAAAACCACAACAAACAAATGAGATATAAGAGAAGCCATAAATCACTCAACTCATATTCACTTTTTGAATACAATAAAATCTATCCTAACACAAACTCTTGAAAAACTTTGCAAGAAGAGAGTTTATGGCAAGTAGACTTTGACAACCTGTATTTCTGAAACACTTTAAACAAAATTCATTTAAGCATCTTTGTGTGTGTGTGAGTGCCTTTTTTGTGACATTTAGGCCCAAGAATCCCGGGCCTAAATAAGAGGTTTGGTGAACCGGGCCTTAACTTACCGCAGCTAACAGGCTGTTTAAGAGTCAAGTAATGTACAGGGGATGCTTTCTACAATACAAGTAAGATGACAAGCAAGGATATTCGTATTGAAAGACATGCCAAAACAACAAGGTAAATTCAAAAGAAGAATTAACAAAGAGGCACAAAATTAATGTTAAAGGGATCCTGGGTAGATTAGGCTTGGAGGGTCTATTGCTGTCCATGTATCCCAACTACATTTTCTAGTGGATTGTTTACCGCTTGGAGGGCGGCGGAGAGGTTTTACGACGAGGGCTTCGATTTCCTCTTCGATAACACATCGCGTGTTATCTTTGTGTTTGCATTTTCCTTCCCTTTTATATTTGCCTTTTATTATCTGCTGTGGGTTGTGATTTTAATTTGGCTTAGATAGTTTATCCAATTCCATATTATAGCTTATGTTCATTTTCCGCACACTAGTTGTTTGACATAAAGCTTGAATTGGTTAATTTGTAAATTGGGAGTCTAAACGTTCAAGGGTGTTTATACACATATTTGAACTTTCAGACCATTTATAGACATACATTGTACTTATCTCTTTCTTTATATTGATGTATGTTTTTCTTTCACCTACTCCTTCATGTGTTGTTTCTTTTCTCCCTTTATACACATGTTTCTTATACTTGTATGCAATCAATTATTTCTGTTTTACACAAAGATACCTTGATGAGTTTTGTTTAAAGTGTTTCAGAAATATAGGTTGTCAAAGTCTACTTATCATAAACTCTCTTCTTGCAAAGTTTTTCAAGAGTTTGTGTAAGGATAGATTTTATTGTATTCAACAAGTGAATATGAGTTGAGTGATTTATGACTTCTCTCATATGTTCATTTGTTTGTTGTGGTTTTGTCACGGATTTCCAAAGGGGGAGATTGTTAGGACATATGTGTTTCATATGTTAAGAACATATGTCATGATTTTATGTAATTGGCTTATCCTTTGACAAAACGCACTTTACTTGTATTTGGGTAGATTTAGGATGTTTTAAATATTTCAAGAAATCTTGTTTCAAGATCAAGTATTGAAGCCTTCAAGTCTGTTCAAGAAAACAAGTTCAGAGTGCAAAATCATTAAAGCTCGACAGCTGCATCTATCGAGCTTAAGGAAGCTGTTCTACATTCTGTGTTCTCGACACCTGCTCGACAGCTACTCGATACGTGCTATCTGTTGAGGTTTAAGATTTTCAGAATTTCAATATGATTTTCTTGGGATCCGTGAATGTGTCTTTGGGCTTTCTTTTCTCCTAACCCTAGAAATATAAAAGGATTGTTTTAAGGACCATCAAACAGTTTACAAGTTGCACAAGCTTTGAGAGTACTCTGTTCAAGCAAATTGTGATTGGAGACGAAGTTCTTGCCCTAGTTCATCTCTTTCTCTTGAAGAAGTTTCTGTATATGTGCACCGTAGGGTTTTGTGACCAAGCATCTTCTTGATCTTCATCGTGTGGATGAACTGAAGAACTTTGCAACCAACAACCTTCTTAGTTGGTGATTGAAGTCGCGTACTGGGATCCACGCAATTGGTTAGTCACGTACTGGGAGTCGTGCATCTGAAAGGGGAACTGTCACTATAGAACAAGTCCAATTGGGTATTGGGGTAAGGGTTCAATTGTAGGTTGGTAAGGTACTTGGATTCCTTTACTTGTAACCGCTTGTTGTAATAATAGTGGAGTTTCAGGAGTGGTGACCTGAAAATCACCCGATGGGATTTTTGCCGTTAGGTTTTCCCCATTTGTAAACAAATCGCCGTGTTATTTATTTTCCACTACATATTTAGTTTATTGGTGATTTGTTTGTGCTACCTCGCGTTTGCATAATAAATTGATTAATTAATAACTTGGCTAATTAATTAATTAATTTCTATCACAAGGGGTCATTCAGTTTGTGGCCTATCAGGTTTTTTGTCACTATAGCTCATGAAATATAAAGGTGCCTGATGAACCGAAAATTTATGGTTGTCATTATACGCAGATTGTCATTCATCCAAGGAAGACATTACGCATTTATTACACACATTAATGTCGAAATGTAATGATCAAAGCAACGGTCACAGAATGAGTTGTGATCTCCAGACAAAGATTCTGTAATGCACTAGCCGTTGAGCATAAGTGCAGCACATCATTGCCCATTAATGAGGCACATAATTAAAAAAAAAAATATATATATATATATATATATATACAACAGAAGTTAAAGGTACACATAAATACTCTACGAAATCACTCTCAACTCATTTTTCTCTCTAGAATCTTTCTCCCTTACTGACTTAAGCATCAGAGGTGGTTTAACTGATGCCACACTGGCATGCTACTCTTCCACTCATTTTG
This sequence comes from Quercus lobata, assembly GCF_001633185.2. Taxonomy (NCBI): domain Eukaryota; kingdom Viridiplantae; phylum Streptophyta; class Magnoliopsida; order Fagales; family Fagaceae; genus Quercus; species Quercus lobata. The sequence continues at coordinate 34,803,043 of NC_044911.1, forward strand.
TTTTGTAGGATTCTCACCTACAGAGACGAGGATTCTCACCTACAGAGACGATCCCATTCATAGCATTGTCCATCCGCTACAATGAGGAGCTTAACTCTTGATTATTTGCATCATTAGTTTGGCACCGTCTGTGAGAAACGCTAATCATTCAAGCCATCTTTCCTAGTGACAAAAAAGTTCCTTGAAGTACAAGATGGAAGCAGAAACTGGACCTCAGCTAGATGTTGTGCAACAACAACAACAAATCCAAGCCCTTTTGGCCAATATGTAAGAACTGACTCACCAGAATGAAGAATTGCAAAAAATAATGGAGTCTCAAAACACAGAACATTGGCGGACAGGTGAAAACCAAAATGAAGAAGAATCAAACTCTCAAGCTAATAGACAAGACAGAAGTTCAGGAAAAGATTCCACTAGAATGAGCTCTACAACATGAGAAAGGAGTTGGATGAACTAAAAAGCGCAGTGCAGGATAAAGGCGGAGAGAATCTGGATGGAATGATTCGAAGGACGGACTTGCCATTCACCAATGAAGTGCTAAATTGTCCCCATCCCACCAAAATTCCATCTCCCACAATTGGAGTCATATGATTGTTCCAAGGATCCCTTGGATCATATCGAATCGTTCAAGACGCTGATGCTGCTGCAGATGACCCCAAACAAAGTGATGTGTAGGGCATTCCCAACAACACTAAAAGGAGCGGCTAGAGTATGGTTTAGCAAAATACCCCCAGGAACTATTGCAGACTTCGAACAACTCAACAAGGGTTTTGTTCGTCATTTCATTGGGGGGAAGAGACACAAAAAACCAATTGGCCATCTTCTTAACATTCAGCAAGCAAAAGGAGAATCACTAAGATAGTACGTCACTCGATTCGATAAGGAACTACTTCAAGTAGATGAAGCTAAAGATCAAGTCATCTTAACCGCCTTCCAAGCAAGGTTGCTGCTAGGGGATTTCTTTTTCTCAATCACTAAAAGTCCACCAAAAATAGTCACGAAATTGCTCCATAAGGATTAGAAGTACATGAATGCAAAAGATGCGGTGCTCGCAAAGGAAATGAAGGGAAAGAGGAAGAGAGACGAAGGAACAAGCAACAATCGTGATAAGAAGAATGAGACACGAAGTGTTCGGTAGGCCACAAGGAAAAAGAAGGAGCTTCTAGATAGGAAACTCAAGTTCACCAACTCCACTCCTTTAATAATGCCAATTGAGCAGGTCCTTATGCAGATAAGAGACGATCCTTCCCTACAATGGCCAAAGCCAATTAGCACTCTATTAGAAAGAAAAGACAAAAGCAAGTACTGTAGATTCCACCAAGACCACGGGCATCGTACTAATAAGTGCAGACATTTGAAAGACCAGGTGGAGACTTTAATCTGGCAATGGAACTTGTAGAAGTACGTTAGAAAGACAAAACCACACAGGTACCAATGAAGGGACAAACAGGACAAAACTCCGGAGATAGGGGATACCAAACCCCCTGCAAGAGAAATAAAGACGATCTCGGGAGGACTAACAGTAGATGGAACGTTGAAGTCCCTAAAGAAGGCATAAGGAAGGGAAATAAATAGCGTACATTAACGGCTCCCTCCAATGAAGATGCCAAAGAATGATGAGCCTAATATTGTCTTCTTAGAGAAAGACGATTGCGGCATCAGGTAACCCCATGACGATTCACTAATAATCATTCTCAGAGTGGAAGAATTCAACATCCACCGGGTGCTCATTGACAATGAAAGCTCAGCATATATCATCTACTTGCTCATGTTTCAGCAAATGAAGCAGGATAAGAAAAGGATCAGGTCTTTCACCTCGCCTCTAGTAAGCTTCACAGGGGATAGAATCGTCTCTAGGGGCACGTCACTCTAACTATGATCGCGAGAACTTACCCAACACAAGTCAACAAGGAAATTGATTTCCTCGTAGTTGATTACCCTTCAACATACAATATCATCTTGGGAAGACCTACACTTAACAGACTAAGAGTAGTGACGTCAACATATCACTTGAAGGTGAAGTTTCCAACAGCCCATAGAGTGGGAGAAATTAGAGGAGACCAAGTTCTGGCAAGAGAGTGCTATCAAGTTGCCTTAGCATTGGGAGAGAACCACACATGGGTAATCAATGAGCCAGAACCCATTCCTGAACCGCTAGAAACACCACAAGAAGTTGAGATCATCCCAGGAAATTCAACGAAGGTATTGAAGATTGAAATAGCACTCCTAACTTCTGAGAAAGAAAAAATGATCTCCTTCTTAAGGGCAAATCAAGATTTTTTTCACCTGGAAACATGAGGATATGCCCAGGATTGATAGGAAGATCATACAACATCGTCTTAACGTCAACCCAGAATGCAAACCTGTATAGCAGAAGCGGAGAATATTCGCACCAGAATGCAACCAAGTTGTAACTAAAGAAGTAGAGAAGCTGCTGGAAAATGATTTCATTAGGGAAGTCTTCTATCCAAATTGGCTAGCAAACATGGTCATGGTAAAGAAGACCAACGGTAAGTGGAGAATGTGCATCGATTTCATAGACCTGAATAAGGCCTACTAGACACAAGCTCTTAAGTTTCATGGATGCATTCTCTAGATATAACCAGATTCTTATGAACGAAGATGATCAAGAGAAGACCTCGTTCATCACCAGCCAAGGGTTATACTGCTACAAGGTTATGCCCTTTAGACTGAAGAACGCAAGAGCCACCTACCAAAGATTGGTGAACTGTATGTTCTCTCACACCAGATCAGGAGGAATGTGGAGGTGTACGTGGATGATATGTTGGTGAAAAGCAAGGACGAAGCCAACCACTTGGACGATTTAAAAGAGACCTTCAGCACACTAAGAAAATACAATATGAAGTCAAACCTTGCAAAATGCGTTTTCATTGTTGCTTCAAGAAAATTCTTGGGATTCATGGTGTCCCAACAAGGTATAGAGGCAAATCCAAATAAAGTAAAAGCAATAATTGAGGTTAAATCACCAAAGACAATGAAGGAGGTGTAGAGCTTGACAGGAATGGTTGCAGCCCTAAACAAATTTGTCTTTAGGGCAACGAACAAGTGCATGCCATTCTTCAAGGTATTGAAAAGAGCTTTTCAGTGGACTGACGAATGCGAGGAAGTCCTTTCCAAGTTAAAAGAGTACCTGACAAAGCCACCTCTACTAAGCCCCTCAGTGATAGGAGAAAAGATATACCTCTACTTAGTAGTATCCAACACTACAGTAAGTTCGGCATTGATTAGAGAAGAAGAGAACATCCAGAAGCCAGTTTATTATACCAGCCAGGCATTTCAAGGAGCAGAAGCAAGTTACCCAAGGATGGAAAAGATTGCTTTCGCATTATTGGTCACCTCTAGAAAACTCCGTCCTTACTTCCAAGCACACCCTGTCATCGTCATGACAAACCAGCCCATAAGAAAGACGATGAACAAGTGGATGCAGCGGGACGACTCATTCAATGGGCAATTAAATTGGGCCAATTTGACATCGAATATCGGCCTCGAGCAATAATCAAAGCCCAAGTATTGGAGGACTTCATTGCAGAATTCACTTACCCTTATAAGGAAGAAGAATCCCCCATGGAAATATGGACAGTCCAAACAGATAGTTCAGCCACGAAGAAAGCGGGAGGAACAGGAGTAGTTCTTATACCTCCAAAAGGAGAAACGTTGAAATATGCAATCAGATTACAGTTCCCAACAACAAACAATGAGGCAGAGTATGAGGCATTACTAACAGGGCTAAGCATAGCAAAAGCTCTAGGAGCAAAGAGTCTCATCATGCAAGTTGATTCTTAGCTAATAATAGGACAAGTGAAGGGAGATTATGAAGTCAAAGAAGAAAGGATGCACTTTGATAGTTTAAACTTTGTGCAAATCCCTCAAGCCAAATATGTAGAAGCTGCTTTTCTAGCAAGATTGGCCTCGTCAGACGATTACAATGTGACCTTCGAACTATGTGTAGAGATAAGGGGGCAGCCAAGCATAGAAGATGAACAAGTCCTAACGATAAAACAACAAGACAAGTGGATGGCCCCCATTATCTGTTACTTGAAAGAAGGATAGATCCCTGAAGATCAAATAAAAGCAAGGAAGATACAGATCAAAGTAGCTCGCTTCATCATTATTGATGACGTGTTGTATAGGCGAGGATATTCGTTCCCATATCTAAGATGCACCAGTTCAGAAAAAGCAGATTATGTGCTCCACGAGATACACGAGGGAACCTATGGAAACCATGCTGGGGCAAGATCCTTAGCAGGAAAGGTGCTCAGAGCAAGATATTACTAGCCAACCCTACAGAAAGATGCATACAACATCATCAAAGCGTGTGACAAGTGTCAATGCTTCACAAATGTCCAGACGAGACCAGGAGAGACGATGAAACCCATCTCCTCACCATGGCCCTTTTCCTAATAAGGAATTGATATTATGGGTCCATTCCCTCTAGGGAAGAAGTAACTCAGATATCTAATAGTTGCAATTGATTACTTCACAAAATGGGTAGAAGCAGAGCTAGTGACGATGATAATAGAGGCTAAAGTCACAAGCTTTGTGTGGAGAAACATCATTTGCAGGTTTAGAGTCCCACATGTCATAATATCAGACAATGGAAAGCAGTTTGACAACCTCAAGTTTCAAAAATTTTGCCAAGACTTAGGAGTCAAGAATCACTATTCTTCTCTAAGACACCCTCAGGCCAACGGCCAGACAGAAGTGACGAACAGAAGCTTGCTCAAAATTATCAAAACTAAGCTTGAGGAGGCAAAAGGGGCATGGCCTAAAGAACTACAAAATATCCTTTGGGCATATAGGACGACCACAAGAGTTCCAACAGGAGAAACACCATTCAGACTAACATTTGGCACTAAGGTTGTCATACCAGTGGAAGTAGGATTGACGAGCTACCGAGTCAAAACATATGAAGACCAAAAGAATCAACAGGAGCTTAACAGCAATCTGGACCTCATTGATGAAGTCAGAGAAGAAGCTATGAAGCGAATGGCCAAGCACAAGGAAGCGATAGCCAGATACTATAACAGAAAGGTTAAGGTGAAAAGGTTCAACACAAAAGACCTCGTCCTTAGGAAGGTGTCACAAGCAACAAACGACCCATCCTAAGGAAAACTAGGACCAGCCTAGGAAGGCCCCTACGAGGTAATCCATCATTCCAAAGAAGGCTCCTACTACCTGAAGTCTCTAGAAGGCCAAGAACTGCCTCGACCATGGAACACTTGAAGAAATACTACCAATAAGAAATGCTTTACATTTCAAGTTGTCTAATCTTCATATAAGTATGTATGACAACCATCACTATTGTCATTCATAAGATTAATAATACATGAAAGCATTATCCATGCGTATTCATCAATGATTATCCATGATCTGTCATGTGCAATACGTATTTATCAATCATTATCCATAATCTGTTACTATCTGTTAGGTTCTAAAGTTTAGGATTTTATGTATTTAGAACTCTAATTTGTATTGTTGGCAAACCATGATCAAAACAATGTGTTTAGAAGTATTTAAAGCTAGCTCAAAGTTGTGTGTCAATGTAAAGTTGGAATCGAGTGAAAGCAGGAAGCACTGTGGCTTTCGGCCTGGCTCGATCGATCGAAGCTTAGGCTCGACCGATCGAAGCTCAGGCAGATTGCTTTTCTGCAGATTCGTCCAATTCAGCTCTATTTGTTTTAAAACGTTTTTAGGGTTTCTTATTTGTCCTAAGTATAAAAGGCAAACCCTAGCCACGTTTTAGTGTTGCTCATATTTGCGGTTTGTGTAAATCTCTTGTGAGATCTAGAGGAGCTTTCCTTTACACAAGCTTAGGGTTTTCAAGGAGATGATTTATCTACACCTTGATGATCAATTCAGTTACTGCCATTAAAGCTTAAAGAATACACAAGCGGGTGTGCTTGTAGCTGGTGGGAATCCAAGAAAGAAGGAGTCCATGGATTCGGAGCTTGCACGTGGTCGTGTCAGTAAGTTCTACTGGTTGGTAGCAATAAGAAGTTGAGCGTGGGGGCTTGTAAGTCTTATTGTATGAACTTCGATTCTTTCAAGATAGTGGATTCAAGTTTACCTTGAGGATAGCTAGGTCAAATCCTCCCCAGGTTTTTACCGGTTTGGTTTCCTAGGTGATCATATCATTGTCTTATTTATTTTCCGCTGCTTTGCATGATTTGATCTTTTTATTGTGATAACCTAGACTTGGAATTTGGACTAAGTAACAACTTGGCTAATTACCTAGGTTTAATCAATTGTTTAAGGGGTCTAAAAACTGTCAAGTGGTATCAGAGTGAGTAGCTCTTTTGTTGTTGATCCTTTGATCACTGAGCTGATCCTTGACCCCTGTTGTCATGGAACACGGAAACTCTCTAGTTATTCCTCCTCACTTTGATGGGAATAATTATGCTTACTGGAAAGTAAGGATGAAAGCTTTCCTGAAATCCATTGATGAGAGGGTGTGGAACTCCGTTGAATACGGATGGGAGAAGCCCACTACTCCTATTAGTGAGTGGGAGATTTCTCAGAAAGAAACAGCTTCGTTTAATAGCAAGGCTATGAATGCGATTTTTAACGCTGTTTCTATGGAGGAATTTAAGAGAATCTCGAATGTTGAGATTGCTCATACTGCTTGGAATATCCTCCAGATTGTGCATGAAGGCACAAAGGCTGTCAAAATAAACAAATTGCAGCAATTGACTTCTAAATTTGAAAGCATTAGGATGTCTGATGATGAATCTTTTGATGAATTCTATGCTAAACTGAATGATATTATTAATTCTACTTTCAACTTGGGTGAAATCTATGATCAACCTAAAATTGTTAGGAAGATTCTTAGATCTTTGACTGAAGACTTTAGACCTAAGGTGACTGCCATTACTGAAAGCAAGGATGTGGACTCCATCCCTGTTGATGAGCTTGTAGGATCTCTTCAATCCTATGAGTTGGATCTACCCAAAACTACCAAATCCAAATCAATGGTTCTTAAGTCAGTTGATGATGTTGAAGGTGGTAGATTTGATGATGAGCTCTCTATTACAGGGATTGCCTATCTTGCCAAGAACTTTAGAAACTTTCTCAAGAATAGCAATAGAAAGGCAAGAGGCACAAACACTGCTGAACCTAGAAATTTTAGGAAGCATGATCCCTCTAAGGTTAACAACAATGATAAGCCTAGAGAAAGAGTAGGTCAATCTTCCAATAACTCCTTGGGCTCTCAGTGTTTTGGATGTCAAGGGTATGGACACATGAAATCTGAATGTCCAACCTATTTGAAGTCTAAGGGTAAGGCTATGGCTGTAACCCTTAGTGATGGTGAAGTTTCTGATCATGAGTCTGATTGTGATGAAGATGCAGATCTTCAAGAGGCCTATAACAAACTTTGCAAAGTTGCTGCAAAGGATGCTATGAATGTTGAACTTGGCCTAAAGAAAATTGAATCTCTTGAGGTTGAAAAGAAAATTTTGCTTGTTAAATTGTTTGATGCTAATGATCTTTTAAACAATGTGAAAACTGAAAACATGCTTTTGCTTGATAAAGTTAAAACTTTGGAACTTGATTTATCTGTTGCTAGATCTACTAGTTCTAAACTTGATCAAATGCTGAGTGTTTAAAAGTCGCCTTTTGACAAAACTGGTTTAGGTTATGTTGATAGCATCTGTGTGTTCGCTCCCCATTCCATTAAGTTTGTTCCTTCATCTTCTTCTTCTAAACTTTCAGTGAGTGAGATAATGAGTGAGACTGTCAAACCCTCTGTGAGTGAGGTTGCTAAACCCTTAGAAGGTTCATCATCTAGGAAGATTAGGGTTGATCTGAAAGAATCTAAGCCTAAGAAGCCTACCCTATCTAAGGACAAGACACATGATAAACCTGCTTGGGTTTGTCACTTTTGTGGAAAGATTGGACACATCCGTCCAAATTGGTACAAGCTGCAAGCTGCTAAAAGAGCAAACAAACCAAAAGTACTCGTGCCTCAAGCACTTGATCCTATGGTACTTATTGGTGATTTGGTAAAGACTTTAAACCTTTATTCCAATCCTGGAGTTGGTAATCATTATCAAGTGAATAAAAACTCCAATGCTCGTGGTGCATCTAAAAGGTTTTGGATGCAAAAGACTCGACCTAACTGAGTCTTTCTGACATGGTCCTTGTGCTTCATTGCTCTACCCTTTGTGACCATTGTTCTTTGGTTTTTGTTTTTTGTTTTTTTTTTGTTTCTAGGATTTGCATAGCATAACATTCATGCATTTCATTCTAGGTATTTTTTTATTTTTATTAAAATAAAAAAAATAAAAAAAAAAAGGAAGAAAAAGGAAGCACATTTTGTTTTGCTCTATTCTTCTTGGTTTTTGAGAACAAGGTTGGTCAATTTATTTTCACATAACATATCTTTTGTACCTTGTTTAGCTTTGATGAGCTTATTTATTGCACTTTACTAGTTGAAGATTTGTAGTGCATGTTGTGTGGGAAAGATGTGTATGGTTTTTTGATTACTATGTCTTAATCTTGAAGTCACATGTTTTTAAATGTTGGACTTGAACTTTTAGAGAAAGACATAAATAACCATCTCACCACTGTTCACTAGCCAATCATGAACACCTTAGTGCATATCATAAGATTTTGTGCTCGAGAAAGTGAAGCAAATGCACAAAAAGAACATAAGGTGAAGCCTCGGTTAAATTGCTTAATTCTTAAAATCTAATTGGTGTGTACTATTAGGCTTGATGCCAAACTCACATAACTTAAAATTGGAATGTATATTATGAGGCATAAATACAAGAAACTTACATGATTGCAAGCTTGTGATCTAGGAGATGTGGGAGTTATATGATGTAACTCTTTAGGTGATAGTCTCTTTTAAATTCTTTGTGATGAATTTTGTAGACTTTGTGATTGATTGCTATTCACATATCACCTTACATGTATCTCAAGTCTTTGCTAGTCGCACACACTACACAAGTTACTCTTTACTAAACATTGTACATGTTATTGTGTGTGTTTATGGTCTGACCAACCAAGTTATTGCAATTACTTTGAATTATGTACAAACTAAATTTGTTGCTTGAAAATTTGTGGAGAATACAAGAAATTTTGGTTTTGGGAATTTTGGGCTTAAAATTCTTGATTGGAAAATCATATCATCTCATACTCATGCATTTTTGTTCTTAAATTTCAATACTTTGAGTCAAATCATCTTGGTTTTTCAAAAATTGTGTTTTTCCAAAAAATGGTGAGTCTCTGCCTGATTCGATCGGTCCATTCTGTTTTTCGACCGATCGAAATTTTTAAAATTTTTAAAAAAATTGAGAGAGGGTGTCTCTGTCTATTTCGACGGGTCGAGGCTGATTTTCGACCGATCGAAACTCGTGGATCAGGTTTTTTAAAAGGCAGAATTGGACTTTTTCAAAGTCCCTTTTCAAATAGTTTCCTGCTTTTCTCTCTCTCCGCATTGGCTCTAGGCTCCACCATACATTTTTTTGTCGTTTTCCTTCAAGTTTTTTGCAAGGTTTTTGTCCTTGGAAGCCAGTAAGTCCTTTTTGCCCTTCTTTTTCAAGTTTATTTCTTTCTTTCATGCATTTTTCATGCATTATCATGGGTATTTTCGGCATCTTCAAACTTGTTGGGGGTTTTTGATGATTCAAGCCTATTCTTGTGAAATTGATCAATGGCTTTTTGTGCTATGATGGTATAATGATGTTCCCTATAGTTTAATTTGATCAATTTTGTGGTTTTTGAAAAATTGAAAATTCTAGGGTTTTGAATTTGATCCAAATTGGGGATTTTGTCAAATTGGTTTAAATTGATGAAATTGGCTTATCCAATTGATGTATTTGGTCATTATTTTTATTATTTTATCCTATGTAATGATCAATTCGTCAATATTTTTCGAATTAATCAAGTGGTTTTTCAAATTTTGGAGTTTTTGTGTTAAAAACCTTAATGTTCAAGCCAATTTTGTAATTTGAACCTTTTGGACTTAATTCACTGCATTAGAATCATGACATTTAAACTTGTTCATGCATCATATAGATTTTTATTCTATATTTTGTTTTTGTGCTAACTTGCAGTCTGCCCTTGGTTTTGGTTTTGTGGTTTTGTTCTTTCGCTCTGTGTTTTGATCCTTATCTTAGCACCATGCCTAGGAAAACTAGAGCTCATAGGACCACTTCCACTTCCTCTGAGTCTCCCACTAGAGTTGAGCTATTTAAGAATGATAAATGTAGAGAAGCCTATGACACTTTAAACTGTAAGCGTAAGATCTGGTCTGAGCGAGCTATTGTGTTAGATGTGTTTGATCTGGCCATTAGGGCCAATTTTGAGTCTAGAGGTTGGTTGGCTTTCGTAGAGATAGATCATCCAACCCTGACCACCCTGATTAGAGAGTTCTACTCGAACCTTTCTTGCCACATCTATGATTCCAACACCCTAGTTAGGAGTTGGATACGAGGTGTAAAGTTCACCATTACCCCTCAGGTAGTGGCTAAGGCTCTTGGGGTGCCGGTTGTTCGGGATGCTGACTATCCCTATGATGAGTCACCCTTATTAGACGTTGTCATGTCTTACATCACTGGGTCATCTATCCAGTGGGGTTCTGATCCTCGGATCACGTCCACTAAGCTTACCGAGACGGCCTATCTCTTCTTTAGGATTGCGTGTCATTCCTTGTGGCCTATCTCTCACTTCCACATCATCCCTTTAGAGCGATGTGTGTTTTTGTACGCCTTTGCTTCTGGAGCGTCTATCAGTTTTCCTCATTTGTTCTTTCGTTCTTTGAACGAGGTTCATAGGAGTTCTGCCGTTGGGCATGCACTGATTCATCCTATCTTCATTCATAGGATTTTGCTCTTCTTAGGTCTAGATGGTTTTCCGTCGGGTGAGCCTGTTCATGTGATTGCTCCCATAGGTGCCACCTTTCTTCGTCAGAGGGCTGCTCAGTTGAGAGTTGCTCCACCTCGTACTAGAGGTGCGTCATCTAGTGGTGTTCCCCCTCCTCCCTCTTCTACAGGTACTGCTGCTGCTGGGACTTCAGGTGCTGCTGCTGATGCTGATGCTGATGCTGATGTTCCTCCATTGACTGCTTCGGATGATTCAGACATTCGTCGCACGTTGGATCATGTCTTGACCGTTCAGGCGGCTCAAGGACAGATTTTGGTGGACGTGCTTGATGAGATCTGTGCCTTGCGTGCGGAGTTGGCGCAGTTTAGACCACCTCCCTTTTGATGATGGATATCTTGTTTGCCTTTTGGCATTCCGTCACAAAAAGGGGGAGTACTTGTAGTTTTTGTTTTCAGGGGGAGTTTATTTGTTTTTGGCTGGAGCTTGTGGAGTTTTAGATTGTATCTAGGTGCTTCCCTGTGTACTTAACTTTTTTAGCTCTTACCTTATTTTTTGATGGGATATTCATGTTAGGGGGAGTTTTTATGTTTTTGTTGGTACTTTATTTGTTTTCTTGTTTCAAACTGCTTATTGATTTATATTTATGAGTTATTCATTGATATATGTCTTTATTTGTGTGTTGTTTGAAATCAAGAAGTTATTTTGTTTACTTGTATTGTTTCCACACATGCGGTTATGCATTTTGTTTAGTGTTTTAGGAAATATACAGGTTGATTCAATTGAGCTGCTGTCTACACTTGTAACTGATGGATAGTAGTTAGGATTGAATTTGGTTTATGAGCATTATTTTGTAAAGGGCTTTTCATTTTGTAAACTTTGAGCTTCTAAGTTGTGTTTTGTCACGGATTGCCAAAGGGGGAGTTTGTTAGGTTCTAAAGTTTAGGATTTTATGTATTTAGAACTCTAATTTGTATTGTTGACAAATCATGATCAAAACAATGTGTTTAGAAGTATTTAAAACTAGCTCAAAGTTGTGTGTCAATGTAAAGTTGGAATCGAGTGAAAGCAGGAAGCACTGTGGCTTTCAGCCTGGCTCGATCGATCGAAGCTTAGGCTCAACCGATCGAAGCTCAGGCAGATTGTCTTTCTACAGATTCGTCCAACTCAGCCCTATTTGTTTTAAAACATTTTTAGGGTTTCTTATTTGTCCTAAGTATAAAAGGCAAACCTTAGCCACGTTTTAGTGTTGCTTATATTTGCGGTTTGTGTAAATCTCTTGTGAGATCTAGAGGAGCTTTCCTTTACACAAGCTTAGGGTTTTCAAGGAGAAGATTTATCTACACCTTGATGATCAATTCAGTTGCTGCCATTAAAGCTTAAAGAATACACAAGCGAGTGTGCTTGTAGCTGGTGGGAATCCAAGAAAGAAGGAGTTCGTGGATTCGGAGCTTGCACGTGGTCGTGTCAGTAAGTTCTACTGGTTAGTAGTAATAAGAAGTCGAGCGTGGGGGCTTGTAAGTCTTATTGTATGAACTTCGATTCTTTCAAGATAGTGGATTCAAGTTTACCTTGAGGATAGCTAGGTCAAATTCTCCCTAGGTTTTTACCGGTTTGGTTTCCTGGGTGATCATATCATTGTCTTATTTATTTTCCGCTGCTTTGCATAATTTGATCTTTTTATTGTGATAACCTAGACTTGGAATTTAGACTAAGTAACAACTTGGCTAATTACCTAGGTTTAATCAATTGTTTAAGGGGTCTAAAAGCTGTCACTATCAAAATGTGTGCAACATTTAGGAGTCGTCCTTGGGAGACGTCTCAAGGACCTCCATCGTTAAAATTTCAAATCAAAAGCTATTCATGCACAGCCAACGGCATCATACAACTATCAAAGTCAACTAAATCAGAGTTGTTTAAACACAACCAATATAATCATCATTCAAGACAAAACAAAAAATGGTTAACCTAAAAGACGCTCCAATACCACGACTCTAAGTCACAAGTAAAGCACAACATTGTCATTCAAACATGACTCAATAAAAGGCTATTCAAATACAGAAAAAAAAAACTAAGTTTTTCAAACACAACTAACATCATCATTCAAACATGACTCAATAAAAAGCTATTTAAACATAGCTAAAACGTACTAAATTGTTCAAACACAACTAAGATTGTCATTCAAACATGATTCAAGAAAAAGTTGTTTAAACACAGCTAAAAAATACTAAGTTGTTCAAACACAACTAAGATCGTCATTCAAACATGACTCAATAAGAAGTTGTTCAAACACAACTAAAAAATACTAAGTTATTCAAACACAACTAACATCTTCATTAAAACATGACTTAATAAAAAGCTGTTTAAACACAGCTAAAATGTACTAAGTTGTTCAAACACAACTATAATCGTCATTCAAACATAACTAGAGAAAAAACCGTTTAAACACAGTTAAAAAATACTAAGTTGTTCAAATACAACTAAGATAGTCATTCAAACATGACTCAATAAAAAGTTGTTCAAACATAGTTAAAAAAAATACTAAGTTGTTCAAACACAACTAACATTGTCATTCAAACATGACTCAATAAAAAGCTGTTTAAACACAGCTAAAACGTACTAAGTTGTTCAAACACAACTAAGATTGTCATTCAAACATGACTCGGGAAAAAGCTATTTAAACACAGCTAAAAAATACTAAGTTATTCAAACACAACTAAGATCTTCATTCAAACATAACTCAATAAAAAGCTATTTAAACACAGCTAAAAAGTACCAAGTTGTTCAAACACAACTAAGACCGTCATTTGAATATGACTCAATAAAAAAAATCATTCCAACACAACCGAAGGTAAAAAAACTGTTCATATACAAGCTAAGTACGAAAAAGCTACTTAAATGCAAGCTAAACATAAAGGTTGTCTCAACACAGCTAACATCATCATAAAGGGTTGTCCAAACATAAAAGAGTTGTTTACTACAGCTAAAAGCAGGAAATCCATAAACCTATCTATCATCGTCAAAGGAATTGTTTAGTTGCCCAAAACAACGGGCCCAAAGAGAAATATTGTCCTTGACTTACAAAGAAAAAAAAAAACTAGAAAGAAAAAATAAAAGATGACTACTCATTAGGGACAAGGTTTGCAGGGGTTATAACAGTGGCCTCCTTCATTCCTTCAGCAACGTCTGTGGCTTCCTCCGTCACGTTCTCCACTATAGCCTTAGAGGACATGAGCTCTTTCTCGACGTCATCCACGGCCAAGCTAGAAAGGTCCAAGCCAGGGTGGTACTTTGCCATCCACCTTACAAGAAGATCAAAGCCCTCTACGTAGTACTTGCACAATTCATCAAAGTACTCGTTAAAGTCTTTAAAATCCTGTACCGTCGTGGCCCCAACATTCTATAGCTTCAACTCCAGGTCACCAATCTGCTTGTCCTTTAGCTTGCAAAAGTCCTTCTCCACTTGTAGGCTCTTCTCCAAGGTTGCCACGCACTCCTTGCCATTCTCAGCTTCGGCAATGAAATTAGCAACCTTGTTCTTTAGCGTCTCATTTTTAGCGGATAAAGACTTGACCAAAGGCTCAGATGTGGCCACCTTCTTTTTTAAATCCAAGAGCTTCCCAGAGATGAATAGGGACTCCCCCAAAGCCTACAAAGAAATTTTCTCTCAGCAGAAGTAAAGCAAAGGAAAAAGAAGATGCAGAGATGACCAACGGCACATACCTGCACAAGCTTTTGGATGTAAAACAACATCATCTCACTAGATGACTTCGCTGTTAGAGGGCTCGATCATCCGCAAAAAGTGCCTCATGGGCCTTCAAAGCTGTTGTGTCAGTGTCATCCCAAAAGGTAGGAAGGAAAGATTTACCACCAGCCTTTTTCTTCTTCCTAATCTCCTCTCCACCAGAGGTAATCATCTCTAGTGACGAAGTAGAAAAGGTAGGGTGCTTTGCAAGTGAGGGAGCAAGAGGAATTGTCGTCAGAGGGTCTTTCTTAGAAATGTCACTAGTCATCATTCCTGAAAGGACAAGGCAAAAAGTTAAAAAAATAAATAAATAAATAAAAAGAAAGAAAGAAAGATAGAAGAGGGCAGAAACACATATTCTTTCTCACAACTTCCAAATTCTTCCAAACCTTAGTAGATGGTTTCGGACCCAAAAAGTGTAAAACAAGGACTGAGGAGAAACGAGTTAGTCAAGGATTAACCTAGAAGAAATTTGGCTTCCAGTTTCGGAGAGACAATGGGTAATCAAGGATTAACCTAGAAGCCCTATCTCACAGCTTAAACTCATAATAGCTGAGGTCCTTAGATTTCCTCAGATGATAAAAATGGAGAAACTCGTCCCTTCTAATAACATCACCATCATTGGTGGACATCCACACCACTATGTAAGAAAAAAGGATCTGCCAAGAGTTAGGCACTAGCTGTGTTGAAGCAAGATGCAAATAAGAAAAAAGTTCCCTAACGAAGGGATGAACAAGAAAACGAAGGCCACTAGTAAAATCGGCCTTGTAAAAAAAAACCTCATCAGCATAAGAGTGACAAGCCCTTTCTTCGTCACTCGAGATCCTAACTTTTACAGAGTCAGGGAACTGGAACCTATCCCTAATTCGTTGCTTGTCTTTTCCCATAAGGGAACACGAGATGTTCTAAGCTTTATAAGGGGTGGAAACAGAAGTGGCCTTCGAGACCACACAATCACCAGACGAGGATAACCCCGTCTCCAAGTCACTAGACCTTACCTCAGACATCCTCAGCAACCTAGCTACCTTAGCAGAATGGGAGACTAAAGGAAACAAAGAAGAAAGGACAAAAGTATACAGACAGTCCTTCCCTACGAAGGAATTGACCCTCTCAAGACGCTCCCCCTTTACGAACTCAAGTAAACTACCTAAATGAGCCAAAAAAAAAAAGCTATTGAAGGACAATCTACTATAACAGCAGAATAATCTACCATGGAAGAATCAAAAAAGAAGAAGAAGCGCGAAGGACTTACCAAGAAATGTAGAATAGAGAAAGGAAGCTCAGAGGAGAGACAAACCCTAGAACAGAAAATTGAATAAGGAAAAATACAAAAGAAAGGAAAGAGGAGGGAAAAATGCAAAACAAGCAGCCAAAACTCACGCGGGAAAACTGAGACATGTTTACATGTCGAGCACATCCTAGCTGTACACGTGGCGCCTAACCACTCAGACATCAAGTTGTCATAAATGTGCAATACACGGAATACGAAGCATCTGAAGAATTTGTTCTTATCTCGTCTAAAATACCAGAAAACGAACAAAGGGGGCAGTTGATGAACCAGAAACTTATGGTCGTCATTATATGCTAATCGTCATTCACCCAAAGAAGATGTTACGCATTTATTATGCATATTGATGACGAAACGTAACAAATGGAGAAACGGTTATAGAATAAGCTGTGATCTCCAAACAAATATTTTGTAACGCACTAGCCGTTGAGCATAAATGCAGCACATCATTGCCCATTAATGAGGCACATAATTATAAAAGAGAAGACAACAGAAGTTAAAGGTACACACAAGTACTCTACGAAATCACTCTCAACTCATTTTTCTCTCTAGAATCTTTCTCCCTTATTGACTTAAGCATTGGAGGTGGTTTGGCTAACGCCACACTGGTGTGTTACTCTTCCCCTCAGTTCATTTTGCAGGATTCTCACTTATAGAGACGACCCCATTCATGGCATCGTCCATTCGCTACGACGAGGAGCTCAACTGTTGATTTTTTGCATCATCAACGCCATTGGGTTTTTAGTTGCATGGGCTCTACCATTGTCTATGGTGATGAACATTTTCGTCACTGAAAGTGAGATCTATGGTGATGAAAGATTTGCGTCACCAAAAATAGACAATAGGTGAGGAAATACTAATCTTGTCACCCAATATATAAGATTTAGATTTCATTGGTGATGAAATAAGTTTTCGTCACGATTGGTCAAAAAATTAGGTTTCATTGGTGATGAAATAAGGTTTCATCATTGATGGTAAAACAATTAGGGCATGCATTCTATGTGTTTTAGGCACCAGAGTTCTTAATTTATTTTTATTTTTATTTTTGGGTAAAAAATTGAAATTAACCCTAAATCCCCAAGTCACTCATAAAATTTTATTTCTCCTTCTCTCCCCAAGTCACTCATAAAATTTTATTTCTCCTTCTCTCTCTCTCTCTCTCTCTCTCTCTCTCTCTCTCTCTCTCTCTCTCTCTCTCACACACACACACACATAGCATCGCCGGCAAGCCTAGTATAGCCACTAGCTTCTACTGAGCTGAGCTAAGCCCAGCATCGACGCTAACGAGTCGAGCCCAACCCAACCCAGTGCCAACGCCGACTATGACTTGCCAAATGTTTTTTTAAGCAAATTTTGTTGCGTATGTAGTCATACTCCCAATTCATTTCCCTTGAAGGTTTCTTGGAATGTTGAAAAGATACGTTTCCAACCGAGCTCGACTAGAAAGTTCAATTGCAGAGGCTTACATTCTTAAAAAGTGTATTACTTCTTTGTCATTATATCTTGATAGGTTGACAATTTTCTCACAAACAACTCGACCCACGAAGTCTAGGCGGAATGATGCTGGGATGTTACATGAATTACATGATATTGCTCAATTGTATTTGCTGTACAATTGGCCCGAGTTGGAGCCGTATTTAGAGTAAGTGATGTCGTATTTTGATTATGCTTGAATTGTCCTTAATATTATTTGCATTTCTTAGCTGAATATAAAGCACTTGTTTTGAATAGTGAACAAAAAAACACATTACATAATCCAACTGGAGAAGACATAACTCAAATACAACGACAAGAGTTTTCCAAGTGGTTTAAAGAATGTGTAAGACATTTTGAATCTTGTGACACATTAAACAGTATTAAGTAGTTATATAGTTTGCTCACTACTAATCTCACATGTTACATGTCATTATAAATAAATAGATTGAAAGAGAACGACTCATTGGAAGTTACAAAACAAATGTGGTCATTAGCAAATGAACCTAAGTTGCTAGTGAAAGAGTACTCAGTCTGCATGGTCAATGGACAAATACATGACTTCTATTTTCATGTGTGCAAAATTTGGGAACTGGAGTATATGTATCAATATAAAGTTGTTTTGTTCTAGTGTGAATGGTACAATATTGGTAATAAGACCGGTTGAAGGAGAACAATACAAACTGAGACACATTGCACAAGTATCAATGTGCAGAATCGGTGGTTTGTGGATTAGAGGAGTCTCCGATTTCCAAATTCACCAATTGGCTTTGGACCATGATGGCTCCTTTGTCTTAGGAGAGATGATATGGCTATTCACATGTTCCCACAGATAGCTCCAACTGATGATGCATAAAAAATCGCCAGTAAGCAGATGGTCCAAATAGAGAGCTTCAGAAGACCTGCAAGGATGAACACACTCTTAGAGAGCATCAATGTGGGGTCTACCTACTAGCTGACCTACGACCCTCCGATGATTAAGTCAATTCCTCACAAATTCTCCAAGCACTCTAAAGCATAAGGGATTGAGAATTGTTTTTTAGGAGGGGGCATAGTCTTTTATATAATAGCTTAGAGCTTATCTCTTTGTCGAGAATGTAGACACTTTTTTTGTGATCAATGTTGCAGAAAGATAGGGGTTATCAGCTTTGATATCTTTGGAGGGATAGAGTTTATTTGTCTTGAGATCTTTGGTTCCATGCCAATTGGAGCATATTTGTAGAAGAGTTTATCTCGTTCGTTACCATGTATGGAGATGATGGGTTGAGTAGATTGTCCGTTCACATGATGACTTGTTCCTCTAGATAGGGACCCATCCTTCAACACCATATTGGGCAAGTGTTGTGTTAGCTCAATTGGCAAAATTTGTATCTTACTGACAAGAGTGCCTAATGACTCTTTATTGACGTGACGACTCTCATGTACATGAGAATTCTCTTGTTTAGATATTTTCCTTATCACCAACCATCCACTCTCTTTCCTTTCATTTATTTATTATATATTTTGTGTTTATGTGTGTTGATGACTTTGGATAGAAATAGAAAACAAGGTCTGATCATGTTCACGTGAAAAAGAAGTTGTCCAATTCAGGCTGCTAATGTAAAAGTGCAGTGAAACCTATGATCCTTGTGATAGGCCAAAAATGTATTGACTCCATGTGATGAATTTATTGATTAATTAGCCAAGTTTTTTTTTTTTCTTCTTCTTCTTCCTTTAAGGATCATATGAGTTGTTGCACTGTCTACTAGACAAAAATCTTCACTAGTCATCTTGGAATTAATTTTAACTCGTAAGACCCATGCCACTTCATATATGCAAAAGATAAATTAAACTTTATCATTTTAAACATAAATAAAACATAGCAAAGTAAAAACACTTATTACAATGTGATAATATAATAAAGAAAACTAATTAATATGTATGGACATTTCCATCGCTAATCAAAATTTCCATCAACGACACATCAAGATGAGTCATATCCACTCTATTTGAAAAATCAAGATAATTCATAGGATCATTATGATTAGTAAAGTTCATTTCAATTCCCTTTTTCTTTTCTTTAATGGAGGCTTGATACAGATCTACCAAATGTTTAGGTGTACGACAGGTACGTGACTAATGACCTTCCATACCACACCTATAACACTTATTTTCATGGTCTATTGATGGTTTTCAACAAAAGCTCATTATTTTGTTCAGCCACTAGAAGACAAGATATTAGTTCATAACATTTTATGAACATATGTACTCGATTTTGCTACAACAAGAGCACATTTGAAACATGATATATGTGTCTTCTATCATACGGTTTTTAATTATGGGTTGATTTTAAAGTGCCAAATTAATTGTACTCACTTGCACCTTTAGTTTATTACAACTTCAAGTGCACGTCATACTAAGCTTTTAGCATGATCAAGTTCTTCTAAAACTTGTACTTCTCTTGAGGGGTCCTTTTTAGTAAAGTACTCAATTTTCATATAGATGATGATAAATAAAAATTAGTAATTTTGCACGATCCTATGGGGATGCTTGATTGCCAACCTTATTTGCATCTCCAAGGTACTTTGCCTCTAGGTGAATCTCAGCATCAAGCGTCCATGACAAGTAATTCTTGCCTGAGATGTCAAGGGTAGAAAATTCAAGTTTTGTAAGATTCAACATCTATATAAATATATAATTACATAAAAAATTAAATAACTAAATATTTTTTATTATTCACAATTTTAATGAAACAATACTACGCATGCATATTCAAAATTTGATTTTAATGAAACAATACTTACATATTCATAGTTTATCAATACACGTTAAATATAGCTATAGGTATGATTGAGTTTTTTATGCAAATTGGTTAAGGGAGAAGAAAATATTTTAATAATGTTGTTTTGTCATTCCTAGTGGAATTAGGATTTATTTGCTTTTATAAGTTCAAATAAAATCCTTTTCCTAGTTGAATTAGGAGTTTAATTGTTTTTCCTTTCCTAGTTGAATTGTTTTTCCTTTCTCAAGTAGAAGTAGGTTTATTATTTCTTTTCCTAAAAGGAGTAATAGAAATTCTATTCTTATAAATACTCTTTATAGAGAGGTTGATTATTGTTATGCATTGATTAATAAAAGTTTGTTAGAGATGTTTTCTCTATTATTTTGCCTACTAACCTAGTGTTCTTGTGGAACTTAGGTTTCATGGAAGAGTTGTAGTAATTGTGTATTACAGATTCTGCTTCTACACGCCCACGCTGCATCAGTTGGTATCAGAGAAATGGCTAGGTTCCTACCATGGCACAAAGAGGAGCATGTGGGAGACGACGTGTATGAACGCGATGAGGATGCACGTGATGCACAATTAGAGGCGTTATTTCAACGAACAGATGAGTGGTTTGATGCACTTTCAAAGTAGCTCACCACCTTAGATGTTGAAAACCGACCTCAAAATTGCCATCCAAATCCACATTATGTGGAGGAGGAGTATTTTGATGTTGAGGAGGAGGACTACGATATCGAAAAGGAGGATGAATACATTGATAAAGTCTATGTAGTAAATTGGGATTCTCCACCAATTTATGATGACTATCTTGAAGATTATAGTCAAGGAGACAAGATTGAGCTTGATGAAAATAAGGTCATATACATACGAGGTGAGTCCATAACTCACACTGTTGATGAGACTTTCAACATTAAAAAACAAGAGGTTATTGATTTTATTGATTACAATCATACGTTGGTACAATTGGTTTGTTCAACAATAGATGAGTTCTCCATTGATAAACGAAGTTTCAATCTACTAAAGTTTGAACTTGAACACATTAAACACTATGATTTCATTGGGGTTGATGAGCTCCTCAACAAAAATTTTCCCGATAGTATATTTAATATTATTTTGGAAAGATTAGTGGAAAACTTTATTGATCCCTTCTGGGAGGATTTTATTGAACAAGAATTGATAGAGGTCAATAAGAGGCGTGACCAAGTGATTTTAAGTAATTTTTGCAGAGGAGGCAATATGAAGTTTATGGATGTGTGCATGGATTTTTAGTACTTGCTTCATATATCCCACCGCGGCAAAAGAGGTCAAGAATAAAAATTCATACATCAAGATTTATTATGATTGAGAAAAGATTGATAAGTAGCATATTGATTCGTCTTATCTTGCAAAGAAGAATAGGATAGAGAGGATTATTCGGGGTTCCAATTGATCGTGGAAGATTGCCACAAAACTCGAGGATGAGTTTTCTCCAACCCTGAGAGAATGATGCAGATTGGTTAAGAAAGAATAAAATATTTTAATATTTTATGTTGTTTTTTCTTTCCTAGTAGAATTAGGATTTATTTGCTTTTACAAGTTCAATTAAAATCATTTTTCTAGTTGAATTAGGATTTTAATTGTTTTTATTTTCCTAGTTAAATTGTTTTTCCTTTCTCAAGTAGAAATATGTTTATTATTTCTTTTCCTAAAAGGAGTAGGAGAAATCCTATTCCTATAAATATTCTTTATAGAGGGGTTGATTATTGTTATTATGCGTTTATTAATAAAAGCTTGCTAGAGAAGTTTTCTCTATTATTTTGCTTCTAGCCTAGTGTTCTTGTAGAACTTAGGTTTCATGGAAGAGTTGTAGTAATTGTGTGTTATTGATTCTGCTTCTACACGCCCACACTGCATCAGTTTTTTTTATCACTAACCATTTTTAACAATATATTTTTAATCAATTAAACGTGAAGCTCATAACAATATATAACATTAGGATTATGTGAATCTCATAAAATTTGAATCTCATAACATGAATCTCAATATATTGAATCTCATAACAATATATAACACAAATCTCATAAAAAAATTTAAGCAATTAAAAATCACTAAAATTATAAGCATAAAATGTAATGACAAATATATAGGATAATTACTAATTCCTTAGGAAAAAAAAAAAAAAAAACTTATAGTGAGTTGAGAGAACTACACAAATAATCTTTGATGTTTGATGAACAATAGGAGTACAACTTCCTTTTTAAAATTGGGTAGAAACTCGTGTTGATAACATGTTGTGAAATGATAGAAATAGATAAATCTAAGTAAGAATAAAAGAAGAAATATATATTGATAAACTCTTGTATTCAAGTGGTCATCCACAATCCTTCTAATATTGTACAACTACAGTAAAACAATCCCACGTATATATAGTTTTAAGATGTCTCTTGAGGGATAAGAATAAGGCTCTAATAATGAACACAATTATACCTATACATCTTTACATATTTCAAACTTTCCACATTCTAAGCTTTACACATTCCAAGTAAACCTTTCATTATCTAGAATTTTGAAATTCCAATTTATTTCTAACAGGTTCTTAAATTTTACTAAAAATTTGAATTTTGTAGCTAAACTTTAACAAGTTTGTTTTTCGTCCATAAACTATTGAAAAGTTCATTTTTCATCCCAAACTATTAAAATGTTTTACTTTTATCCTTAAACTTTAAAATATATATTTTTTTATCCCTAAATTATTGAAAAAAAAAAATCTTTTTTCATTCCTATTTTTGTTGCTAAACTATTAGAAAAAGAAAAGAAAAACTCTTTACAAAGTTTCAGAATGAAAAAGAACTTTTTGAAATTTAGGAATAAAAAACAAACTTTTGATAAGTTTAGGGACTAAAATAATATTTTATCAAAAAAAGAGGCAAAACTCCTATCAAAAAAGAAAAAAAAAAAGAGGCAAAATGTGGATCCTTATTGAAGGGCTATTGTCAAACCAATATGATTTATTTTATTTTATCTTTATTGAGATTAAATCTAATAAAGATGTGGTGTAAAAAATCTTGTTTACACCCTCTAATAAGACATACCAGCTCAAATTCTTGTAAATAAAAAAAGACATGGCAAGATTTTATCAAAACCTGTTAACTTGACCCAACTCAAAGAGAAATAAAATTTGATTTGAAGGAAAAATGGGTCAACATGTATTTGACCTGCTAAAATGTGAGTAAACAGGGTCAACTTGTACCCAGCCTGACCCGACCCGTTTTAAATGAAGGTTTTTTTAAATATATATATATATATATATATAAATGCCTTTTTTTTTCTTTTTTAAGGTAATATGCATGGTTAAATATTCACTTTTAATGGAAAATGAATTACAATTGGTTTTTTGAACTCTCTATAATGGCACATGATCTCTTAAGCATTTCAATAACCACAATTGCATATGAATCAACTTTTAGTATTGGTGTATTGGTGTACAACACTTAGGCTCCGCTTGGGAGTTCATAAAGGAATGGAATGAAATAAAATGTATTTAAGTAAGGGAAATGAATGGAATGGAATTGTAATACCCGGTCCCAAAAAAATAAATAAATAAAAAGGAGATTATTTTTAGGGGTAATTTAGTAATTTCCAATATTGAAGTTAGCAATATTTATACCCTAATTGTATCATGTAAACCCTAGCCACCCTAAGGATTTTACTTTTTTTTTTTATGCCTAAAGATTTTCTAAGAGGAGTTGTCGTCCACACCCCCCGCCCCTCCTCATCTTTTCTCCTATCTAAGAAGCCAACCAGTATATGTCCAGTTAAGCAAAATTTCACCACCAAAAGCACGTCACTTTTATTCCATGATTCTTATTGAGGGCAACGTAACTAGATGTGTGTTGGCCACTATGGGTAATACTGACTTGTCATTAAGGTTCCTTATTAATAGATAAAAGATGAAGCCAATACCAATTATTTGAAGGTTTCCAAGGATTTAGTCTTTTCACGTGTAAAGCATCTTTGCCTTGTTGTCTCTGTGGTGTTGGGTGGCCTTGAGATTTGAGGTCCAAGGATCTAAGTGACATACTTGTTTGGAGTAAATTCTTTATTTAGTTGCTAAAAGGTTTACATTGGATTGGTCTTGGGAAACTGCAAGGATTTTTTAATAGGCTTTGGATTGAGGTAAGTAACCTTATCCTAATTAGTTTTATCCTAAAATTTGTTTACAGTTATTACAATTTTATTTCTAATGTATTACTGATTTCAAGTAAAGAATTTTCACAAATACATATGAGCACTGAATATAAGATTTATTTTATTTAATTGTGTTAGCTATATTGATTTAAAATAAGAATATAGAAATACCACAAATATATTTGATTATTGAATATATAATTATATATACGTATTTGAATAAGATATATTTTTGTTAGAAACTATGATTTATTACATATGATTATGGACAATTTGACTATGAATTGATTTTGATACCCAAACCAATGGGGGTTATTCATTGGTATTCTGATACCCAACCAATAGGGGTCATTCATTGGTATTCTGATACCCAAACCAATGGGGGTTATTCATTGGTACTCTGATACCCAGCCAATGGGGGTTATTCATTGGTATTCTGATACCCAAACCAATGGAGGTTATTCATTGGTACTCTGATGCCCAGTCACGGGGATATAGCGTGACCATAGTCATAAGATTGTTAAGAATATGAATTACGTTTGAGTATTTGAACTAATTTGAGTCTTTAAAACTGCTTATGTATTTTTAGAACCTATTGTAAGTTATAACTTTTGATATATGAAAAGCTGACTACTTCCTAAACCATCTATGATATATTTGTAAGATTAAAGTATGTGATCTATTTGCAACTTATTATTTTAAGACTATGAAATTTCTTTAATTATTTTTTTTTGAAAACCCATAGCATATTATAACTTTTGAAGGCTCATATTACATCTTATTACTTTATAGATCTATTGCCTGATAGAACTTATTAGGGTTTTGGTTACTTATTGAGTTGTCAACTCACCCCCTTTTTTTCCCCTCCAATTTCAGATTATGAAGAATAACAAGTTTTGGGAGTTTTGATGATTGTGTTGTGAGCGGGAAAAGAAGCTTAGTGATTTTGGAATTGGATGGTCTTCTAATAATTTTATATTTATTGGCCAATTGGCATTATGTACATAAAGTTTGGATTTTATTCCTATTAAATTATTGGAGATCTATTCATAAAGAAATTGTTGAGATATTTTGGATTTAATTGATTTAGTTTTTTGAGGATAAATTTTAGTTGCTAAGAAGGCCTTGCACACTTATAGAGTGCTTACTTTATAAGCGTGCGGCAATTGTCACGTGCCTATCTTTATAGTTGGGTTCGGGGCGTGACAATTTTATGGTATCAGAGCCGGCCCGGTAACCCAGTGTGGGCTTGGAGACACTACCCCACAAAGTGGGCCCTAACGAGGACGTTAGGGATTTAAGTGGGGGAGATTGTGATGCCCCAATTTGATTGATTGTGTGATGTGTGTGTGTGTGTGATGAGTCCCACATCGGGTATTTACTGGGTTGAACTGAACTTTATTAACAACTACAAGGAGCCTCAATTGTGACTAGTCCTTTTGAGGTATAGCGCAGATGTGGCTAGCGCTTTTCCTTGGGTCGTTACAGGAATGAAATTAAGTAACCTTGATTGGATGTTTTAAAATAAATGAATGGAAAGAAATGAAAATAAATGGAATGTAGGTAATCTTGTTTGGGAGCAACATGGAGGGAATGGAATTGAATCATTTTATGACAATATTACTATTAGACCCCTATTTTAAAATAAAGAATTTAATATACAGCGGTATTTTAGGAATTTTAGTAAAAAAATCATTAAATCTAATTTCATTCCCTCCCATTCCTCCCAATTTCAGGGGGAATGAAAATTTGAGGTTTTAAGGGAATAGAGAGGAATAAGTGTTCCCTCTTACCCATTTCATTCCCTCCTACTTAAACTCCCAAACAAGGGAATGAACTTTCCATTCTCTCCATTAAAACTCCCAAATAAGGGAAGGGAAGAATATTCTAAAATGATTCTTTTTATTCATTTCCATTCCATTACATTCTCTCCTCCCAAGCGGAGCCTTAGTATTTATTAAGTTGTAATAATATACTTGAACAAAAATTTATGGTTTAGGGTAATGATATTATTAATAAGCAGTGGATTGTAATGATATTATTAATGAGCTGTGAATTGCATAACCTTAAGAATTTATATATTATTTAAATTTAAATTTTGAGTATTTTGTTATTTGTTTTGTTATCTTTGAGAATGTTTTTCTCTTATTTGTATTGAAAGGAAGACAAAGACAATATAATTATTTATGTATTTATCTATATATATATAAAACCAAAGCCTTTGAAACTCCCACAATTTTCCATGTCAGCATATATTAAAAAAAAAAAAAAAAACTTAATAACCCGATACTAAGGCTTTTTGCTTTCACGATGGTCTTCTTTTTCAAACACAAACTCAGCCAGATCAAACTCAGTCTTTCTCCTTCAAATGCAAACTCTGCTCCCATCTCCTTCCTTCAACTCTCTCATTGAAACACAACTCCCTCTCCTTCTTTCCATCGTTTCCCCCAACCCTTCACTATCACAATCTGTCACTTGCCTTTGCTCCCCCATGAAAAACACAAATACGGACACAAATCTCCTTTCAAGATCAGTTTTCTTTGTATAGATAATTACTTTTTATTTCTTTATGAAAGTATCTGTATGTGATCAACCAGAAAGTAATATGGGTTTGAAGTTTGTCTTGGTTCATTGGTATTGCTGTCTTTTTGTTTGCTTAAATTTCTCAGAGAATATGTAGAACATGTTGAATATATAATACGGGGAAAATATCAATGCTGCCTTGGAAGATTTTACTTTGAATTTGTTGGGAAAAAATATTGATTTTCTTTATGCTAGAAAGTGTTGCTTCCCTAAAGAGATGCTGATTATATGTCTACCAATAAATTTGTTGTTTGCCTATAGCGATATTGATTATATAGCTTTATATAGATACATTGATTATTTGTCACTGAGAAACCATAGATCTAGGCAAAATATATATATACCAATTTCGTTTTATAACTTTTAGTTTAGATTCTATCCACTTTTTTAAATTTGGAAATATGATTTAAATTATGGTATTGTGGTCACTGATCAGATTGGTTTTGAATGTTTTGAATTAAGAATTTGAATTAGTTTGGTCCACACAAAAGTGGCTATTATGTGTTTGACTAAATGCTTGAGTTAAAATCTGGTCAGGAAACATACTTATGTGATAGTTTTTAGACCCCTTAAACAATTGATTAAACCTAGGTAATTAGCCAAGTTGTTACTTAGTCCAATTAAACAAGTCTAGGTTATCACAATATAAAAGATCAAATCATGCAAAGCAGCGGAAAATAAATAACACAAGATATGATCACCTAGGAAACCAAATCGGTAAAAACCTGGGGACGATTTGACCTAGCTATCCTCAAGGTAAACTTGAGTCCACTATCTTGAAAGAATCGAAGTTCATACAATAAGACTTACAAGCCCCCACGCTCGACTTCTTACTGCTACCAATCAGTAGAACTTACTGACACGACCACGTGCAAGTTCCGAATCCACAGACTCCTTCTTTCTTTGATTCACCACCAGCTACAAGCACACCCGCTTGTTGTTTTCTTTAAGCTTCAATGGCAGCAACTGAATTGATCATCAAGGCGTAGATAAATCTTCTCCTTGAAAACCTAAGTTTGTGTAAAGGAAAGCTCCTCTAGATCTCACAAGAGATTTACACAAACCGCAAATATGAGCAACACTAAAACGTGGCTAGGGTTTGCCTTTTATACTTCGGACAAATAAGAAACCCTAAAAACGTTTTAAAACACTTAGGGCTGAGTTGGACGAATCTGCAGAAAAACATTCTGTCCGAGTTTCGATCGATCGAGCTTGTCTTTCGATCGATCGAGCCAGGCCGAAAGGCACAATCCTTTCTGGCTTTAACTCGATTCCAACTTTACATAGACGCACAACTTTGAGCTAGACTTAGACACTTCTAAACACATTGTTTTGATCATGGTTTGCCAACAATACAAATTAGAGTTCTAAATACATAAAATCCTAAGACTTTAGAACCTAACAAACTCCCCCTTTGGCAATCCGTGACAAAACACAACTAGAAGCTCAAAGTTTACAAAATAAAAAGCCCTTTACAAAATAATGCTCATAAAACAAATTCAATCCTAACTACTATCCATCAGTTGCAAGTGTAGACAGCAGCTCAATTGAATCAACCTGTATATTTCCTAAAACACTAAACAAAATGCATAACCGCATGTGTGGAAACAATACAAGTAAACAAAATAACTTTTTGATTTCAAACAACACACAAATAAAGACATATATCAATGAATAACTCATAAATATAAATCAATAAGCAGTTTGAAACAAGAAACATATAAAGTACCAACAAAACATAAAAACTCCCCCTATCATGAATATCCCATCAAAAACAAGGCAAGAGCTAAAAATGTTAAGTACAAAGTGAAGCACCTAGATACAATCTAAACTTCAGAAGCTCCAACCAAAAACAAATAAACTCCACAAGCTCCAACCAAAAACAAATAAACTCCCCCTGAAAGCAAAAACTCTACAAAGTACTCCCCCATTTTGTGACGGAATGCCAAATGGCAAACAAGATATCCATCATCAAAAGGGAGGTGGTCTAAACTGCGCCAACTCCGCACATAAGGCACGAATCTCATCGAGCACGTCCACCAGAATCTGTCCTTGAGCCGCCTGAACGGTCAAGACATGATCTAACGTGCGACGAATGTCTGAATCATCCGAAGCAGTCGGTGGAGGAACATCAGCATCAGCAGCAGCACCTGACGTCTCAGCAGCAGCAGTACCTGTAGAAGAGGGAGGAGGGGGAACACCACTAGATGACGCACCTCTAGGATGAGAAGGAGCAACTCTCAACTGAGCAGCCCTCTAACGAAGAAAAGTGGCACCTATGGGAGCAATCACATAAATAGGCTCACCAGACGGAAAACCATCTAGACCTAAGAAGAGCAAAATCCTATAAATGAAAATAGGATATATCAGCGCATGCCCTACGGCAGAACTCCTATGAACCTCGTTCAAAGAACGAAGGAACAAGTGAGGAAAACTGATAGATGCTCCAGAAACAAAGGCATACAAAAACACACATCGCTCTAAAGGGATGGTGTGGAAGTGAGAGATAGGCTACAACGAATGACACGCTATCCTAAAGAAGAGATAGGCCATCTCGGTAAGCTTAGCAGACGTGATCTGAGGATCAGAACCCCACTGAATAGATGACCCAATGATGTAAGACATGACAACATCTAAAGAGGGTGACTCATCATAGGGATAGTCAGCCTCCTGAATAACCGGCACCCCAAGAGCCTCAGCCACTACCCGAGGGGTAATGGTGAACTCTACACCTCGTATCCAACTCCTAACAAGGGTGTTCGAATCATAGATGTGGCAAGAGAGGTTCGAGAAGAACTCTCTAATCAGGGCGGTCGGGGGTGGATGATCTATCTCTAAGAGAGGTAATCAACCTCTAGACTCAAAATTGGCCCTAATGGCCGGATCAAGCTCATCTAACGCAACAGCTCGCTCAGCCCATATCTTACGCTTACAGTTCAAGGAGTCAAAGGCTTCTCTACACTTATCATTCTTAAACAACTCAACCCTAGTGGGAGACTCAGAAGAAGTGGAAGTGGTCTTATGGGCTCTAGTTTTCCTAGGCATAGTGCTAGGATAAGGACCAACGCACAGAGAGAAAAAAAATCAAAACCAAGGGCAGACTGCAAGTTAGCACAAAAACAGAATATAGAATAAAAATCTATATGATGCATGAACAAGTTAAATGACATGATGCATGTTCTAATGCAATGAATTAAGTCCAAAAGGTTCAAATTCACAAAATTGGCTTGAACAATAAGGTTTTAACACAAAAACCCCAAAATTTGGAAAACCACTTGATCAATTTGAAAAATATTGACGAATTGATCATCACACATGATAGAATAACAAAAATAATGACCAAATACATCAATTTGATAAGCCAATTTCATCAATTTAACCCAATTAGACAAAATCCCCAATTCGGATCAAATTCAAAACCCTAGAATTTCCAATTTTTCAAAAATCACAAAATTGATTAATTTTTCAAAAATCACAAAAACCCATTGATTAATTTCGCCAAAATAGGTTCGAATCATCAAAAACCCCAATATTTTGAAAGTGCCGAAAATAGCCACAAGAATGCATGAAAAATGCATGAAATCATGAAATAAAATGGAAAATGAAGGGCAAAAGAGACTTACTGGCCTTCAAGGACAAAAACCTTGCAAAAATCTTGAAGGAAAACGACAAAAATTTGATGGTGGAGCCTATAGCCAACGCGGAGAGAGAGAAAAGTTGAAAAACTATTTGAAAAAGTGACTTTGAAAAGTCCAATCTGTCTTTTTAAAAAACCTGATTCACGAGTTTCGATCGATCGAAAATCAACCTCGATCGATCGAAACAGATAGAGACTCTCTCTATCAAATTTAAAAATATTCGACCGATCGAAAAACAGAATGGATCAATCGAAATAGGTAGAGGCTCACCAAATTTTGAGGAAAAAACACAGTTTTTGAAAAACATTTAGAATTAACTCAAAGCATTGAAATTTAAGAACAAAAATGCATGAGTATGTGATGATATGATTTTCAAAACAAGAATTTTAAGTCCAAATTCTTAAAAACAAAATTTCTTACATTCTCCACAAATTTTCAAGCAACAAATTAATTTTGCACAAAATTCAAAGTATTTGCAAAACTTGGTTGGTCAGACCATAAACACACACAATAACATGTACAATATTTAGCAAAGAGTAACTCATGTAGTGTGTGCAACTAGCAAAAACTTGAGATACATATGAGGTGATATGTGAATAGCAATCAATCACAAAGTCTACAAAATTCATCACAAAGAATTTAAAAGAGACTATCACCTAAAGAGTTACATCATATAACTCCCACATCTCCTAGATTATAAGCTTGCAATCATGTAAGTTTCTTGTATTTATGCCTCATAATATACATACCAATTTTAAGTTATGTGAATTTGGCATCAAGCCTAATAGTACACACCAATTTTGATTTTAAGAATTAAGCAATTTAACCCGAGGCTTCACCTTATGTTCTTTTTGTGCATGTACTACACTTTCTCGAGCACAAAATCTTATGATATGCACTAAAGTGTTCATGATTGGCTAGTGAACAGTGGTGAGATGGTTATTTATGCCTTTCTCTAAAAGTTCAAGTCAAACACTTAAAAACATGTGACTTTAAGATTAAGACATAGTAATCAAAAGTCATAAACATCTTTCCCACACAACATGCACTACAAAGTTTCAACTAGTAAAGTGCAATAAATAAGCTCATCAAAACTAAACAAGGTACAAAAGACATGTTATGTGAAAATAAATTGACCAACCTTGTTCTCAAAAACCAAGAAGAATAGTACAAAACAAAATGTGCTTCCTTTTTCTTCCTTTTTTTTATTTTTTTATTTTATATATTAAAAATAAAAAACACCTAGAATGAAATGTATGAATGTTATGCTATGCAAATCCTAGAAACAAAAAAAAACAAAAACAAAACCAAAGAACAATGATCACAAAGGGTAGAGCAATAAAGCACAAGGACCAAGAAGATCAAGATAGATCAGGGACACAAAATCACACCAATTACTTGACGAAGAGTTTCAAACTTACTTCTATCAAGAGGTTTGGTGAAGATGTCGGCATTCTGACGTTCAGTGGGAATATACTCAAGACACACAATCTTTCTTTCAACAAGATCCCTAATGAAGTGATACCTAATCTCTATGTGCTTTGTGATGCCCCAATTTGATTGATTGTGTGATGTGTGTGGGTGTGTGATGAGTCCCACATCAGGCATTTACTAGGTTGAACTGGGCTTTATTAACAACTACAAGGAGCCTCAATTGTGACTAGTCCTTTTGAGGTATAGCGCAGATGTGGCTAGTGCTTTTCCTTGGGTCGTTATATATGGTATCAGAGCGTAGGTTATGATCTTGTAGACTTTATGCTAGGTTTTGATTTAGAATGAAATCTGCGCCCTAGGCACTACAATTCTAGTTATTGTTTATGAGGGTTATTAGGTCATAGATAGTGTTCTTTTGATGACTTGATGAAAGTGTAAATGAGGTTCCATCGTATGATGATTTGTTAGGTCATATTTGAAGGATTTGATATTTATGTATATGTAGTTATGCATACGTGACTTATAAATACAAAAGAGAGGATTTTAATTGATATACTACTATGATCTTATACTAGTAGTAAATGGGTGTATTTTATTCTTGAAAATTTTGTAATTGATCAGATTGGTTTTTAAAACTTCTTCTTCTTATTATTAAAAGGAGAAGAGAGTGAGAAAAGAATAAGCAAAGGAAATCTTCCTGCTATTTTGTGACTAATCTTTTGAAAACTCGTTGATAGTTTTGCCTATATAGTCGACCTACCTAAGGTTAGTTTGATCTGTAGGAGATTCTCATAGGTTTAATTATTGAATGATAGTTTACTACATGCTTTATTCAAAATTTGGAGTGCTTTTTAGGGAATTGGAAATTGCAAAACTTTATTTAGGGGTTAAGGTTTGATGTTAGAGCTATGATTCCTTGATTTTAGTTTATATGGAGTAAGGAAATATACAGAAAGTTCGTAGTGTGAAGGAAAAATTAATTTATGGTTATTGTAGTTCACATTATATTATATGTTATTATATAAATTCTGAGGGTGTTTAAAGAATTCAGTAATATATCGATGGACTTCCTTGGATTCTATTTTTAAGGACCGACCTTCTTTTGGATCATTGTTCTTGTTAGGGTTGACCTACCTGGATTACCATAGCCTAATTTATGTGTGAGGTAGTCCCTAAATGTTTTTGAGACATGTTCTGTTACTTAGAAGTTTGAGGTCCTCAATTTCTTTCAATGGACTTAGAGTATTGTTTAATATCTTGGGGAAATAAGTTTTGATGCCAGAAATGTAATTCTTTGTAATTGATAAGAGTTAATGGATTGACTCAATAGAAAATGAAGCGGATAGAACACAAGTAGATGGTAGTACTAAATTGGACTAGTGAACCATATTTTTTGATTGGATATTGAAGGAGTTGGGATGGCAAGAGAGTTTATTTTGAAAGACTATTACAATTTGAATTATAGTCAATTGTTGTACCTTTTGTTTTATATTGGCAGATGGTTAGTGATTATAAATTGCAGTGTACTCTTAAGTTCTAGACTGCTGGGACTATTATTTGCAAGGTTAAAATATATATATATATATATATATATATATATATATAAAAGGGTTGAGATACTTCATGGACTATTCCCTTCTAGCCGATTTATACCTAGAGATTTGTTATCATAATAGGCAACGTAATTATAGGGAACCTAGCTCATCAATGAGTTCCAGCCCAAGTATCATTTGGAGATTAAAGGTGAATAAATGTTGCTTATTTGAGAAGATAAATTATGGTTAAGATAGAGGTTCTATGAAAGACCTTATATCAATGCTCAATTGATTATTTATGGAGATTTTGAAATTTCTTTTTGTACAAAACTTGAGGAAGAAAAGATGTAGTGATATACGCATATGTTGTAAATTAGTTTTGAACTTAGGAAGGATTGGAACTTTGGATGCACTACTTAATTTTGAGGTATAGAATTAAATGGATGCTAGCATTCAATAGTCTATGGTGAATCTCAAAATTGTGGATTTCCCTTGTTGTAATTTTTGGAGACTAATTAGGCCTTGGAATTTTGTTGAAATTAATAATTGATGGAAAATCAGTTATTGGGGTTAATCTAAATGAATGGGCCTTGGAAATTTTATTCATATTGAAAGGAACTTAGAGAGCTATTTAGACTAGAGATATGTATATCTTTAAAGAATCTTATATTGTTCGGAATATGGTTGTTCTTAAACTATGGGTAATTGAGTAAGAGATTTTATAGTGGTATTGTATTATGCAGCGGAAGCATCATGGCTCCATTTGCTTTGAATTTTTTTTTTTTTTTTTACAAATCTTGGTAAGGAAAAGTCTACGCATATGTTGTGAAATAATTTTGAACTATGGTGATGAGTGATAAATTTGTATAGATCAATACAATTGTGGCTTTAGAGTAGCGCAGTGGAAGCGTGATAAATTGGTTCAGTTTGTGATGAATTCAGAGGACTGAATTCTTATAAGTGAGGGAGATTGTAATACCCGGTCCCAAAAAATAAAAAATAAAAAATAAATAAATAAAAAGGAGATTATTTTTTAGGGGTAATTTAGTAATTTCTAATATTGAAGTTAGCAATATTTATACCCTAATTGTATCATGTAAACCCTAGCCACCCTAAGGATTTTGCTTTTTTTTTATGCCTAAAGATTTTCTAAGAGGAGTTGCCGTCCACACCCCCCCCCCCCTCCTCATCTTTTCTCCTATCTAAGAAGCCAACCAGTATATGTCCAGTTAAGCAAAATTTCACCACCAAAAGCACGTCACTTTTATTCCATGATTCTTATTGAGGGCAACGTAACTAGATGTGTGTTGGCCACTATGGGTAACACTGACTTGTCATTAAGGTTCCTTATTAATAGATAAAAGATGAAGCCAATACTAATTATTTGAAGGTTTCCAAGGATTTAGTCTTTTTACGTGTAAAGCATCTTTGCCTTGTTGTCTCTGTGGTGTTGGGTGGCCTTGAGATTTGAGGTCCAAGGATCTAAGTGACATACTTGTTTGGAGTAAATTCTTTATTTAGTTGCTAAAAGGTTTACATTGGATTGGTCTTGGGAAACTGCAAGGATTTTTTAATAGGCTTTGGATTGAGGTAAGTAACCTTATCCTAATTAGTTTTATTTAACTCCTAAAATTTGTTTACAGTTATTACAATTTTATTTCTAATGTATTACTGATTTCAAGTAAAGAATTATCACAAATATATCTGATTACTGAATATATGATGTATTTTATTTAATTGTTTTTAGCTATACTGATTCAAAGTAACGAATAAAGAATTTTCACAAATACATATGAGCACTGAATATAAGATTTATTTTATTTAATTGATATTTGTTAGCTATATTGATTTAAAATAAGAATATAGAAATATCACAAATATATTTGATTATTGAATATATAATTTATATATACGTATTTGAATAAGATATATTTTTGTTAGAAACTATGATTTATTACATATGATTATGGACAATTTGACTATGAATTGATTTTGATACCCAAACTAATGGGGGTTATTCATTGGTATTCTGATACCCAACCAATGGGGGTCATTCATTGGTATTCTGATACCCAAACCAATGGGAGTTATTCATTGGTATTCTGATACCCAACCAATGGGGGTTATTCATTGGTATTCTGATACCCAAACCAATGGGGGTTATTCATTGGTACTCTGATACCCAGCCAATGGGGGTTATTCATTGGTATTCTGATACCCAAACCAATGGGGGTTATTCATTGGTACTCTGATGCCCAATCACGGGGATATAGCGTGACCATAGCCATAAGATTGTTAAGAATATGAATTACGTTTGAGTATTTGAACTAATTTGAGTCTTTAAAACTGCTTATGTATTTTTAGAACCTATTGTAAGTTATAGCTTTTGATATATGAAAAGCTGACTACTTCCTAAACCATCTATGATATATTTGTAAGATTAAAGTATGTGATCTATTTGCAACTTATTATTTTAAGACTATGAAATTTCTTTAATTATTTTTTTTTGAAAACCCATAGCATATTATGACTTTTGAAGGCTCATATTACATCTTATTACTTTATAGATCTATTGCCTGATAGAACTTATTAGGGTTTTGGTTACTTATTGAGTTGTCAACTCACCCCCTTTTTTTCCCCTCCAATTTCAGATTATGAAGAATAACAAGTTTTGGGAGTTTTGATGATTGTGTTGTGAGCGGGAAAAGAAGCTTAGTGATTTTGGAATTGGATGGTCTTCTAATAGTTTTATATTTATTGGCCAATTGGCATTATGTACGTAAGGTTTGGATTTTATTCCTATTAAATTATTGGAGATCTATTCATAAAGAAATTGTTGAGATATTTTGGATTTAATTGATTTAGTTTTTTGAGGATAAATTTTAGTTGCTAAGAAGGCCTTGCACACTTATAGAGTGCTTACTTTATAAGCGTGTGGCAATTGTCACGTGCCTATCTTTATAGTTGGGTTTAGGGCGTGACATGCTTAGTCTTAGAATGTTGAATAGGGTTCTTAAATATGTCAATAGCACTAGAGTTATCACAGTAAACCACCATGGTATCTTGGGATATCCCATAATCAGTTAAAACCTTTTTCATCCAAAGAAGTTGTGAGCAACAACTTCCAGCAGCAATATATTCTGCCTCGGTAGTGGACAAGGACACAGAATTTTGCTTTTTGCTCATCCAAGCAACAAGATTAGTACCAACATAAAAACATCCACCAGTGGTGCTTTTTCTATCATCAGCATTACCAGCCCAATCAGAATCAGAAAAACCAGCAAGAGATAGATTAGACTCTTTACTATAAAATAATCCATAGTCACAAGTTCCAGCAACATATTTAATTATTCTTTTGACAGCATTTAAGTGTGAAACTTTAGGATTAGATTGAAATCTAGAACACACACCAATACTAAATGCAATATCAGGTCGACTAGTAGTCAAATATAACAAACATCCAATCATAATTCTGTATAATGTAACATCAACAGACTCACCTGATGGATCATTTGTTAATTTTGCATTGGCGGCCATTGGTGTTCTAGCATGGGCAGCATTGTCTAGTCCAAATATCTTGACTAGATTCTTTGCATATTTTGCTTGGTTGATGTAGATCACTGAATCCGTTTGCTTCACCTGTAATCCCAAGAAATAAGTTAGTTCACCAACCATACTCATTTCAAACATCGCCTTCATTTCATCTGCAAAAGAATGAGCAAGGGAGTCATTAGTAGCACCAAAAACAATATCATCTACATAAATTTGAGCTACAACAAAACTGTTCTTGTCCTTTCTTATGAAGAGAGTAGTGTCTGCAAATCCCCTTTTGAAGCCATGCTCAGTAAGATATGCAGTCAATCTATCATACCAAGCCCGTGGAGCTTGTTTCAAACCATACAATGCTCTCTTCAACTTATACACATCATCCAGTCTGTGAGGGTCAACAAATCCTTTAGGTTGTTCAACATAAACTTCTTCTTGCAGCATTCCATTCAAGAAAGCACTTTTGACATCCATTTGATATAGCTTGAAGTTCAGATGACTAGCTATAGCCAACAATATCCTAATGGATTCCAATCTTGCTACCGAAGCAAAGGTCTCATCAAAATCAATCCCTTCCACTTGTGTGTAGCCTTGAGCAACAAGTCTTGATTTATTTCTGATAACAGTGCCATGTTCATCTAACTTGTTCTTGAAGATCCACTCAGTTCCAATTACATTCACACCCTTTGGTCTAGGAACTAATTTCCACACATCATTCTGAACAAATTGATGAAGTTCTTCATGCATAGAGTTTACCCAATCAGCATCTTGAAGTGCCTCATCTACCTTCTTCGGTTCAAATTGGGACAGATAGCATGAGTATGTAATCACACTTAAGACTTTTGACCTTAATCTCATGTTGTCATTCAGACTTCCCAATATATTTGAGGAGGGATGATTAAGCCTTACTCTAGAGGAAGGACCTTTAACTAGAGATGTGGATGTACCTCTCTGTTCTGATGAAAGACTAAACTTATGTTGAACCTGTTGAGTCTCATGAACTGGAGTGGATGGTTCAGGACTTGATGGCACATAAATTGCATCATTCAACACCATTAGCTCCTCATCACTATGTTTCCCAACATAATCAACAGAAAGAGAGTCATTAACCTCCATAGGCTTATCTTGAACTTGAGTAGTACTTTCTGGATGTGCTTCTAGACATACTTCATCATTGATCACAACATTTGACGATTCCATGACAGTTTTGGTTCTCAGATTATACACTCTATATGCTCTATTAGTAGAGGAGTACCTTAGAAAATATCCCTTGTCACTCTTAGCATCAAATTTCTCTAGGTGCTCTCTATCACATCGAATGTAACAATCACTGCCAAATATCCTGAAATACTTAACGACCGGCTTCTTTCCTCTCCAGAGTTCATAAGGAGTCTTCTTGGAATCAGGTCTGAAATACACCCAGTTGAGTGTATGGCAAGCAGTGTTAATTGCTTCTCCCCAGAAAGATTTTGGCAATTTTTTATTGTGCAACATGACACGTGCCATCTCTTGAACGACCCTATTTTTCCGTTCAATTATTCCATTTTGTTGCGGTGTCTTAGGTGATGAAAATTCTTGATGTGTGCCCTGTTCATTGTAGAAGGTAGCTACCTTGGTATTCTCAAATTCTCTTCCATGGTCACTTCTGATTCTGGCTACCACTGTATCTTTTTTAACTTGCAATTTCTTACACAGAAATATCATCTTCTCAGGAGCCTCAGCTTTATCTTTCAAGAGCACAACCCAAGTATATCTGGTAAAGTCATCCACAACCACTAGAATATATTTCTTTCCTCCCAAACTCTGAACTCGAGCAGGACCCATAAGATCAATGTGCAGTAACTCCAGAGGTCTTGAAGTTTGAACACTAGCCATAGATGGATGTTTAGATTTTATCTGTTTACCTATCTGACATGGTCCACATATGCACTTATCTATTTTCTCAAACTTAGGTAAACCAACAACAGTATCACATTTTGAAATCTTTTCTAACTCCTTATGACTTGCATGCCCCAGCCGTTGATGCCACAAATCAACTTGATCAATCTTTGCACTAAAACACTTGTTGCTTATGCTTGGTGTCAATCCATAACAGTTGTCCGTTGTTCGTACACCAACACACATACAGTCACCTCCTCCATCAAGTATCTCACATTCATACTTAGTGAAGAGAACATTTAGTCCATTGTCACAAATCTGACTGATGCTGAGTAAATTTGCCTTCAGTCCATCAACATACCAAACATCTTCAAAAACCGGTAACCCTAGGATGTCCATAGTTCCAATGCCTCTGATGACAGATTTGCTTCCATCTCCAAAAGTGACTGTCCTAATCTTTCCTTCAAAAAGGGTCTTGAATAATCCTTTGTTTCCTATCATATGCCTGGAATAACTACTATCCAAATACCAAAGACAAGAATCACGTGCCTTTAAGGCGGTTAAGGCAATATAACACAAATAATTATTACCACATATGATAAGATCAAGATGTTCAAGGAAAGATTTAACAAACTCAACAAGAGACAAATACACAAAGTAAGCAAGTTGATGAATAAGCAGAAAGAATTTCCAAAAGTTCATAACAAAGGGGTCAAGGATCAGCTCAGTGATCAAAGGATCAACAACAAAAGAGCTACCTGCTCGGATACCACTTGATAGTTTTTAGACCCCTTAAACAATTGATTAAACCTAGGTAATTAGCCAAGTTGTTACTTAGTTCAATTAAACAAGTCTAGGTTATCACAATATAAAAGATCAAATCATGCAAAGCAGCGGAAAATAAATAACACAAGATATGATCACCTAGGAAACCAAACCGGTAAAAACCTGGGGAGGATTTGACCTAGCTATCCTCAAGGTAATCTTGAATCCACTATCTTGAAAGAATCGAAGTTCATACAATAAGACTTACAAGCCCCCACGCTCGACTTCTTATTGCTACTAACCAGTAGAACTTACTGACACGACCACGTGCAAGTTCCGAATCCACAAACTCCTTCTTTCTTTGATTCACCACCAGCTACAAGCACACCCGCTTGTGTTTTCTTTAAGCTTCAATGGCAGCAACTGAATTGATCATCAAGGCGTAGATAAATCTTCTCCTTGAAAACCC
The DNA here is from genome assembly GCF_001633185.2 of Quercus lobata. Taxonomy (NCBI): domain Eukaryota; kingdom Viridiplantae; phylum Streptophyta; class Magnoliopsida; order Fagales; family Fagaceae; genus Quercus; species Quercus lobata. The sequence goes on from NC_044911.1 coordinate 34,843,173, forward strand.
TAAGTTTGTGTAAAGGAAAGCTTCTCTAGATCTCATAAGAGATTTACACAAACCGCAAATATGAGCAACACTAAAACGTGGCTAGGGTTTGCCTTTTATACTTAGGACAAATAAGAAACCCTAAAAACGTTTTAAAACACTTAGGGCTGAGTTGGACGAATCTGCAGAAAAACATTCTGCCCGAGCTTCGATCGATCGAGCCTGTCTTTCGATCGATCGAGCCGAGCCGAAAGGCACAATCCTTTCCTGCTTTAACTCGATTCCAACTTTACATAGACGCACAACTTTGAGCTAGACTTAGACACTTCTAAACACATTGTTTTGATCATGGTTTACCAACAATACAAATTAGAGTTCTAAATACATAAAATCCTAAAACTTTAGAACCTAACATTATGAACACATATCAGTTTGGTCGCTAATCCAATAGGTTGAAAAGTCTGAAAACAGTTTATAACCCAATAGGCTGGTAATTATTTGTAGCTTCATTGATGGTATGTACTTAAAGTTAAAATGATTTCAAGCAGCTTCATTGATGGCATGTACTTAAATGATTTCAAGCAATTGCTTCAAATATTTTTTATTTTCTTGCACATAGAAATAGCTATTACTACATGTCTCTATTTAAATGAACCTTATTGTATTTTAAATTTTTTCCATAGAGAGTGGCTTGGCTGAGCCTAATAGCACCGCTTTGAATAATTGTGTGATACTTTCAACCCAACATTTGGTGTTTTTGAAATTGATAGTATGTCTTACTTAAGATGTATCCAAAGAGTTTATGAAATTTGGTTTTAATTGTTTATAGAGATAGTTGAAACTGAAATAAATAGGCATTTCGTTTGATTCCTTTCAAATAGACACTCTTTCAAACTACTATTATTTGCATCTACTTAAAATGTACCTAAACGAAATTAGATGCATTTGACACAAATATATGTTGTTGCAAATGATCTCCTCAATAGTTTTCAAGAAGCCAGCATAATCAAAATTGGGGGCCATCAAGAGTAGATAAGCAGAGATACTTAGACTATTTGTCAACTGTTTCGTTTCGAAGTTTTGAATATTGTGTTTATGAGTTGCTTCTTATAAGAGATAGTGGCATAGTGCCCCATGTGTTTATGTGGCATATTATTCCCTGGCAGCAAATGCATGGTCCATGTGCAGAGTCCTAAAAATTGTTGATAGCTTGCAATATAGCTATACATGCATAATTGTTTTGCTGTTACTTCTTCATGGACTTAAAGTTTTATAAGTCATTGAAAAACCTTTGTACATGGTTAGATCATCAACTTTACCAATTCAAAGAGATATAAACATGTCAGAATGCTCAAAAGGTTTAGTATCAGAGCTTAAGCTTCAGGTACATAGATATTATGTTACATTTCATCGACTTGTGAACTAGGTTTGTTTTAATGTCTTATTGATAATTTGACAATTATGTTTTGGGCCTTTGTTTATCTTATATAGTGGTTTTTTTATCTTCCTTTGTCATGAACAAATGAGCTTCTTTGCTCTAGGATAAATTGTTGTTAAAAAAAAAATTAGTGGACTTGGCAACATTTTTTGTTTTGTTTTGTTTTTTAAAATATATATATATATATATATATATATATATGTATGTATATATACCCTATATGTAAAATAATACACGTTAACCTGTAACCTGACCACTCATAATCCGTTTAAAATGACATTTTCCTAACTTTAACATGATTTCTCTTTTAACTCTAACTCATAACCCGATTAGCCTAATTTGCCCATTTGCCAAGTCTAAATTTACATAGTGACTGTTCTATTGCACACAATAAAAACCTATTACAAACGAATAAAATCGAATATTTTTTAGAAAAGCTATTGTCGTTTGAATTTTGAACACTGCCTCGTCGGGCGCAGACCGAGACTAAAATAAGCCACCAGGGTCCTTGCCTTCACCCAATTACAAATCTTGGGTAAAATTAGCTTCCCAAATCCCGAAATATGCTCAAAAGACAATTAGATAGTAAGAATTCTGAATTGCTTGTGAAATTTTTTACAAATCATAGGCAACCTTAAGCTTCCCAAATCCGAATTCCTATATCATAACCAAATTAAGTTTAATACTTTTACATATTTTGGGCAATCTTGGAAACTGTCACAATTCATCTACTGCCGGAGTCCTAGATTTGAATATGGACGCATTAATAATGGGTGACAGATTGTGTATGCGAAGTGACTTGATTGTCCTAGTCAAAGGCGGCGAATCCAGCGGCTTATTCTAGTCTAGCTCAGCGTCCGATGACTTCTCCGCTCCGATGTGGCAGTTTTCAGGCGGAGATGATTTATTTATTGTTTGTTTGTTTTTCTAATAAATTTTAGTATGTTCGTTTGTAATGGGTTCTTATTGTGTATATTAGTCACTATTTGCAGGAATCTATCAGTAACATGGTTTTGTTTTATTGGAAGATGTAACAAGGTCTTTCACATCCAATCTTGTTGCCTTTAATCTCTCTTATTCATGATCAAAACTAATTTTAACCCTCCAATTCACATCACTTTTTTATTTGTTACCTATCAGTGATCTTAATTCTTACGGTCTAACCAGCTCGACCAATTTTCTAATTAGTACTTATATTACAGGCGTACATTTTCGGGATTACTTTTATATATATATATATATATATATATATATATCTATTATTTATGTAAGTATTAATTTATTAATTTTTATGTTTATCAACATAAAATTTAAAATCCATAAGTCTACATATTAGCTTAAGTAATTAATCAATATATTAAATTAAATTAAAAAATTCACTTTTTTTTCTTTTTTTTTTTTGTTTTTTTTTTTTTTGTTTTATTGTACAGGCCAGTACAACTGAAATAGATCGGTACAACCCCGTATTTTTTTTTCAGTATGTTTTGGAAAAGTATCGGTACTGGTTTAATAACCGTTACAGTATATTTCTCCAGTACCAATACAGTATTGACTTCCTTGCCCTACACACTTAAAAGATGAATCAAATGACCAATGTGACATTCATATGGTGCTTAGGGCTGTAAACAAGCTGAACCAAGCAGAATATTAAAAATTCAACCTTGTTCATTTAATTCTTTTTTGAACACTAGTTGAGCTCGAGCTCATCATCAAACAAGATTTTGTGTTCAATTTTGGCTTATTTTCTTGTTTAATAAGCTCGAGCTTGTTCAAGTTATTTGATTAACTTATTATTTTCTTATATATTGTGAATTTATGAATAAAATGTTTTATTTCTTCACAATTCTATACTTTTTTTTCTAAAAATATACTGTATATATTATCAATAAGCTATAAATAATAATTTAATATCATATAAACCTATTCACAAACTTATACAATTCAATTTCAAATGTGTATAAATATATTTTTAGACAAGTATACATATAAAATATAATATTATATATAATTAAATCGAGTTCTCACGTTCACGAGCATACTTACATATGAATTATTATGTTTGAGCTTGATTTTTTTAATAATTGAGCTTAGATTCAAGGCTTGAACCTGGCTTGTATTACAAAAAAAATAAAAAAAACAACAACATTTTTCCCAGCTGAGCTGGAGCTATTCATAAAAAACTTGGTTCCTTTACCGTTTTAATGCTGACCTTCTACGGAGTACCAAATATGACTTTTGGAGTGTCTACAGGTCCGCACCTCAACTTGGTCGCCATTATCTTATGCAATCAATGATAACAAGTAAAATTTAATGTTATAAGATATATAGAAGCTTCACCAAGTTAATATCTCCCAATTTTTCACTAATCTGAGGTAAAATATAATTCTTGTGAAGTATCATAGTTTAGTATATATTTTATGAATTCATTTTATTTATTAATTTAAATACTAGTATCAACCACCAAAGAAAATTATTAATCAAAGGAATAGTTACAATGGAGAAAGGACACTTGGTGGGGAGACAGAATCTTAGTATAGAATACAATTTTTTGAGCATGAGAAACTATGCAAGTGTAATAAAGGACACACCACATTAGAAACTGCATCATTCATTAATATGCTTCTTCTACACTAGTAGTTATTTCTATAAACGTTTCAGGTCTGCTAGAAGAAGCTGTGCTTGATTGGCCTCTCCTTAGAACAAAAGCTGGTTGTTTAGGAGCCGAAACTATTGCAGTTTCACTGTCAAGCATGGTAACAACATTTGACATGGTGGGGCGATCACTTGGGTCTTCTTCAATGCATAACAGTCCAACATTTACGCACTTCATAAATTGGTTTGCATGGCAAGTTTCCTGTACACTTTGGTCCATTAAATCCAACACCTTGTTTTCTGTCCACAATCTCCATACCTGGGACAATTTTAAGATCAAACTGCTATGAAGTATAAAATAATGGAAAATGAATGGTTATAAAAATCCAACACACTTACATAACCCATAAGGCTCATGGCTTGTTCTGATCGATAAAATCCCATGTTCTTTTTCCCACTGATAATCTCAAGCAAAACTACCCCAAAACTAAAAACATCGGATTTGATTGAGAAAACTCCATCTAATGCATACTCCGGAGACATATAGCCACTGCATTAAAGGAATTGTTATAACATCAAGGGATAAGCACTTGTAAACCTTTTGTTAAACAAGGTTAGGCGATTGAAATTTTTTCTACGTTATATAGAATCAACTTTCATAATTATACTGTCTACTATATATTTACTACGTTCCAGCTACTCTGCTGGTATTTGCCTCAGTTTCTTTCCCTCCAACAATCTTTGCCAAGCCGAAGTCAGATATTTTGGGGTTCATCTCTTGATCTAGAAGAATGTTGCTAGTTTTCAAATCTCTATGGATGATTTGTAATCTGGAGTCTTGGTGAAGATATAAAAGCCCTCGAGCTATTCCCAAGATAATGTTGAAGCGCATCTCCCAGTCTAAAAGCTTGCTTAGCTTTTGATCTAGCAAGTTTTTCCATTTGTCATTTAAGAGAACAATATTAGCAACACTAACAAGTTAGCTTTTAGATTATCAAAAAAATAAAAAGTTAGCTTTTACTCAAATAAGATAAGTTTAACAAGCCCTAGTGTCTATTAGGCATATGGTTTTGGAAACCAACCAAATATAAACAAGTCTAAGCTTTTGTTCGGCATGTACTCATAAAGCAAAATCTTTTCATCCCCTTTTATGCAATATCCCCGAAGTCTAACAAGATTCCTATGTTGAAGTTTTGCAATCAACACCAACTCATTTTTAAATTCTTGTAAGCCTTGTCTTGAGGCACTTGAGAGCCTCTTTATTGCCATTTCTTGACCTCCAGGAAATGTACCCTGAGACCAAATTCACCAAACCCACATAGTTACTACTAACCAGAACCTAGTTTACATGAACTTTAAATACCAGTTAATGTTGTTGAAAATACCTTATGAACAGGCCCATAGCCCCCCTGTCCAAGCTTGTTTGCATCTGAGAAACTATCTGTAGCTACTAGTATGCTTTCCAAATCAAAAAAGGGCAGATCTATGTCTGTCTCACCTTCTTCTTTAAACTCACCAGAGTCTATCAAGTCTTTGACATGTCGTTCACTGTCCATTGTGCGAAGTACTCTATTTCTTTTATCGTTGTTTCTGTTTTCTGAGTTAAGAAGACAACAATATATGTTAATTACATGATAATTACAGGAAAGAACTAATAAATGGTTTTATTTTGATGCAAATGCACAATAGATTGTGCACGGTGTGCATCATGCAAAGCAATTACCTTGACTCTTGGCCATCTTTCTTCTCAATATATATAAAAATATAATGCTACAAGCGAAAGCAATCACACTTATCAGAGACAGCACAACTATCAAATACAACGCCATCTTCTTTCTTGAAGCCTTTTGTAATGACCCAGGATTACCACCAAGTACTGACGGAGGAATATCACCTTTACGAGAAAGAAACAGAACTAGTCTCTCTTAAATAGATAAAATAAGAAAACGATTCTCCATCACTATGTTCGTGACGGCGAACAAGTTTCAATGGAAAAATCAAAATGATAATAAGTCAAATGCAACACAAGCACACATCTATATATATATATATATATATATTCACAATTATAATATATATTGTTAGGGCCAGGTAATCATGATATTACTAAAGAGAATTGGAAACGCCTCATAATTCCTAAGTAAAATTAGAAGTTATATTCATAAAGAAAAAAGAAAAACTTTGGGAAAGCATGAAATATACTCAGATGCAATTCAAAGTTTTCCTCTCATTGTGGTGAACCGCTAGTGGAGGAGGGAGAGGGGTTTGATTATAACAAGAAAATTATTTTAGTAGAACAGAATCCTCCTTAGCAATACCATCATATTAATTCTTTCATCACTAACGGAGCAATCTTAATTTGCCAGAGGTATATAGCATAACATGCTAACCTTTAGTACAATTCAAAATCAAGCCATCCCATTTTGTGCTGCAAAGGCACCTCCATTTTCCATCTCTTGCTACCTTGCAAGTTGAATCTGGCCAATCCTTGCAGTCTGTGGATGAATCACAGGTTGGTTCCATTGGTGGCTTCCAACTAATCTCTACATCTGTAATTTCAGAACTAAAGTTTCCTTCAGCAGTAAACAGGCCAGTGACACTAGATGGCAAGAACTGATTAGAAACACGATTATCCGCAAATTTGATTTGGATGACAAAGCGTTGTGTACTTGCATTGATACTGGTCACTCGATAGGTTCCATTGGATGTCTTGAAGCTAACCTGGCCTGAAGAGGTGTTGCAGTAGAAGGCAAAGTACATGGGGTCACCACAATTTGGCCCTGATGATGCCGAAAATATCACCAATAGGTCACACAGCACTCGCGACTCAAAGCGAACCTGCACAACAAAATAACCGAAAACCTTAGAGAGCACAGATGTGGTACCGGCCAAATACTCTCCGAAGGTCAAGTTAGAACTATTCTCACAACTCTAGAGTGCTAGAGAGGGTAAATTATGCGTACCTTGATTTGCGAGGGTATTAGGGCTTTTATAGTAGTAGAGAGACGGCTTTTCCTTCTTGGTGTAGAAGTCTTTTCCATATGGGACTCTACTTCAAGTCTTTCCAAGCGTGGTGAGCAAGGTTTTCCTTATAGAGGAGATCTACTTTCAGTGTGCGTGTCTTCTAGAATCACCCTTGTGCTCGGATTTCCATATTGGGATTCTAGGGCGTTTTTAGGCAATGAGCGATAGAGATCTCAGATCAAGGGCCCTTACTGTGTCCTTCAGCGATGGGCCTTCAATGAGTGTTGGATCATCTCCACATCGGCCCAACAGTTCCTATCCGGCAGGCCCATTACCATAGGCCCGTTAGGCTTATATTTTATCCTCTTCAGTTGCCCCCTTCACCTCAAGGGTCCGTCAGCTTAGAACAAAGGAACCATGGGGTGACGACCCTAAGGTAAGGGCGTGACGGATAATCTTTTATGACGGAATGAGACCAATAAGACAAAAAAGGAGGTTTTAAGGTTATAGTTACAATGGGTTGACGGATTCATGCAAGCTAGGATGACGGTGCAAACGAGGTGACCGTCGACCATACCAACTACAGACAGGCTGTACGAAAGTCATTAATGATGATGACACGTGTCGTAATTTGATTGGGTTTTATCTCGGATCGAAGCGACGCTTCGACTTCCGTGCATCTCCCTTATAAATAAGGGAGTCTTCCCTCTCATTTCTCCAATTTCAGCAAAAATTAACCTGTCAGAGCTTACTGGTCATACCTGTCAGAGCATATCCGTCACGTTTTGTCAGGGGCTGAACCGTCCAGTTGCTTCAATCGTCAGTGCTATACTTCCTTGTTTCGTTCATAAAATTGGTAAGTGTTCTTTTCAAGACCAATCTTGTTTTAATTTTCCTTACAATCCACACCCGTTATGGACATATAGACCCGTCAGAGTCTTAGGCTCTTGTCGTTTCGTGTAGGAAATGTCTAGTGCGTCTAGTAATCAGTTGGTTGTTCGTGACGGGCTGGATTACAAGGAAGTATATCCGTCCGGTCATAGAGAGCAAGATAGTCCTGGTGATGATAGGAGTCCGTCCTCATCCTCCTCGTCCTCAACATATGAGGATACGGAGGTGGTTGAACAAGACGAGGGCTTTGATGATGGTGAGGAACAGATTGTTAGATCCGTCGTCGGTGCTGATGGGCTCAGGGAGTTCGTCATGCTACCAGAGTGGACGGTGAATTACTTCTCATCTGTTATCAAAGAAAAGCACTTTAAGACATTTAGGGATAACTACCAAATTCCAGACAATATTTCCATCCGTCTACCCCATAAATCAGAGAGATGTTATTATGAAGGGATAAAGGGTGTCGGGGTATATGAGCAAATGTTGAAGGCCGGACTTAGGTTCCCATTGAGTTCGCTTCACCGTGAGCTCCTCCAATATTTGGGATTATCCGTAAACCAGATTTCCCCTAATGCTTGGAAGGTCTTCATAGCGATGGAGATTTTGTACGACGCAATGTCCGACGGTGCCAAGAGGCTGACAGTTAGGGAGTTCCTTCATTGCTACCGTCCGGACAAAATTGATAGGTCTAGGGGAATATATAGCTTCGTCCCCAGGAGTCCGCTATTGAAGGTCATCTATGACACGCCGGACTCAAATAGGGATTGGAAAAGCCATTACTTCTTCCTAGAGGGTGACAGTTGGATGTGTCGTCCAGGGGACACGGATTACATGCCCGTCAACACCACTTGGGGCATATTACACCCGTCTAGTATGGACCGTCCTAAAAATTTAACTTTATTTCATTATGTATGTTTAAAACAATCTAACCGTCCTTCCTACTTTGCAGTTAGAAGACGCCCCCAAGTCGATATTAAGGAGTTCGCCTTCCTTGAGAAAATCTTCTCAAAGACCCAGCCGGAGGAAAGGACTTGGGCGAAGTTGGTGACACTTAAGACCATTCATTGGTATTGTGACGGACCAGAACCAACACTAGCTGCCGTCAAGTACAAGGCACAGATTAGAAGGCGTAAGTTCGTCACCCTATTCTTGATAAGTTACGTATCTTATTTTGATAACTAATATTCCCGTCCACGTTTCAGAAATGGACGACGCCAAGAGGAGAGCTTTGATCAGATCCAAAGCCACAAAGAAGACCGGCGATGTTGCTCCCTCTGTGACGGGCCCAAGCAATCCGTCCGCCAAAAGGAAAACACAGCCCAAAGTGGATCATCAGGCCAAGAAGGCCAAAGTGTCCTTGGAACTCGTCGTGGGACTTATGGCGAAGCCTCCGAAGACGGCCACTCCAATCAAGCACGGGGTCGGCAAGGGCCTCATGAAAGGGCCATCGAAGGATTAAGAGAAGCCGCCCGTCCTTCTTCGAGAGGATTCTAAGCACGCCTTAGAACAGATTTCCTCCATCATGTCGGCGGAGGATTGTGAAGACCTAGGCAACCATTTGACGGAGGCCATGGGTGAGACGGGCCTTTTTGCTATTATACAGGTAAGACAGCCCGTCTACTTTACAAATGCAAATTACGTCTTTTTTGCCCACAGTTCGTTTCATAACTACCATTGTTATTATTTTTTAGGCAATGGCCATAATGAAGGGGTTGATGGGACGGTGCCTCAGCCATGAGACGGCCCTGGATCGTGTACGGGCAAAAGCGGAGCAGACGGAGGAAGAACTACTTCAGTTATGAAATTGGAAACCCAAGATGGAGAGGAAGCTTGAACTTTCCAAGAAGGCAAGGAAAAACCTTGAACAGGTGACGGAAGAGGCAAAGAAGACTCTTGAGAGCAAGGACAAGGAGATAGAAGAATTGAAAAATGACGTCCGTCAGGCTAAGGACGTCGCGGTTTGTGAGTACCGTGACTCCGACGCCCTGATTACTGAGCTAGGTGACTCCTTCCATCAAGGTTTCATGGATGCCATCCGTCAGGTCAAGCAAGCTTATCCGGATTTGGACGTTTCAAAGTTCAAGGTCGAAGACCCAGCTCAGACATCCGTCATACTTGCTGCTTCAGAGGATACAGATGACCTCTTTGCTGATGACGATGCCCTTGGTGATGGGGAGTTAGCGCCAGCAAAAGTTGCACAAGCTCAGCCTGATACGGAAACGGTCCCTTAGTCCGTCGTCAATGAGGATAAAGTTTAGTAGCTAGATTTTTCTTTTTTATGTACTTGGAGAACAATTTTCATTCGTTGCTGATGATATGTAAACATTGCCTTTTAAGGGCCTATTTTTTGTCGAATGCATCCGTTCACTCCGTTTTATATGCACTCCGTTTTATATGCTGAATGTTTTAATTTTTTGATTTTTTTTTTTTTTTTTTTTTTTTTTTGCACTTGAATTCTGTCATTGTGGGACCTATTTACACCCGTCCACTTATTTGTTACTATTGGGTTTGGCATGTATAGGTATGGTTTTTGTCATAAGAATTCATTCTTTGGGAACCTGTCCACCCCGTGGGATAGCTTTAAGTCTGTCCGAGTTAATCATTAAATTTTCATCCGTCCATTTTTTGGACTTGCTTTTATATCCGTCCGCTTTGAACTAGACTTGTCATCCTCATAGGATGATCCATCCACTTTGTGGACTTATTTTGGATCCGTACATTTTGGACTTCAAATCGTCATCCTCATGGGATGATCCATCCACTTTGTGGACATGTTTTATATCCGTCCATTTTGGATTTCAAGATGCCATCTTCGTAGGATGATCCGTCCACCTTGTGGACTCATTTTGTATCCGTCCATTTTGGACTTTAAGTTGTCATCTTCGTAGGATGATTCGTCCATCTTGTGGACTCATTTTGTATCTGTCCATTTTGGACTTCAAATTGTCATCCACGTAGGATGATCCGTCCATCTTGTGGACTTATTTTGTATCCGTCCATTTTGGACTTCAAATTGTCATCCTTGGAGGATGATCCGTCCACCTTGTGGACTTATTTTGTATCCGTCCATTTTGGACTTCAAATTGTCATCCACATAGGATGATCCGTCCATCTTGTGGACTTATTTTGTATCCGTCCATTTTGGACTTCAAATTGTCATCCTTGGAGGATGATCCGTCCACCTTGTGGACTTGTTTTGTAACCGTCCATTTTGGACTTCAAATTGTCATCCACGTAGGATGATCCATCCATCTTGTGGACTTATTTTGTATCTATCCATTTTGGACTTCAAATTGTCATCCTTGGAGGATGATCCGTCCACTTTGTGGGCAATAATAATATTAACAAATCCATGTAGAAAATCAAAATTGTATCTGATTATTATTCTTAATAGAAATGCGTAAGGGAAAAGTACCTACCCCCTTGGGCTTTAAAAGGCACGAATAGATTGTAGCAAAAATAGTTGAAGAAAAACTAATAATTAAAAAGCTTAAGATAAACTGGTCAATCGGGGGATCGTTGCTGTTCGCCGTGTTACTATTACTGGTAGTACTTTCTCAAGTGCTCGGCATTCCATAGATGCGGCAGCTTCTTTCCGTCTATCGTCTCTAGGTGGTAGGTTCCTTTCCTTTGTCATGACGTAACTCGGTAAGGTCCTTCCCAATTGGGGTCGAGCTTTCCCTGTGTAGGGTCTCTAGTTGCATCCATGACCTTCCTGAGTACGAGGTCTCCTACTTGGAAGTCTCTGTGTCGGACCCGAGAGTTGTAGTGTCTGGCCATACGATCTTGGTATCTAGCGAGCCTTTGTTCCGTCGCCAACCTAATCTCGTCTATCAAGTCCAGCTGTAGCCGCATTGCTTCGTCATTCCTGCTCTCGTCATGGTTGTGAACCCTGTAACTTGTGAGCCCAACTTCAGCCAGGATGACCGCCTCGCTCCCGTACGTTAGTCGGAATGGTGTCTCTCCTGTTGGGGTCCTCGCCGTTGTCCTGTATGCCTATAGTATGCTCGGCAATTCTTCAGGCCATATGCCCTTTACCCCCTCAAGCCGAGTCTTGATAATTTTAAGCAAGGATCGGTTCGTGACTTCAACCTGGCCATTAGCCTGAGGATGGACGGGGGATAAGTAGTGGTTTTTTATCCCTAGCTATGAGCAAAAATCCCGGAAGTAGTCGTTGTCAAATTGTCTCCCATTATCCGAGACAAGGACTCTAGGAATACCAAACCTGCATATGATGCACCTCCAGACAAAACTTCTAATGTTCTTCTCCGTAATGGTGGCCAAAGCTTCTGCTTCTACCCATTTTGTAAAGTAGTCGATACCCACTACCAAGAACTTCAGCTGTCGTACTGCTGTTGGGAAAGGTCCCATAATGTCGAGTCCCCACTGAGCGAACAGCCATGGAGCCGTCATTAGGGTTAGCTCTTCGATTGGCTGCCTGATAATATTGCTGAATCTTTGGCATTTGTCACAGCTTTTAACGTAAGCCTCGGCATCCTTCTGCATGGTGGGCCAATAATACCCAGCTCGTACCAGTTTGTGCACCAACGACCTTGATCCAGAATGGTTCCCGCAGATCCCTTCGTGTACCTCCCTCATTACGTAGTCTACCTCTTCGGCACCCAGGCATCTTAGATATGGACGGGAGAAACTTCTTTTGTACAGGATTTCTTTTATCAAGACGAACCTTGCCGCCTGGACCTTCAGTTTTCTTGCTGCCTCCTTTTCATCTGGCAGTACCCCGTTCTTCAAGTACGAAACTATCGGTGTGGTCCAGGTGCTTTCGGAGCATATCTCCTACATGTTGCCGGGATCTATTAATGGAGAAAGTTGAACAAAAGAAAGTACATTACCCGGGGTTATCATATGCTCTGCTGAAGTGGTTTTGCCTAGGCGGTCGGCGAGCTCATTTTCTTCCCTGGGGATTTGGATGATCTTGGCTTCTAGGTCATCGATTTTTGCTCTCACTTGATCAAGGTATCTCTTCATCCTTTCCCCCTTGCATTCATAATCTCCGTTCACTTGATTGGTCACAACCTGAGAGTCGCAGTAAAGGACTACGCTCGTGGCTCCGGCGGCTCTGGCTAGGTCGAGGCCTGCTACCACTGCTTCGTATTCCGCTTCATTGTTGGTGGTGGGGAAGTCAAGATGGACCATACATTCAATCCTGTCTCCTTCAGGTGACAGCAATACGATGTCGGCTCCACCGGCTCCTCTATTAGATGATCCGTCGGTATATATGCTCCAATGAGGGGACTCTTCTGCCCCCTTGTCTTCTTCACGAGTAAATTCTGCTATGAAGTCGGCTACGATCTGTCCTTTAATGGCTGTACGCGGGCGGTACTTGATATCAAATTCGCTCAACTCTATTGCCCATAGCGTCAGTCGACCTGCAGCTTCAGGATTGCTCAATGCCCTTTGCAAGGGCTTGTCAGTCATTACGTTCACCGTATGGGCTTGAAAGTAGGGCTTGAGCTTGCGAGCCACCGTGACTAATGCAAAGGCGAGTTTCTCCATAGGTGGGTATCTTTCTTCGACACCGCGGAGCGCCCGGCTGGCGTAGTATACGGGTTTTTGTACCCCGTCCTCTTCTCTGATTAAGGCCGTGCTGACTGCGACAAGGGAGACAGCCAAGTAGAGGAAGAGTTCTTCACCTGGTTGCGAGGGGCTCAGCAAAGGTGGTGAAGATAGATAGGCTTTTAACTCCTCGAATGCTCGCTAACACTCGTTCGTCCACTCGAAAGACTTCTTTAACATGCGAAAGAAGGGCAAACACTTGTCCGTGGCTCTCGACACGAATCTATTTAATGCCGCTACCTTGCCGTTAAGGCTTTGTACTTCCTTCACATTTTGCGGGGGAGCCATCTCTATTATGGTTTGGATTTTGTCCGGGTTAGCCTCAATCCCCCTTTGAGATACCATGAATCCTAGGAATTTTCCTGCTGTTACGCCGAAGGCACACTTTCCCCGATTGAGCTTCATGTTATAGGATCGAAGTGTGCTGAATGTTTCTCTAAGATCTTCCAGGTGGTCTTCCTCCTTTCGGCTCTTCACTAGCATGTCATTGACATAGACCTGGACATTCCTCCTGATTTATTGCGCGAACATCTTGTTCATCAGCTTTTGGTATGTTGCACCCACATTTTTTAGGCCAAATGGCATTACTTTGTAGCAGAAGAGGCCTTGACTGGTTACGAAGGAAGTCTTCTCCTGATCAGCTTCGTGCATGCGGATCTGGTTATAACCTGAGAAAGCATCCATGAAGCTTAGTAACTGATGTTGAGCCGTCGAGTCTACTAGGACGTCGACCCTTGGAAGGGGATAGCTATCTTTGGGGCACGCTTTGTTAAGATCGATGAAATGCACTCACATCTGCCATTTGCCACTCGCTTTTTTAACCATTATTACATTCGCCAGCCAATCGGGATAGTAGACTTCCCTAATGAAGCTTGCCTCTTGTAGTTTGCGGACTTCTTCCGCAATTACTTGGTCTCGTTCCAGAGCGAACACTCTCTTCTTCTGTCGGACCGGTGAAAAGGGAGGCATCACATTTAATTTGTATACCATGACCGCGGGATCTATTCCTGGCATGTCGTCATGACTCTAGGCGAACACGTCCTGATTGCTCCTTAAGAAAGTTATTAGCTCTTGACGGATTGTAGGGTTAGCGAGTGTTCCGATCTTGGTCGTTTGATCTGGATTGGAGCTGTCAAGAGTTATCTCCTCTAATTTCTCTGTTGGTTCTGTCATCATTCGGTGCTCTTCTATGTTCAAGGCCTGGACTTGGTCTTCCATCTCCATCATGGCCACATAGCATTCCCGTGCGGCCATTTGACTTCCGCGCAGCTCTCCTACCCCATAATCCGTAGGAAATTTGATCATTAGGTGGTAAGTTGAGGTTATCGCCTTCCACGAGTTGAGCGTGAGTCGTCCGAGGATAGCATTGTAGGCAGACGAGCAATCGACCACCAGGAATGTTACGTTCCTGGTGATTTGCTGGGGATAATCGCCTACCGTCATCGACAATGTGACCGCGCCCAAAGGGAATACCTGGCTTCCTCCGAAACCAACGAGTGGGGCATTCGTCGGTATTAATCGCTCCTTGTCCACCCTCATTTGCTGGAACGCCAGATAATACAAGATGTCGGCTGAGCTGCCGTTGTCAACCAACACCCTGTGCATGTTGTAATCTCCTACCCGCATGCTGACGACGAGAGCATCGTCATGTGGATGGTGCAGGCGTCGTGCATCTTCTTCTGAGAACCCGATAATGGGCCCATCTCTTCTTGCTATCTTTGGCACTGTGCCCGTCAGCTGAACACTCTGTACCATCCGGAGGTACGTTTTGCGAGCCTTTTTTGAAGACCTGGCTGCAGTTGTTCCTCCGATTATCATCCTTATGTCCCCTATGGGGGGTCTTGGTCGCTCGTTCTCTCGCCTAGGGTGCTGTTCTTGTGGGGGTGGATCTGTTCTCTCCTTACTGACGAACTTTTGCAGCTTTCCTTGTCGGATAAGGGCTTCAATCTGCTGCTTCAAGTCGTAGCAATCGGCTGTGTCGTGACCATGGTCACAGTGGAAGCGGCAATATTTATCCCTAGATTGTTTGTTGGGATCACTCTTCAGCTTTCCAAGGAACGTTAGGGCCCCTTCGTCCTTAATTTGCATTAGGACTTGGTCTATCGGGGCAGTTAACGGGGTGAAACTTGTGAATCTTCCCCCATGAGTTTAGGGCGTCTCTCCTCCCTTCGGTCTCCTACCCTGCCTTTCTTCCGCCCCTGGTCCTGTCGGGTGTCTTCTTGCCTCTCTCTTTTCTTGGGCCTCTCTTCTCGGGCCAACAGCGCGTCTTCAGCGTTCATATATTTGGTGGCCCTATAAAGCACCTCTGACATGGTCTTTGGGTCATTTTTGTATAGGGAGAACAAAAACTTACCCCCCCTTCAGTCCATTCGTGAATGCTGCTACAAGTATCTTGTCGTCGGCTTCGTCGATCGAGAGCGTCTCTTTATTGAAGCGTGATATGTAGGCCCTTAACGTCTCCTCTTCTCGCTGCTTGATATTCATTAAACAAGCTGTGGACTTCTTATACCGATGTCCTCCGATGAAGTGCATAGTAAATTGAGCGCTTAGCTCCTTGAAGGTGCTGATGGAGTTGGGTACTAGCCAGCTGAACCAAATTCTTGTTGCGCCCTTTAGGGTTGTAGGAAAGGCCCTGCACATAATCGCGTCTGCTACTCCCTGAAAGTGCATTAGGGTCTTGAAGGTCTCTAGGTGATCTAGAGGGTCCTTGACCCCGTCATAACTATCCATATGTGGCATGCGGAACTTACTTGGCAGGGGGAAGGAGTTGACGGTTGTTGTAAATGGCGAGTCAGTCCTGTTGACAAGGTCATCAAGATCACTGGACACTTATCCCTTGAGAGCATTCATCATCACTTCCATTTGTTCCTTTATCGCCTGCATCTCCGCGATGATGGGTGGCGGAGCCGTATCTGCAAGAGAAGGAAGGCTCGTGTCCCGTCGTTCTGGTCTGCTTGGAGCGTTGCTAGCCTATGGTCCTTCTTGATTCCTCCTTTTAGCGCTGGTCCCTTCTTGATCTGCTCCTTGGTTATTGGGAGCCGCATTTTTCTGGTTCAGCTGTTCTTTTAGGTCGTGGTTTTGTTTGGTGAGGCGCTCCACGGCTGTGGCGAGCGTCCTGACCTGTCTCTCGAGAGCAGTCGTGGGGGCTTCTTCTTCTTGAACGTCATTAGTGGTCGCCATTGAGCGAGTGAGTACCATGTAACTCTTTTGTCTAGGAAGCGATAATGTGCTACGTTTCCCACAAACGGCGCCAACTGATGATGCCAAAAATATCACCAATAGGTCACACAGCACTCGCAACTCAAAGCAAACCTGCACAACAAAATAACCGAAAACCTTAGAGAGCACCGGTGTGGTGCCGGCCAAATACTCTCTGAAGGTCAAGTTAGAACTATTCTCACAACTCTAGAGTGCTAGAGAGGGTAAATTATGCGTACCTTGATTTGCGAGGGTATTAGGGCTTTTATAGTAGTAGAGAGTCGGCTTTTCCTTCTTGGTGTAGAAGTCTTTTCCATATGGGACTCTACTTCAAGTCTTTCCGAGTGTGGTGAGCAAGGTTTTCCTTATAGAGGAGATCTACTTTCAGTGTGCATGTCTTCTAGAATCACCCTTGTGCTCGGATTTCCATATTGGGATTCTAGGGCGTTTTTAGGCAATGAGCGATAGAGATCTTAGATCAAGGGCCCTTACTGTGTCCTTCAGCAATGGGCCTTCAATGAGCATTGGATCATCTCCACATCGGCCCAACAGTTCCTATCCGGCAGGCCCATTACCATAGGCCCGTCAGGCTTATATTTTATCCTCTTCAGGCCCAGTGCTCAGTGGATAGGGGATCATGTTTGAGCCGCAAGGCTCACAATTTCTTACAGTTGATTCTGCAAAGGAATAAATTAAGTCTGGAGTAGTAAGAAAACAGGGTATTGGTAGCTTTTAGTAGTATGAATGGGAAAATGCTAAAATTATTATAAACTTAAATGAAAAATAACTTATAAAATAATGTGTTGTGATTGGTGCCATTTCAAAAAAATAATAAATGAATATTTTAATTTTTTTTATCATGATTGATGAGACAAAATTCGTAAAATTTAAAATAAAATTTGCAGTATTAGTATCACCTTTATGAATTTATCTAACACAAGGACACGGTAGCAAGCCGTTGGACAGATGGACAACTTCTATTGACACTCTAATGGTCATGGATGACAGTTAATTAAGTACGTATGGATATGATTATGAGTGGGGTTGGATTGGACAGATTGGGGGGAAAATTTTTCAACTAATCCACCATTAGTGAGGTTGGAATTAATATTCCAAACTATCACCGACCTACCATTAATTAACATTAAATTTAAGAAGTTGTATCTCCTTTAAATCCTATAAATAATTGAAAGAAATCATAGGAATTGATACACTTTTCCATAGATCGAAGTACATAAATCATAAGCTTTGAGTACTTTGTAACTTTTTTTTCCAAAAAAAAACCCACTTCATGTTGTTGTAAAATTCTTCTCCTCTCCTCTCCCTATATGAATAATACTTTCCCTGCATATTCATAGGTAAGTATTATTCATTTTTCATATAGGGAGAGGAGAGGAGAAGAATTTTACAACAACATGAAGTGGATTTTTTTTTTTTTTTTTTCCTTCATATTGTGGAGGGTAGAAGCCAGTAATGCATCATTCCTTTATTAGGCAGCGCTAATTAATTTAATAAATAAAGGAAAGTGCAGTGGTATATATATATATATATCAAAATTATACACAAAATATAAGTTTTTATCAAATAACAATTGATATATGATTAATAATTTAAAAAATAGCATTTAATTTAGAGTTTTATAGCTTAATTAATACATGTTCATGTTTTCAATAGAGACATTTATGAATCAAATATCTCTTCCTTCAATGTGACAATTGAATTATCAAAACAAAATTAAAAAATATATATATATATATTTGACATTTACAGTAAGAACAATAATTAATAATTATTTTTTAATTAACAAAAAGTAATTATATTTTCCAAATAAACTTATATATTCCAATATTTATATGTAAAACAGTACCTATATCGGATTTTGCTACCCGGACGGAGAGGTTACGGCCATTTTCATACTCCTCTTGAAGATTAATTAGATCATCACTCCAAGTCTGGCATAAGTCGGTACTAGTAGTAGTATCACCGCTTTGCTTGCTGCTGTTAGCTGCCTCATATGAATAAGCCTGGCACCGGCAATCCCCAAGGCACAAACTTTTGCAATCTGCTTCATTTTTTACACCAAACTGTGCGTTTGTATTGCTCGCTTTCATCATCTTTAAGCTCAAGAATGTGTCGCTCTTGTCGCATGATGTCTGGTTTCTGGTGCACCCATCAAGAAAATCTCCAGAATTCCACTTTTCTAGGTTACTAGGCATGAAGCCCGGCAAACATTTGCACAATATCTTATTGTTAATATTGCAGCTTCCAAATTTCCCACAAGCATTGTAAATCTTACATTTGTCTTTGGGCTCCCACCATTTCAAAGCCCAATATTCCTTCTCCACATCCCATTTCAGATGATTTAACTGCCCACTGTAACTCATCACCAGCCTTGATAGGTTTAGCAAATAGCTAGAACAGGAAATCGTGCTGAAGTTTGATAACAAGCAGGCTACTTCAGAAGGCATTTCATCTGCGTTTAACCGACTTTGCCAGTGACCATCTGGTATTTTTGTGATAGCGTAGCTATCCTCTCCTTGTAATTCATCTTGGCTAAACGTGAAATTTCCACTTCTTGGGTCACCAGAGTCTGTCCATGAAACCAATTTAATGTTTCCATCCATCTTCATGCCTAAAATAAATGTATCAGTTGGATTTTTGAAGCTCTCCCACAGACTCGTTGCCAACTGATCATTATCATCTTTTAAGACCAGGTTTCCAGAATCCATGAGCTTGACGGTACGATTTGCGGACAAGGATTTGTTAACAGTTGTGGACCAATAATCTTTGCTTGAATTATCCAATACCTTGAGGTTGCCATCATCTGCAATTCCAAAGACTCCAGTGGAACCGTCAGGTATTACCCACGAACCTCTTCGAGCTAGAGGTTTCCATAGGGGTGAAGAATCCAAGTTCAAACATTGCTCCAGGGGAGACAAGAGTTGATCCATTGTCAAACATCCACTCGCCATGATTCAAAATATCTTTAGCACAGCAAAATACATGAGAGGAACACAACAACAATATATACAAGAAGGACATGGAAGACAGCAAGCGATTTGAAAACAATAAAATCATTGTTTTTATCATGATTTATATGAAAATTTAGCTGGTCGTTTACTCATTTGAAGCGCAATACTGTTCATGGTTGCAAATAGTCTTGCTGCTAAAGCCTAAAGTCCACAAGTTGTCTTGGTCAGAAATTATCATTTTTAAAACTGGTCCCCACAAAAAATATGGTTAAAAACTAAAACGCACTGAGACAAAACTTTGATAATGTATATAAACTTTTTTTCTTTTTTTACAATCTAGTATATAGACTATATAAACTTTGATCATGTAGCAAATAAAAAAAGTTTGATTCTAAACATATTTGAAACATAAGACTTCAAACCACAATAGAAAGATGACACGTGTTTTTGTCATATGTATCTCAATTAATTATATAGAGAAAAACATGAGTAATCTTCCTTTGAAAATGAAAGGGGCTTGTTGCATTAGCATAAAAGTCTAGGGAGTTTAGTGCATTTTTTAACATTTTGGTACAAAAAATTATTAAAAACATAAGGAGATCAAACAAAATGGATTTATTTGCTACACTACCAAATTTTATAGAATAATTAATATATATATATATATATATATATATATAAAGACAAAATTGTTTGTTTTTAGACCCCTTAAAACACAACCAGATTAACCTAGGTAATTAGCCAAGTGATTACTTAGTCAAATTATCAAGTCTAAGTTAACACACATATATCATATTATTGTAAAGTGCGGAAAATAAAGAACACAATAATATGATAACTCAGGAAAACCAAACCGATAAAAAACCTGAGGAGGATTTAACCTAACTATGCTTAAGGTAAAAAGCAAATCCACTATAAAAGAATTGAAGTTTGTATAATAGAAATTAGACCACTAACATTCTATTGCTACCTCGAGTAGAAAACTTATTACCACGACCCCATGATAGCTTCGAGTCCACAAATTACTTCTTTCTTTGGCCTTTGTAAAACACAAACACTCACGTTTGTGACTTTAAGATCTCACTCAAAGGTTTAGCAACACAAACTCTCTTGTTTGTGACTCCAAGACTACTCTTGAAAGTTTAGATCATCAACACCTTTGATGACTAGAGAAGGCAACAACTTCTACAACACCGGATCTTGAGATTCTTCAAGTAATAACACCAGTAGAAGATATGAGAGAGTTTTTTAGGAACAAAACCCTAAATACAAAAGAGACACACTCTTCTCTCTCTAAAAAGCCTTATAAAACATGTTTAGAGTTTCTTTTATATACTGAGAAAAGTATATCAGAAACCCTAATCCTTAATGGGCTTGAACTACTATTTAGGCTTAATTAGAATTTTGCAAATACGACTTTCGATCGGTCGAGCCTGTCTTTTAATCAATTGAACCAGGCAGATTATGAAATCTTTTTCCTGCAGCCTGTATGTTCTTGAATCTTGACTTGAATCACATTGACCATTGTCTAATAATACCTATAGACTCTAAGATCTATATCTAGACAAGTTTTGGTTCATGATTTGACAATTGTTCTAAACATTTAAAACCTAACAATCTCCCCATTTGACAATTCATGACAAAACTTACATACAACATGAAATGCTCAAATACAAGAACAACCCAATACAATAAAATGCCCAATTACATCACAAATCCCAATCTAAGACTCCTAACCTAGAAGTTGCAAGAAGAGGTAAAAGATCTTGATCAGAATGTACTGTCTTTCCTGAAAACACTCAAAAGAACACATCAACGCATGTGTGGAAAGAAAGACATATAAACAATAATATGAAGCAGGATATAAAAACAAAAATAAATTCTAACTCCCCCCCCCCCTAAGTTAGATACATCAAAACTATTCTCCCCCTTTCAAAAACAATTTTAACTCCCCTTAAACAAAACAAACAGGATTCCCACATTTCATTTATTTCTCCCCCTTTTTGTTATGTATTGACAAAGACAACTCAAACAAAGAGTAAACAAAAAATATACGCAACAAAAGATAAGAGGAAATAGAGAATTGAGGAAACATCTCCCCCTAAAAACAACATCAGTTTAAAAAAAAAAACTTTTCTCCCTACAAAAATAGGAAAAACAAAACATGTTTTGGGAAAAACAGTTTTGGGGAAAATTTAGAGGTGTGGATAAAAAAATATAAGTTGAGGATACACTTAAAAAAAATATTCTCTCTTTCAATAAATACAAACTTGACACTATGTGACCCATAAACAGTTGCATGAGTAGAGAAAATAATTGCACATTGATTATCTATCATATCTCTTAAGAAAAATATTTTCTGCAGTTCACACATAAAAATTGCATATACTAAAAAGTACATAACTTAAAAATTAATCAATCAATTTTTAATCAAGTTAAGTACCCAATTTAGCAAAGTATATGCATGTTATGTGTGAAAATAATGAGAGATATGTCTGCAAAATTGCAAGATGGATACAGAAAACAATGCAATGCATGTGAATCCTAAACATAAATGATGCATGAAAAAAAATTTTGGTCAAATACTTAAAAATTTAAAAATTTTCAGTTTCGATCGATCAAGCATCGATCAAATACCAGTCGAGTCAGGCAGATTCAAACCAAAATTTTTATTGCAATTTCGATCGGTTGAGAGACAGATTCGATCCATCTAAAATCTGGAAAAATCAAAATTTTGAAAAATAGAGCATTTTAATGCAGAAACTCCTCAGAGTAGAATGTTTTATGAATAAAATGCATGAGTATAAGATGAAAACTTTTTCAAAAACCCTTGTATTTAACCCAAATCTTCCAAAAACAAGATTTTCAATCAATTTGTCCTCAAAGCTCAAACATTAAACGCATTTTGCATTAAAATCAAGTAATATGTAATCTTGGATGGCCACAACAAATTTACACACACTATCATGTACTAAGTTTAGTAAAGAATAACTTGTTTAGTGTGTACAACTAGCAAAAACTTAAGATAAATGTAAGGTCATATGTGAATAGTAATCAATTATAGTTTCTACAAAATTTATCACATAAATTTGAAAGAGACTATCACCTAAAGAGTTACATCATATAACTTCCACATCTCCTAGAAAACAAGCTTGCAATCATGTAAGTTTCTTGATTTGTCTCATAATGTACACATCAATTTTATTTGATTGATTTAATTAAAATCCAATAATGTACACATCAATTTTAGCATTTAAACCGAGGCTACACCTTATGTTCTTTTTATGCATGTGTTACATTTTCTCGAGCACAAAATCTTATGATATGCACTAAGGTATTCACGATTGGCTAGTAAACAGTGGTGAGATGGTTATTTATACCTTTCTCAACATGCACTACAAAAGTCAAACTAGTAAAGTGCAATAAATAAGCTCATCAAAGCTAAACAAGGTACATAAACTTGTTATGTAAAAATAATATGACCAATTCTTGTTTATAAATCCAAGATGTGAAATACAAAACACAAAAATCTTTTTGGTTTAAAAAAAAATTATGACCAAAAACAAAAAGCACACATTATGCTAAATGAACAATGCAAATGCAATACATGACAGTGTTTAACTAAGCTATAGAGAGTACATACACAAGAAATATCAATTTTGTAATTAACCCTTGAGTACATGTACAAACTAGTACATACTCATACAAAATCAAAAATAGCTTAGCACTTATATAACACATACTATTCAAGTTTATCCACAATGTCAAGCATGTTCTTAATCAAAAGAGAGATATCATAATTCATGTAATCCTCAAGAAAAATAAAACAAGACTCAAAATAAAATATTTTTGTCTTTTTGAAAATTTTTCAATGTTTTTGTATTTTTTTAATAAAAAAATAACAAATAAAAAAAAACCAAAAACAGAAACAAAACATGTCCACAAATAATTAAAAGAATTAAATCAGGGACAGGTTATCAACACTCACCTTAGAGAATCTTTTCTTATCCATATAGCACGAGTCTTCGGCTTTGTAGGTGAAAATCCATGTGAAGCAAAGTGTATTTGAGGGATTACACCAATCTTCTAAGAAAGACTGAAATCCTACAAATTCCTTTCACAAGCTAACAAGATCAAATTTTTCAAAAGAATATGAAACAATTTATATGGACTTATGGCAGGAGAAATATTATCACATATCCTAGATTGAAATACAGAATTTTTAAATTTCAATTTATGACAATTAGGACGAATGTAACCGGAGACACCACAAAAGTGACAAACAGAAACAAATTTAGAAACATTAGTATTCCTAACAACAAATTTAGTCTCAGATTTTGGTTTTTGCCTCAACAAAGAACAATTTGGTCTAATATGACCAACAACACCACAAAGGTGACAAGTAGGTACAAAAACAAATTTATTATGCTCTCTAATAGTAGGTTTAGACATAGGTTTAGAAACATCAGCGTCTACATCAGAATTTTTACCTTTGTCTAACCTAGCAAAATAAGCATTTTCTTTATTATTCATCTTGAAAGGAGGTATATAAACCTTTTCAGCTTTAGTCTTAAGAGAAACATAAACACTTTTATTATCAACAACAGGCTTGGTACTAGTCAAATTTTCAATTTTAGCTTTAGATTCAACTAACTCTTGTTCCAAGCTTTTCATTTTCTCATCTTGAGAGGAAATTTGATTTTTCAAAAATTCATTCTTTTTATTAGATTCATCTAATCTAACAACCAATTCCTCTTTTTCAAGATTAGCTAATTTTAACTCTTCCTTGAATTTCTTAGCAATTTTCATAGATTTCAATAATTTCTTACGAAGAGTTTCACAGGCATCAATAAGATCAACAGAAACATGAGCGGAAACATGATCAGAAAGACACTTCAAATTATCCTTGACAACAGGGGTCAAGAATCAGCTCTTAGATCAGCTCTTAGATCAAAAGATCTAAAACAAACACTACAAGAAAACTGAGCTATTGCGGCGGGCCTATTGCGGTGGGTGCAAAAACCGCCGCTATATGTCGCCTATTGCGGCACATTTTTGACCCGCTGCTGTATATGAGATCTATTGCGGCGTTCTATATGCCCGCCGCAATAGACCTGTTTCAGCGGCGTTCAGCTTAGATATAGCGGCGGGTCAATGACCTGCCGCAATAGCTCAAGTATTTTGCAGCATTCTATAGCGGCGGGCCAATGAACCGCCGCAATAGACCTGTTTTAGTGGCATTAAGCATAGATATAGCGGCGGGTCATTGACCCGCCGCAATATGTACTCCTTTTTGCGACGGGTTGGACCGCCGCAATAGTCATTTAAATTTCCCTCTATTTTTTCGTCTTCCCATTTAAAGATCAAATGATAAATTACACCCGATTGGCATGAAAATTGGCATGCATGTTAAAAACATATAGAAAATGTGATCCAACGGTTGGATTTTCAAAATTTGAATTCAACAATAAGTTATTGATTGATGTAACATTTTTTAGAGTTACATAAAGTGTAACTAGAACCCAATAATATATTTCTTAATTCGATGTAAATTTTGACAAATTTACCATTAGATTACATTATCTTTATATATTTTTCATGCATAAAAAATTTCAAGGTGAATAAAGATTAATAGTCATGTCATTAATCAACTATTTAAATTCAAGTTTTTGTAATTTAAAATAACGCATAAAATATGAGTTTAAAAATCAAATAGTAAATTACACCCGATTGGCATGAAAATTGGCATGCATGTTAAAAACAAATAGAAAATGTGATCCATCGGTTGGATTTTCAAAATATGAATTCAATAATAAGTTATTGGTTGGTGTAACATTTTTTAGAGTTACATCAAGTGTAACTAGAACCCAGCGCTATATTTCTTAATTCGGTGTGAATTTTGATAAATTTACGGTTAGATTACATTATCTTCATATATTTTTCATGCATACAAAATTTCAAGGTGATCAAAAATTAATAGTCATGTCATCAATCAACTATTTAAATTCAAGTTTTTGTAATTTAAAATAACGCATAAAATATGAGTTTAAAGATCAAATAGTAAATTACACCCGATTGGCATGGAAATTGGCATGCATGTTAAAAACAAATAGAAAATGTGATCCAACGGTTGGATTTTCAAAATATGAATTCAACAATAAGTTATTGGTTGGTGTAATATTTTTTAGAGTTACATCAAGTGTAACTTGAACTAAACGTTATATTTCTTAATTCGATGTGAATTTTGACAAATCTACCGTTAGATTACATTATCTTCATATATTTTTTACGCATAAAAATTTCAAGGTGATCAAAAATTAATAGTTATGTCATCAATCAATTGTTTAAATTCAAGTTTTTGTAATTTAAAATAACTCATAAAAGATGAGTTTAAAGATCAAATGGTAAATTACACTCGATTGGCATGAAAATTGGCATGCATGTTAAGAACAAATATAAAATGTGATCCAACGGTTGGATTTTAAAAATATGAATTCAACAATAAGTTATTGGTTGGTGTAATATTTTTTAGAGTTACATCAAGTGTAACTTGAACCCAACACTATATTTCTTAATTCGATGTGAATTTTGACAAATCTACCGTTAGATTATATTATCTTCATATATTTTTTACACATACAAAATTTCAAGGTGATCAAAGATTAATAGTTATGTCATCAATCAATTGTTTAAATTCAAGTTTTTGTAATTTAAAATAACGCATAAAAGATGAGTTTAAAGATCAAATGGTAAATTACACCCGATTGGCATGAAAATTGGCATGCATGTTAAGAAAAAATATAAAATGTGATCCAACGGTTGGATTTTCAAAATATGAATTCAATAATAAGTTATTGGTTCGTGTGACATTTTTCAGAGTTACATCAAATGTAACTTGAACCCAGCTCTATATTTCTTAATTTCATGTGAATTTTGACAAATCTACCGTTAGATTACATTATCTTCATATATTTTTTACGCATAAAAATTTCAAGGTGATAAAAAATTAATAGTTATGTCATCAATCAATTGTTTAAATTCAAGTTTTTGTAATTTAAAATAACTCATAAAAGATGAGTTTAAAGATCAAATGGTAAATTACACTCGATTGACATGAAAATTGGCATGCATGTTAAGAACAAATATAAAGTGTGATCCAACGGTTGGATTTTCAAAATATGAATTCAATAATAAGTTATTGGTTTCGTGTGACATTTTTCAAAGTTACATCAAATGTAACTTGAACCCAACTCTATATTGCTTAATTCGATGTGAATTTTGACAAATCTACCGTTAGATTACATTATCTTCATATATTTTTTACGCATAAAAATTTCAAGGTGATCAAAAATTAATAGTTATGTCATCAATCAATTTTTTAAATTCAAATTTTTGTAATTTAAAATAACTCATAAAAGATGAGTTTAAAGATCAAATGGTAAATTACACTCGATTGGCATGAAAATTGGCATGCATGTTAAGAACAAATATAAAATGTGATCCAACGGTTGGATTTTAAAAATATGAATTCAACAATAAGTTATTGGTTGGTGTAATATTTTTTAGAGTTACATCAAGTGTAACTTGAACCTAACCATATATTTCTTAATTCAATGTGAATTTTGACAAATCTACCATTAGATTACATTATCTTCATATATTTTTCAAGCATACAAAATTTCAAGGTGATCAAAGATTAATAGTCATGTCATCAATCAATTATTTAAATTCAAGTTTTTGTAATTTAAAATAACGCATAAAAGATGAGTTTAAAGATTAAATGGTAAATTACACCTGATTGGCATGAAAATTGACATGCATGTTAAGAAAAAATAGAAAATGTGATCTAACGGTTAGATTTTCAAAATGTGAATTCAATAATAAGTTATTGGTTCCTGTGACATTTTTTAGAGTTACATCAAATGTAACTTGAACCCAACCCTATATTTCTTAATTCGATGTGAATTTTGACAAATCTACTGTTATATTATATTATCTTCATATATTTTTTACACATAAAAAATTACAAGGTGATCAAAAATTAATAGTTATGTCATCAATCAATTGTTAAAATTCAAGTTTTTGTAATTTAAAATAACGTATAAAAGATGAGTTTAAAGATCAAATGGTAAATTACACCCGATTGGCATGAAAATTGGCATGCATGTTAAAAACAAATATAAAATGTGATCCAACAGTTGGATTTTCAAAAGATGAATTCAATAATAAGTTATTGGTTCGTGTGACATTTTTGAGAGTTACATCAAATGTAACTTGAACCCAACCCTATATTTCTTAATTCAATGTGAATTTTGACAAATCTACCATTAGATTACATTATCTTTATATATTTTTCATACTTAAAAAATTTTAAGGTGATTAAAGATTAATAGACATGTCATCAATCAATTGTTTAAATTCAAGTTTTCGTAGTTTAAAATAACGCATAAAAGATGAGTTTAAAGATCAAGGGGTAAATTACATCCGATTGGCATGAAAATTGACATGCATGTTAAAAACATATAGAAAATGTGATCCAAAGGTTAGATTTTCAAAATATGAATTCAACAATAAGTTATTGGTTGGTGTGACATTTTTCAGAGTTACATCAGGTGTAACTTGAACCCAACCTTATATTTCTTAATTCCCTGCGAATTTTGACAAATCTACCGTTAGATTACATTATTTTCATATATTTTTTATGCTTAAAAAATTTCAAGGTGATCAAAGATTAATAGCCATGTCATCAATCAATTGTTTAAATTCAAGTTTTCGTAGTTTAAAATACCGCATAAAATATGAGTTTAAAGATCAAAAGGTAAATTTCATTCGATTGGCAAGAAAATTAGCATACATATTAAAAACATATAGAAAATGTGATCCAACGTTTGGATTTTCAAAATATGAATTCAATAGTAAGTTATTGATTGGTGTAACATTTTTGTCATTTTTTAGGTTTCAGGGGATATTTCAATTATTTTCTAGGTTTTGAGGGTACTTCGATCATTTTTTAGGTTTCGAGGGTATTTCAGTCATTTTTAGGTTTTTAGGTTATTTTGGCAATTTTTAAGGTTTCGGGGGTATTTTGGTCATTTTAAGGTTTCGAGGGTTATATTGGTTAATTTTTAGGCTTTGTGATTATTTTGACCATTTTCTAGGTTTTAGGGGTATTAATTAATATAATTTTTTTTATTAATTTGTACTGTTAATAATAATTATTATCCTCATTATTATTATAATAACTATATATATTTTTATAGGTAAAATACGCTTTTAAAATAAATGTTGCCTTAATGGTAAGCGCGTGTGTGATTCACCCTAATGTCCCAGTTTCGAGCCTTCAAAAAAGCATTTTTTTATTTTTATTTTTTAAGTTTTTATTATCAAACGTCGTCGTTTTGAATTTATATAAAACTAAACGTCTAAAACTAAAACCCTAGCATCTCTTTCTCATTCAGCCGCCCCGTCCTCTCTCTCTCTCTCTCTTTTTTCTACATCTTCTTCGGGAATTTCATTGAAAGGGTTAGAGAAGCTTGCCATTTTTCTGTGTCTGCCATTATTGTGGACATCTTCTCTGCGATCTTCACCTTCTTCTTTGCATTAGGTTGGTCTTTTTTTTTTCTCCCTTAGATTCTCTTTATTGTTTCATGTTTTTCTATGAATTGGCATTTGATTTTGTTTCCTAAGGTGGGTCTTGCAAAAAGATTGGATTTTTGGGCTTTCCAAAACAAAACCCCTCACTCACTCACATGATTTTTTCTGCTTCATCTCTCTCTCTGTGTGTAACTTCTTTCTTGGCGCCAAATTCTTTAGACTCTCTGTCTCTGTGTGAGAGAGAAAGGAATAATAAGAAATGAGCAAAAGCCTCATAGTCCGTATGTCACTGAGTTCGCTGCGACTCCTCTGAAACTCGGCATTTGATTTCATGTTTTTTTTTCTTAGTTTTTAGTTAGGCGTGTGGAACTGTGGGAAAAGAAATGAAAAAAAGAAAAAGAAAAAAGATTGGATTTTGATTATGTAAATGAAAAGCTTTGTGCTGTTTTTTGATTTTTTATTATGTATTTGATATAATGACAATCTGGGTTAGTGAAAAGTTTCGGTCTTCTTGTTGTTCTGAATGGCAAATTTAAGATTTTTGTGTCTAAAACAATGTTTTTTTTTTTCTCTGTTTTGTCTATCAGACGAGGTCGCAAGCACAGGCTGCAGGGGTTGCTTACTCACATCCACTGAGTAACATTATGAATCGAATGGCATATTTTGGACCCAAAACGGTAAGTATACCCTAGTTCTGTCCCTTAATCATATTGCAAAAAATGTAAATTTTATTGTGGTAGTATATCTTGCGACTTTTTTGTTTGATGTTCTAGTGTGAACATTAGTAGCTAGGATTTCTTAGGTTCCTTAAACGGACCATTGATGATTCCATCAACTGGATCTTAAGGGTATGACATTTATCTTATTATCATCAACTGGATCTTAATATTATATTATTAGCATATGATAAGGAACCAGATGTGATTCTATTTCTATTCTCAATTTCTACATTGCCTTCTCAGATATTATATTATTATAATTCCCAATGTCAATTCCGAAGTTAGGTAGTGGTTCACTTGAACATCTTGTTTTGTGACTGTAAAAATTAGATGAATGACTCCTATCATAATATCACCATCTAGATCTAGGTAGTTAAAGTTAACTTTCAAATTGCATCAAGGGGTTCACAAATCTCATTTTCACGTTGTTTTAAATTGCCTTTTGACTTCTTTTAGAATTTTTTCTTTTAGAAAGGCATGGTCAAAACTGACAAGTGCGACACTTCATCCTGAAATTAGATCTACTACTTCCTTAGAATGAAGAAGAATTTCTAGAACAAGAAAATATATGTTGGTCCATCACATAGGGCAATACAAATCCTGACCAAATTGAAGTTTAATGAATACTACCAGTAATAGTCACCTTTATAGAAAGACACCCGTATACTTAATTTGTTTGTACTTAGAGATTTTTTTTCTTTCTATCTATAGTTGTTTGGTTCCTAGCAATAAAATAAATTAAAAATGGTTGTTCGGCTCTTATACAAAGGTGATGCTGGTTAGATTATTACACCATGACCTGTCAAGTAACTTTTTCTTGCATGTCTTTATGGCAACTTGATGAATGTACTACCATTTTCTCTTCATTTGGCCTGCTTGCGATGTTATTGCTCATGTGAGAGACTTCCCATAATCACAATCTTATTAAATTAAAACTATTTAATTTTTTTTAGGCATTTGAAACTTTTGTTATGGATGCGTACTTAATGGCTACATATTATGACTAAGTGGCTAACTTTTATGATTAAAAAAAAAAAAAAAAACCTAGCCTCTAAGCATGCACGTGAGCGCGTGCTTAGAGGCTTTTCTATTTTTTGAGTAAATGTTAATAATTTGCATATATTATAAATTGGGATTACTATTTTTTTCAATTACAAAAATACCTAGGAGTGTGATGAGTGTCATGCGTTTGTACCAAATATTAAAATTATTAACCTTTCTCCACACATAACACTCATCACACTCCTCAGTATTTTTGTAATTGAAAAAAATAGTATCCCAATTTATAATATATGCAAATTATTAACATTTACTCAAAAAATAGAAAAGCCTCTAAGCACGCGCGAGCGTGTGCTTAGAGGCTAGTTTTCATAATTGGAGTTCTCTTCGTCATTTCATATTGCCTAGTCCTATCTTATAATTAATTATCATCCTAAATAAAATGACACAATATATGCATTACTAGGGTCCATTCAATGGTTCCTTCTATATAGTAAACAATTATTGATACTACTTGTTTGTTCAACTATCAGAAGTTTGTTGATTATATTCCTCATCTTTTATGTTTTCTGGATTACAGGGAGTACAACCACTTTTGGATGGTGTACTTAGTTATTTGCCTTGTCCAACTGAAGTCAGTAGCTATGCTCTTGACCTAAGTAAGAATGAAGAGAAGGTATTGGGTTGATGAAAATAAATTTTTGTCCTGAATCTTTTGTACTTTCATCTCGTCTAAAAAAATCTTTTGTACAATCATCTGTTTGATAATATATTTCCATGTTAATATTACGTTAGTTTCAAGACATTTGTGGTGTTGTTAATTAATTACATTTGTGGTATTGTGTTAGTAGAGCTAAAATTATTATAGGTCCTTTGTAACAGGTTTGTGAACCATTTATTTACTAGCAAATAGCAGTTTTAAAACCTACTGAAAAAAAAAAAAAAAACCTACAGCGTGGTCAAAAGCGCCGCTAAAGGTTCACATTTTACGTTTTAAATAAATACCTATAGCGGCGCTTATCGCTTGCTGCTAAAGGTTGAAACATATAGCGGCCGCTAAAAGTACATTTAGCTGTTCTGATCGATTGTCTATAGCGGCGCTCTTTGCCCACCGCTAAAGGTAGACACCAATAGCGGCGGGCATTACCCCGCCGCTAAAAGTCAATCCCACGAATTCTAAAGACGTATTGCGGCGGTTTTATGCCCGCCGCAATAAACCTTCACCCGCCGCTAAAAGGTTCATTTATAGCGGTGCTTTTCGCGACCGCCGCAATCAACCTATAGCGGCACTACAGCATCGACGGGATGGCCCGCCGCAATAGCACCCGCCGCTATAGGTCGAATGTACCTTTAGCGGCAGTTTTTGGGGCTTTAGCGGCGGTTCTGGACTGCCGCAATAGCCCGTTTTTCTTGTAGTGAAAAGAGCTACCCGTTCTGATACCACTTATTCAATTTGTACTAAATTGACCAATTGATCATCACACAAGTTAGAAAACCATTTATAATGATCAAATTAATCAATCCAACAAGTCAATTTCATCAATTAACTCAATTTGAACAAAATTCCCAAATCAGGTAGTTTCAATCCTTAGAATTTTCAATTTTTCACAATACATCAAATTGATCAAATTAAACACCATAAATCATGTTGATACCACGGCGAAAATGGGTAAATACCCGTTAAAAACAAACTATTTAGTTAATAGGATCCGTTTACAAACTATTTATAATTTTAGCAACTCGAGCCTCAGAAACTCGATTTTGGGCCCCTAAATCGACTCTTAAAGGCTCGATTTTCATGGGTTGTTCCTGTCTGATGCGGCACTTTTTCCACGTGGCGCCTACATGAAAATCGAGTCTTAGAGACTCGATTTACATTTAAAATGAAAACAAAAAAAAAACCACAAGGGCAGCAGGAAATCCACAGCAACGCGTTCATCAGAGAAGAAAGAAAAAAAAAAAAAAAAAACCAGAGAAGAATGTTCATCAGAGAAGAAAAACCAGATCGCACCGCGAAGAGAAGAAAGAAAAAAAAAAAAAAAAACCCAGATCGCGGTGCGACCTGGGTCGCGCGGCGACCTGGGTCTCGCGGCGACCTGGGTCTCGCGGCGCGACCTGGGTCGCGCGGCGACCTGGGTCTCGCGGCGCGACCTGGGTCTCGCGGCGCGACCTGGGTCGCGCGGCGACCTGGGTCTCGCGGCGCGACCTGGGTCGCGCGGCGACCTGGGTCTCGCGGTGCGACCTGGGTCGCGCGGCGACCTGGGTCGCGGTGCGACCTGGATCTGTCTGTGTCGCCATTCCTTCTTCTTCTTCTCTTTTTTTTTTTTTTTTCTTTCTTTCTGCTTTTTTTTCCGCTGGTTCTGCATTTTGGGTTGTGGTCATTAATATTTTATTTTTGGGTTGGAAATCGAGTCTTAGAGACTCGATTTCCATGTAGACGCCACCTGGATAAACTGCCACATCAGACAGGAACAACCCATGAAAATCGAGCCTTTAAGAGTCGATTTAAGGGCCCAAAATCGAGTCTCTGAGACTCGAGTTGCTAAAATTATAAATAGTTTGTAAACAGACCCTATTAACTAAATAGTTTGTTTTTAATGGGTATTTACCCATTTTCGCCTGATACCACTTGTTTGTTTTTAGACCCCTTAAAATACAACCAGATTAACCTAGGTAATTAGCCAAGTGATTACTTAGTCAAATTATCCTAGGTTAACACACATATATCATATTATTGTAAAATACGGAAAATAAAGAATACAATAATATGATAACCCAGGAAAACCAAACCGGTAAAAAACCTGGGGAGGATTTAACCTAGCTATCCTCAAGGTAAAAAGCAAATCCTCTATGAAAGAATTGAAGTTTGTACAATAAAACTTAGACCACTAACATTCTATTGCTACCTCGAGTAGAAAACTTACTACCACGACTCCAAGATAGCTCCGAGTCAACGAACTACTTCTTTCTTTGGCCTTTGTAAAACACAAACACCTACATATGTGACTTTGAGATCCCACTCAAAGGTTTAGCAACACAAACTCTCTTGTTTGTGACTCTAAGACTATCATTGAAGGTTTAGATCATCAACATCTTTGATGAGTAGAAAAGGCAGCAACTTCTACAACACCGGATTTTGAGATTCTTCAAGTAATAACACCGGTAGAAGATATGAGAGAGCTTTTCAGGAATAAAACCCTAAATACAAAATAGGCACACTCTTCTCTCTCTAAAAAGCCTTATAAAACGTGCTTAGAGTTTCCATTATATACTGGTAGAAGTAGATCAGAAACTCTAATCCTTGATGGGCTTGAACTCCTGTTTGGGCTTAATTAAAATTCTACAGATACGACTTTCGATCGGCCGAGCCTGTCTTTCTGTTGATTGAACTGGGTAGATTATGAAATCTTCTTCCTGCAACTTGTATGTTGTTGAATATTGACTTAAATCACATTGAGCATTGTCTAATAATACCTATAGACTCTAAGCCCTATATCTAGACAAGTTTGTGTTCACGATTTGCCAATTGTTCTAAACATTTAGAACCTAACAAAAATTAAGAGAAAAATTAATTAAATTCTTAATTGGATTCCAATTTTATGTCACATATCCCATCTATGCTTTTAAATTTTTGTATCAAATGCCTTATTGTGTCAGTTTTATTTTTTAATTTTGATGTTGTATTTATGACACATTGTGGAAATCAAAGAGTCAAATTTTTGTTTTTAATGAATGCAATGGATTTGGGGTATCAAATTTTGTTTAAATATGCTAAGCCTATCCACCCGGATCTCATATTTTAAAATGTCCTAGCAATATATATCTTCTAGCAGTCTATTGATCAAGAAGACAACCTTTTCATTTGAAATTCAGGAAATTGGGCAATCTTGGAATCATCTTTTGCATCCTCTAGCAATTGGTTAGCAGTTATTAGCACTCTCTTTAGTTTTGTTATTTTTTGTTTGTGAAGTTTGACAACAAGATTCTTTTCTTTCAGAGAAGAAAACAAATTAATTGCCACAACGCACAAAACTCTTTGAAACTCTTTATATTCCAAACATGCTGTGATTTAAGCTTTTTATTTTTAAGATTGATGAAATGGATTTGCCCATTAGTCCTTGACATTTCTAGGATATTGGGATTTCAAATGTCATTCTTTTCCCTCAATTATTATGCCATTGCTAATATATTACATAACCATGTGATGACGGCTTTACTTTATGTAGAAACTATTGCACTGCAAATTTAGATGATTTAGCAATGGTCCTCCTCCAAGATTCTAAATAGAATCCATGTTTTATAGACCTACTTTTTTGGGTAATAAATAGAATCCATATTTTAAAGCTGAAGTATAACCAAAATCTAAATATAGTCCACATTATCTTTTAATTGTAATCTAGTTTTATGTCAAGTGTGCATTTTTTTTTTTTAAATTTTAGTACCAAGTGACTTATTTATAATATTCAACACGAAAGTAAAAAATGATAATTTATCATCATTACTGTTAAAAGTTTGGGCGTAAACACGGATTACAATTTAGCTTAATACTTAATGATGATGCCAAAATCGTCAGTTAGGTCACTCGTCAAATCCGGAGTATTAGACGATCTTGTAGGACCTGCAAAATAAAGGAGAGACTGATCGAAGAGACCACTAGGTTGTGCCCGGTGGGGGAGCCTCCAATGCTTAAGTTTGTATCAACTCATATCTTTCGTATATAGATAGTGTTTTGTAGTAGTTTTTGTTGTATCTTAGCAAGTGAGACAGATTGTCCCTTTTATAGATGACTTAGGTAGCTATTGGACATAAATGAGGGCGATTATTACCCTAATTGTAACGTTCTTTGTCTTGATGAGAGGGTTTAAGGCATTTGATGATCGTTATTGAATGTGTTGGGTGGTTAATCATCTATCTTTGATGGCCTACTAATGATGCAATGACCGTCCATTAAGATGACCTTAATAATTTTTATGGACTCATTAGTTGCCCCCCATTCCCAAGTTTGATTTTGTGTTGGTCAGACTTAGGGAATGCTCTTGACTTGTTTAGATTCAGACTTCTTTATCTTCAACTACTTTCATCTTCAAGAATGGTAGTATTTTTGCGAAGACTTCTTAGTATCTGCCTTTTGAAGGTCTTTTTGGATGTTCGAGGGATCATAACTTGATCTTGAAAGTGAGCTTTGGACGATCATTTTTTATCACTGCTAAAGAGTAAGGTAATTCTTTAAACGACCATTTTTTATTACTGCTGGGGAGTGAGGTGATTTCTTTGGACGACCATTTTTTATCACTGCTGAAGAGCGAGGTGATTTCTTTGGATGACAATTTTTGATCACTTCAATGCTTTTTCTTTCATTCATTTTCTAGTGGTCACATTTGATATTCTTGATTTGCGTGTGACTTGCGTTTGTGTGAGAATCCTTGTTTGCTTACACTCGTCTAAGAGTATTTAGTCACTTTGCCACTTAGCCACTTTTAGGTGACTTACATCCAGTTACAGAGCTTCGTCATTTAGACTTCGTTAGCGATTTACATCGGTCTAGAGGAATCTTGTCCTTTTTTTTATTATTTATTTATTATTATTATTATTTTTAAGCTCAACATGATACTTCATGTCTAAGGCTTAGATCTCTTTTGCTTCAATTTTTTGAAGGCATAAAAACTAGGCCACGTTTTTGCTCCCTCAAATGTGAAAAGTACATTTCTCGTTTATTGACAACTAGAGGAGTGGTTTATCACGATTGAAACTTTTTTTTTTTTTTTTTTTGGCGTTCTTTGATGACTATGGTCATTGCCGTTTGTAATAGCAATTTCCTCTTCCTTCTTTTTTAATTGTACGCTTAAGTCACTTCAATAGTTCTAGCTCAATAGAAGACCTTAAATCTCGATACTATTTTGTACATACCTCGATCCTTTCATTGTTATAGTCTTCTTGACGAACTCTTTGTCATTGAGCTCTTACATATAGAGCTATTCCTCGTTGGATTTGTACAACTCCATAATTTACAAGAGTTAAACTCAGCATTTGTGATGTAAGTGGAATTTTCACAACTTTTATCTATATCTTTATTTTTTTCTTAAGGGTTTTTCTTTGTCAAATTAGGACATTCCTTTAGAAAATTTGGAATATCTGTTTTTTGCATATTTGAAGCTAGTAATCTAGCAAACCTCTTATAGGTTTACATATTATACAAAATTTTGGGTGAATTGGTATAGCTTACGTCCAAACAATATCATTTCATGTAAGAGTATGAAACCTTAGTGAGAATTAAAGCCACACTTAATGCCATGCGATCAAACCAAATTGTCTTATTTTATGTATGAAGCACATGCTCTATAGGCAATTCAACCATTTCCACTTTTTTCTTTGTTTTGATGATAGTAGAATAGCAAAAGAAATGGACAAACTTAAGATCATTTGATCGGTTAGAGATCAAAAGTCTAAATTAGGTTGCACTATCTAGAGTAGATATTACTAATCAAGTCTTTTAACTTAAGCAAGAAATTATCTAGCCTTTTGTGTTGATTGTGTATGTTTGTACTAATCTTGTAATTTAGCAATTTGCCTTTCCAACAATTATTTTCATAACTATTATCCTATTCTCGTGCAACTAAATAACACTTGGCAAAGTGTTTAGACTTCTTAAAGAGTTTTGGAATTCAGTGCGTTTAATGATATTTGCCATTATGATAAATAGTCACCATATTTATCATGGTAAATAGTTATGATCTTATTTTAAATTTATAGCTACGTTTTTATCTGGCAATAATGATATTTGTCATTATGCCTAAAACTTGACTTCAAAAATTGTTGCAAATGAGCTAAAAGGAAAAAAAAATTTAAATCTGACCTTAAGGCCCAAGAACTAGGCAGCATCATTGCTATATTTTGTTCCAGTTGTTTGAAGATGTAGATATATCCAAAGGGTTTGCCCCTTGTTTAGACATGAAATGTGCAATTCTTATTTGACAACGACTAGAGGAATCGCCAATCATGGTTTGAACTTGTATTTTCCTTTCTTTGGGCTTAATCTTATTTTTGACGTGAGTGCTTTGACCAAGGTCATTTAAGATCACTCACTTCGATAGAGCTAGCTGCATTTCGTTAGGAATGACAATATACAAATAGGTAATTGCATGTTGCACAATAATTGATGTCATTCAACAAAGCGTACTTTATATAAATCATAGAGAAGTATTAGATTATGTATAAAGAATGAAGCTATACCATATGCTTCTGTAAAGTGTCGAGACTAAAGTAGAGATCGTCGATTATTTTGGATACTCCTATTCTCGACAAGTTTCTCTTTATTTTTTATTTTTTTTTTCTTTGGTAGGCTCACATTTAGAAATTTTTATAAGGCTATTTTCCATGTAGTTGACCTTTGTCATAAGATTACTATTAAACTTGGTAGTCCACGGTGTTTCGGGTAATTCAACCAATTGGTTGAACATTTCATACACATTCTGTTTGAATCTATATGAGGGTAGATATATATACTCCTTTTTGACCTTGCTCAATGGGTATTTAACTTTCAAAATAACACAACATTGCAAATATTAAAAGGTAAAAAGAGATAAATTATTAAATAACGCAATCCATCACTTTCTGCTTTTGAGCACAACGAATAGTCATCTTAGGATTTAGCTTCTCTTTCTTGACATCCATATATTATTATGGTATTTAGAGTGATGATGCCAAAGATTATGCAATGCCTTAAATATAAACTATATACGTTACACTTACAATTAAGTTTTATAAAGTTAAAAGGAGGAAGAGTAAGGTTTTAATTACCTGTCGGCCTTGAAGACTTTTTTAGAAATTGAATATTCGAGCCCACCTTTGCAAGGATGTTAGAACATTCATGCTTGGCTTGGAACCACTTTGCGCACATGACAAGCGACTTGGATGTGTGTACTGGATTTTTGGTATCCTTTCAAGTTGATTCCTTTTCAACGAGCTCTTCTTTGTTGGGTTGATATTGGCTTCAAAGCTACTAGGGCTTGATTCGCCATTTGTGATGTCAATGGAATTTTCACAATATTTGGTTGTATTCCCCTTTTCCACTTAAGACTTTTTGATCTCTTTCTTAGCTGTTTCTTTTTGACAAGTTCTCATTCTAAAGCTTATGAACTTAAGAATATAGGTACATTAAATAATCTAGTACTTTTACTGTGCAAAGTGTTAGACTTGGAGCAACATTGTCAAATAAGAAATTCACAAATATTATTAACCACAAATGTATAAAATTTTTTGGGGGCTTAATATTGATTTTTATATAAATGAGGTGTAATATAGTTTTTACCAAGCTCTGAAGTGTAGTGGCTCAGTGAAAGCATGATGCTTTAACATATAAAAACCACTAAAGATTTCACGAAACCATTTGATGGGATTTATGTATGGAACAATTTAAATTCTCCATTCTCAAAATGTAATTATACATGGAAAAGTTTAAATAGTAAACTTTGTTCATTCTGTGGTGGAACATATGAAGATATAAAATTTTATAACTTAGCAACGATGATGGAATTTATTTCAGAAGAAATGGATTGAAACTAAATATCTTTTATGCATATTGGCATAAATTCTAATGATTTTTTAATTATGAAATTTTACAAACTTGCATTCCTTAAATAACTAGATCCTTTGACTCAAAAATAATGCTATTAGCATATTTTTTAAATCATCTTATATCTTTTTTTGAGAGAAAAACCATCTTATATCTAATGATATTGACAACTCTGAAAGTAAAAACATATAATGTTTTATACATTTAATTGATTGCTCTAAGGAGCATTTACAAAATTAATTTCCATTAGGAAACCAACTGTAGAAAGTAAAAACATATAGGAGTATTCACTAAGTTTCTTCATCCAGAAATTCTTTAACTTCAAAAATAGAAACTGAATAACTTTGGGTTTAATGCCTAAAGCAGATTTTTTTTAACTATAAATAACTTAGATAGGCAATAAGATTCGAATCCACCTTTTTAGTGGTCAGAATTATGACATACTATAATTCTATTAAGATAATAAATTTTGGTTTCACTTTTCTCAAATGGTAAAACATGCGATTTCTTACCTTTGACAAGGGTCATGCAATAAAATTTGACTTCAATTTTCCTATCTTAGCAAGATGCATTAGGAAAGAAAAGTAGTGATATAAAAAGCCATAATGTGTGAACATCAATTAGGATATTATAAACATTTATTTATACAGTAAAGGGACTCAAACGGTTTGTTCTGATTATATTAGGAAATGTAGTAGAATTCTTTTTGATGGTCATAATTAGAATATCAAGGCTATAATGCTTGACTTATATTTAGCTTTAATGGAGGGGATTTCAAAGAGTAAATGGTGATATTTCTTAATTGATCTCTTTCCATTCTCTTTTCCCTAACTACCAAATATAATATATCCAAATATAATATATTCCTTGAACGTGTATAAGCTGTAGCAATTAAGGTATTCATTACCCTTGGCTTTCACACCTCAAGACCCAAGAATTGGGTTTAGACTTTCTCTCTTTGTTTTAAACTTTATATCATGTTAAAAATTAGGATTCTAAATTTAGGAAGACAATAAAATTTGACTTTTTCCTTTTTAATGCCTATATTTTAGATGCCATAATTTTGGGAAGGTAATTACGTTTTAATGAAATCTGACTTCACCTTTCATGCAAATTAAAACAATAGGGAAGAGTGAAACCAAGAAAGAAAAGCTCTTTGATGGTAATTTCATCAGGTTTTGACTTGGGTGGCCGAAAATTACATGATCACCTACAATTATCTCTCTATTTTCAGCAAAAGAATATTTAACCCATAATAAACTCCTTTTTATGTTTATAAAGCATTAGAAGAGGTTTTTGTGTTTTTAGACTTTTAGGTCATTTAACAACATGTAATAAAACCATTTGATAGGATGAGAAATTACTCCTCTTACCTCAAGACCCTAGAGTTGGGCCATGTCGTTGAGGCATGTCATGTACTTTCAAAGTCCATGTCTGTCTCATGTTCAGTTTGAGCCTTACAGCAAGCCACCTTTGGGTGATTTGATGGAAATTTTGAGGTTTTGTTCTTTGAAGACGAAATTGCTAAATGGGTTTGCTTTATTGGATCTTGAAATAAAGAAGGCTTAGCCTTTTGATCTCCTCCCCATTGCAAATCCAATTGTATGCTATGTTTCTCTTGGATACGGGTTCTAGCATCATTGTCTATGAGTTTGAAGTGAGTGACCCTTTGTCGTAGGAAGAGCTCAATGGAAAATCGGTCCCCACAGACGGCACCAAGCTGATGATGCCAAAATCGTCAGTTAGGTCACTCGTCAAATCCAGAGTATTAGACGATCTTGTAAGACCTGCAAAATAAAGGAGGGATTGATAAAAGAGACCACTGGGTTGTGCCTGGTGGGGGAGCCTTCGATGCTTAAGTTAGTATCAACTCATATCTTTCGTATATAGATAGTATTTTGTAGTAGTTTTTGTCGTACCTTAGCAAATGAGACAAATTGTCCCTTTTATAGGTGACTTAGGTAGCTATTGGACATAAATGAGGGCGATTATTACCCTAATTGTAACGTTCTTTGTCTTGATGAGAGGGTTTAAGACATTTGATGATCGTTATTGAATGTGTTGGGCGGTTAATCATCTATCTTTGATGGCCTATTAATGACGCAATGACCGTCCATTAAGATGACCTTAATAATTTTTATGGACTCTTCACTTAAGATATATGATCTGAGATTAAAAGAAATAGAAATTTGAGAAGGAGCTTAAGATAAATAGACAAAGCAATCAACAATGTTAATTATAATATTCTCAACCAGTGACAATTTTACAGAAATGACTCTGACTTTTTTTTTTTGGGAAGTAATTAAGAAACAGAATATATTCGACTTAATTCCTCATATCTATTTCAAGTCTTTAGTTTTAGTGGCGATCAAACAGAGCCTTAAGAGAGAATTTATCAGAAACTCTATCGTTTTATTTATTTCTCTCACGTCTGTCAATTGTAAAACTACGTAAAATCAATTCACAATTACTGCAAAAAAATTAATTTATGAAATTTACAAATGAAAGTTTTCTCAAATGAGAAATAAATAAATAAATCAAATTATGCCCAAATAGAAACTGTTCATACGAATAATGTCCCTTACAGAAGCTTACCATATATATTAGATGACGTAACACAGAGAAGATGAGAATAAAAAATAAAAAATAAATAAAAAAATCGAAGAAATCCATAGAAATGAGTATTTTCTTTTATTGAATGATGTATTTGAGTATTAATGTGCTATGATTATTATAATTATTTTGGTGTCAAGTATAAGTACAACTGTACGAGGGGTTAAAGTCTAAAAATGAACTCCACGTAGTGGGCAATATGCTATTAGGCCACAAGGTCATAGGTATTTGCAGACCTGATTGCAACAGGAAGATCGTCCAACCCGTTTCATGTGATGTCTCTGCATGGTGCGTACTTATCTGTTATCTCATGTCAATTCGCGAATAAACCATTGAGGGCAATGATATAAATTTCTGCAAGTTGAATGGTAGTTTATTACACAAAGCTCAATTATTGGAGATGCATATTAACTCGCACTGACGGGGTTCTCAAATTCCTCCACTCATCTTTCTCGTGGTTTGTTTTTGTTATTTTTTTTGGCTTTACTTT
This sequence comes from Quercus lobata, assembly GCF_001633185.2. NCBI lineage: Eukaryota > Viridiplantae > Streptophyta > Magnoliopsida > Fagales > Fagaceae > Quercus > Quercus lobata. Next base: position 34,885,771 of record NC_044911.1, read on the forward strand.
CTTGTGTTGATTTTAAGAATGAATAATTAACATGATTCACGAACCTTATCGTTCGAGCGTGAGCGCGGACCATTCATCTACTTCATACATACTGTGAAGCAAATGGCTGTGCAGATGCATTGGCAAAAAGGGCTAGAGATCAACATCGCATTTTGGAAACATATGACACGTGCGCCCCCCACCCCCCCCCCCCCCCCCCCCCCCCCCCCCCCCCCCCAAAATTAAAAAAAAAAAAAAAAACTGGTATACATATTTAATTTGAAAAATTAAGATTTCCCTTAAATATATATATTTTGGATCTCCTCTAAATGTTTAGATATTGACCCACAAGAAAAAAAAAAAAAAAAAATATAATATATATATATATATTATAGACTGAAAGTATAACATCAATAACAGACAAACTCTCACAAAAAAAAAAAAAAAAAAAAAAAAACTGTTGAAATGTTTAAGAAACACTTATTTTGTATGTTATACTTTGTCAAAATGTTTATAATATCAAATGTTTAAGAAACACTTATTTTATATGTAGTATTTTGTTGAATATGAAATAGATGTTAATTTTTATTTTCATTATATATATATATATATATATATATTGTTTTAAGCTTTGGCCCTCCCAGGTTCGAATCCTAGTTCCGTCCCTGACTAGTAGACTTTGTCCCCTAGATCAATTTCACCTATGAATTAAAATAAGCCAACACAAAATAATAATAAAAAAATTCTCTATATATACAGTAATAAAAATTATTTTTATTTGTGATAAATACAAGCTTATAAACTAAAACAAAAATAAAACCGTGCACAGATTAACAACTAGTGTTACCAAAAGTTCAATCTTAATTCAAAAAGATTCCTAAATTCCCTTAAATATATATATTTTTGGATCTCCTCTGAAATGTTTAGATATTGACCCACAAGAAAAAAAATAAATATAGACTGAAAATATAACATCAATAACGGACAAACTCTCACCAAAAAAAAAAAAAAAAACTGTTGAAATGTTTAGGAAACACTTATTTTGTATGTTATATTTTGTCGAAATGTTTATAATATCAAATGTTTAAGAAACACTTATTTTATATATAGTATTTTGTTGAATATGAAATAGATGTTAATTTTTATTTTCATAATATATATATATATATATATATATATATTGTTTTAAGCTTTGGCCTCCCCAGGTTTGAATCCTAGTTCTGTCCCTGACTAGTAGACTTTGTCCCCTAGATCAATTTCACCTAAGAATTAAAATAAGCCAACACAAAATAATAATAAAAAACTTCTCTATATATACAGTAATAAAAATTATTTTTATTTGCGATAAATACAAGCTTATAAACTAAAACAAAAATACAACCGTGCACAGATTAACCACTAGTGGTACCAAAAGTTCAATCTTAATTCAAAAAGATTCCTAAACTTCTGTTATTTACAAAACCCAACAAAATAACCAAATCCCATCTAGTTGAATCAACATATATTTATATTAATATATATATATATATCTCTACTAGTAAAATAAATAAATTTTCATAAGATGAAACTTCGTAAGCTTGGAAACTGTAACTCAATTCAAATGGTAAAATAACCATATAATTTGCAATGAATTTCAAAAACATAAAATTATAATTTGCAATGATTAGTTTCTAAGACATCAAAAACTAGAATTTATTTATTAGCCAGGAAACTTCAAAATTTTAGTTGGACTTGAAATGATTTATATATCCAATCAAATTTATATTCTTAACAATCTTTATGATTATGGTCAGACTATATCCCAGTAATTCGGCTCAAAATCACATAGAAGCTTGTAATATGCACCAAAAGAAATTAGTTTCTATGTAAATGTATAAAACCTCCACAACCTAGGTCCAAAGCATAGTCAAATTGTATATATAAATTTCCAGAATTTATACAGTTTAATTTCAGTCCATATCCAAAATGATATTTCACGAACTCACAGATCAAAAAACATATTTCATTCAAATCTTTGGTTACTTTCACAAAAGTGACACATGCTTGACCCAAATTTGAAGGAGATAGAAAGTTTCTAGATGACCATCTTAATCAAATAAGTTTATAATATTTCAATAGGAAGAAATTTTTGTTATTTTCTTTACATCAACGTAGCTAATATATATATATATATATATATATATATATTAATAGGTAAAACTTAGAGAAAATCCAATAAGATTCTACAATTAAAGTCCAGCACCACGTGTCTTATCTAATCTAAGTTCTTAAATTTTGTGCCAATTAAGTTAATTTAGTGTAAATATTGGATTTTAATTAGAGTTTAATTTTGCGCCACATGTCCCATCTAATTTAAATTTTTAAATTTTTGTGCCTAATGAGTTAATTTAGTGTGGAAAACGAGGATTCCAATATAAATAAACCATAAAAATACATAATCATTTATCAAACTTTATATATAAAATTAAAGGAAAAGAGAATTTGAATGATTTTATATTTATAAGCCTTTTTTTTTTTTGTATAACTAAAAACAATTCAAATTTATAAGTCATTTATGTAATATACCATGACTATATACAGTCCGTTATTAACTAAGTCATATAAATATTTGCTTTTTTAAACCAAAGTTTAGAGAAAATTCAATTAAAATCAAAATTGGATTTTGCTTTTGTTAGCTTTCCATATAAATTAAATTGTTTAGATTTTTTTTTTTTTTTTTCTAAACTAATGAGTATATTTTTATACTATTTTTATTTAGATATTTTGTATGTGAAGATTTTGAACGTAACAAACTTTAATTGAGCTAAACGATCCCATGCATCTGTTCCCATTCAATTTAGGAGATACTATTTAACCAAATTATTCTTTTATTTTGTGTTGTATTTACTAAAATTTCACAGACAATGACAGTGAATTAATATTATATATGTAATGTCTAATAGTGATTTTTTCAAAATTATATATGTAAGGACTCAATTTGTATCGATCCCAAACTGATATTGGGTTCGTACGTTAAAAGCCCAAACAATAAATTTTTAAAAAGTGAGCTGAAAGGTTAGGCCTTGGTCACCGGATAGTGGTTAATCATGGTACTCATGGTGGATGCACAGAGGTGAACTAAGATTGTCCATGGATCTTGTCCATGAAGTTTAATGTTCTTATTATTCCTCTCTCTTTTTGGGTACCGTCCCCCTTTTTTGGCGTATGAATCCTTACATTATATAACCTTTCTCAATTGATCCTAACCTTCCATCTGTCGATTAGGCAGATACCTACTCGAGTGCCTATCCCATCAGCTGCCTCCCCCCACTTTCTGTTAGTTGCAATAACCGAAGCCACACTGTTCAGGGGTCTTTTCCCATCAATGTGGCTAGGACGTTTGTTGGCGTATTCAATGCGGAGGTGACGTCTTTTCCTTGAACCATTCCCACACCGCACCCCCATGTGAGTCCCATTCCACTCACCTTTTCTTCTGGAAGCGCTTTGGAGGCTGCCTTTGATGATGTGTCGTTATTCCCTTTTAGTCCTCGGGATGCTGAGGACAGGGTCATCCTCGGCTGCACCTCTAGGCCATTTGGACTTTCGCTGCTTGTCCTTGACAACTATTCTCCTCGACTCGGGCTTTGGGCCCTAACGAAGAGTGGGCCGGGACCACAAATTCTTTGGCCCCACAATAGCCCCTCAAAATCCTGCTGTCCGGATCCTCGGGCGGAGAGGAGGGTTTTGATGACATCAGGTCTCTATCAAAGCTTGTCAATCCTTGTCATCTATCAGTTCTAGAGACTCTTCGTCTGCCCGAGGAACGTTCTTGGAGCCTTGGAAGGTGAAACATGTCTTCATTAAATGCGGGCGGCTTTGTGCTTCCCGCGTTCAACGGCACGATGGTAATCTAATGGTGGAGATTTCCTTACCTTTATGGGCGGGAAAATTCGTGCAGTTACTTTCAATGGGAGGTATAAATAATTTTTGGAACTGATTTGTCTCTTCACTTTTGCACTTAAGAGTTCCAGCGCACATATCCTGGGTTCAGTCAAACTTTCATCCAAATTCAAGTCTATCTCCAGCACAAATAGCCTGTCCAGGGAACCTTTCCTCTTTCCTGTAAGTTCTCTGCTTTCACTAACTCGTGCTTTTTCTTTTCTGGATTTCTTTTTCTCTTGTTCTTCTCCCTCTCCCGTCATCCTCTGAGTTTGTTTAGTAGTTCCTAGAGATGGTTAAATTGAAAAAATTGGTTGAGACCGAAGAGGCGATGGAAAAGTTCATCGCCAACTATAGGATTCCCCCTAACGTAAGTTTGAGGCACTACAAGGTGGGGGAGTGGCATCTTCAGAGAAGGACGAGCGAGGTGGTTATTCCCTGTAAGGTTGAATTTATTCAACCATCTAATTGGCTTTATTCCGTGCCAAATTTGCTTGTAATTCAGCATTTAGTAACCTTGTATTTAGGTGGGTTTGATGTAAGGGTAGTGAGTGAGATAGAGTGAAGATTGCTCAAAAGTGTGCAAGAAAACAGAGACTCGCGGCTGGGCCTCGCGGGTGACTCGTGGCTGCAAGCCGCCAGACGCAGCACACGTGCCAAGCATGCTGGAAGGTGAACAGTCATGCTAGCTGGAGCACTACAGGACAAAACAGGACAACTGGCCATACGGTTATCTCGCGACTGGATCTCGTGACTTAGTCAAGCCGCGAGGTCAAGCCGCGAGCCACCCCTGTTTTGTAAAACCTGACGTTTCACATTCCTCTCCCACTCCAGTATAAATACCCCTTTTACCCACGATTGTGAGAGAGCTTCCAGAGAGAATTTTGAGAGAGAAACCCTAAAGGAAAACTAGATTGATTCACCCACAATCTATACATTAGAGTCTCTTCAAATTCCTCAACTCTCTTCCTCTCCATTATCAAATCCTTGAGAGGCATTATACCAAACCTGGTTCTCACCATCATCATCACTGTGAGACAGCTGTTTGGATTTCTGGGAAGCAGTTAGGAAGGAACCAATCTTCATTGGTTGATGCTACGGTCTAGTAGCGGAATCCGGGAAACTAGAAAAGAAAATGGTTCGGCACAACCTCGTTGGAGCAAGAAGCTTGGAGGGCTTAGGTGCACTGGGTAGATTAGGCTTGGAGGGTCTATTGCTGTCCTTGTATCCCAACTGTATTTTCTAGTGGATTGTTTACCGCTTGGAGGGCGGCGGAGAGGTTTTACGCCGAGGGCTTCGGTTTCCTCTTCGATAACACATCGCGTGTTGTCTTTGTGTTTGCATCTTCCTTCCTCTCTATCTTTGCCTTTTTTATTATCTGCTGTGGATTATATTTTGTTTTGGCTTAGATAGTTTTTACCAATTTCATATTATAGCATATGTTAAGTTTCCGCACATTAGTTGTTTGACATATTGCTTGAATTGGTTAAGTTGTAATTTGGGGGTCTAAACGTTCAAAGGTATTTTTTACACGTTTTTGAACTTTCATTTGGTATCAGAGCAGGTACACTTGTTGTGGTTTTATTACCTAAGTGTGATCCTAGACCCCTGTGTTGTGGTTGTTGTTATGGAAAATACCATGCTGAATTGTAGCTTAAGTGTTTGTGAAAATGACTCTATGCATACGTTTGAAAGGTGTTTTTCTAATGATCTCGTAGAGTTGTTAAAAACTAAGAAACATGCTAAAGTATTTGTTCACATGCTGGAATATCTTGAAAATCAGAATCATGTCTTACACAGTAGCATATCTGAATCTAAATCATTGATTAAGAAATATAAAAGAAAGAATAGAATGTTGTGTGAGATGATTGAGAATCTGAAAATGAAAAATCAATCTGAAAGAAGCATGAAAACTAATGATGAGTTTGTGTTTGAAGGTTAGGAATGTTTGTCACATGTGAACCTATTTGTGCATACCTCATTGAAGGTGTTTAATGCGTGTTTGTGGTATCTTGACAGTGGGTGTTCTCGCCATATGACAGGGGATAAGTCATTGTTTAAGACACTCAAAGAAAAGGTTGGTGACTATGTGACCTTTGGTGATGGAAGTCATGCTCAAGTCCTAGGCAAAGGAACCATTGAGATACCTGGTCTGCTGCTGTTGAAAGATGTGCTGTACATAAAAGGGCTGAAGGCGAATTTGCTGAGCATCACTCAAATTTGTGATGATGATTTCCTGGTACAATTCTCTAAGAAGGGATGCTTGATCATCAATGAAGAGGGGATTCAGGTTTTGGAGGGAAATCGGACTACAGATAACTGTTATGGAATAGTTCCCACGGCACCAATATCGTGTAGAAGTGCTCGTCTGGATATGTTGGAGCTGTAGCATCACAGATTTGGGCATGCCAACTTCAAACAAGTAGCAAAAGTCTCCAAACTTGAAGCAGTCGAGGGACTTCCTAAGTTTGGAAAAGTGAAGAAGACCGTTTGTGGTGCGTGTCAATTGGGGAAGCAAACTAAGGCAAGTCATCACAAGGTGAACGTGATTGCCATTCTCGGTGCTTGGAGTTACTTCATGTTGATCTAATGGGGCCTACCAGAACTGAAAGCCTAGGGGGGAAGAGATACATTATGGTCATTGTGGACGACTACTCAAGATACACTTGGGTTGAATTCCTTAGAGAAAAATCAGAAGCTTGTGAGAGGTTGAAGGTTCTGTGCAAGAAACTACAAAATGAAAAAGGGATTCCGATTGCCAAAATTAGAAGTGATCATGGGAGGGAATTTGAGAATGCAAGATTCGAGTCCTTTTGTGAGAAGAGTGGAATTAAAAGAGAATTTTCAGCTCCCAAAACTCCACAACAAAATGGAGTGGTAGAGAGAAAAAATCGTGTGATTCAGGAGATGGCAAGAGTCATGTTGCTTAACAAGCAAATACCTTAAAAATTTTGGGGAGAAGCTGTCAACACCTCGTGTCACATTGGCAATAGGATTTTCTTTCGAGTTGGTACAAAGAAGACTGCCTATGAGATATGGAATGGGAAGAAGCCTAAAGTGAAGTATTTCCGGGTGTTTGGAAGTAAATGCTATATCCTAAATGATCGGGAGAATCTTGGGAAGTTTGATGCGCGAAGTGATGAGGGTATTTTTCTTGGGTACTCTACTACAAGTCGAGCGTATAGAGTGTTTAACAAGAGAACAAAGACTGTGATGGAGTCCATAAATGTCAAGATTGATGATGCCTTATCTAAGGTGGAAATGATTGATGATGTAGAAGGGCCGAGCACCAAAGAGCCCGATGTTGAGGTAGAAGCTTTGGATATAGAAGGTGAAGAATCTATACCAGAAGTAGAATCAACTCCCATCAACCCAAGAATGGAAACGAGATTGATGTCTAGAACATCAAGCCCATTTACTCCTCCGGAAGTTCATCCTCCTATCTCTCGTAGTGATGAAGTTTCCACTTCAAAAAGGCCATCTTCAAGAGTTATCAAGAATCATCCGGAAAGTAACATCATAGGATCTCTTGATGACGGTCTTCGCCTCAGGAAAGGAAACATTCTGCTAGCTAATCATGTAACATATCACTGCTATCTTGCACAGTTTGAACCAAAAAGGGTTGAAGAGGCTCTTCAAGATGAGAATTGGGTTGAGTCAATGCATGAAGAGCTGAATCAGTTTGTGAGGAATGATGTGTGGGAACTTGCTCCAAGGCCTGAGAACGTTCATGTTATAGGCACAAAATGGATTTTTAAAAATAAAACTGATGAAGATGGAGAGATAATTCGAAACAAATCTCGGTTAGTAGCTCAAGGATATACTCAAGTAGAAGGAGTGGATTTTGATGAATCTTTCGCTCTGGTGGCAAGACTCGAATCCATTCGTATCCTCATGTCCATTGCGTGCACTTTGAATTTTAAACTTTATCAAATGGATGTAAAGTGCGCATTCCTGAATGGATATCTAAATGAAGAAGTATTTGTTGAGCAACCAAAAGGATTTGAGGATCCTCATTTTCCAGATCATGTATTAAGATTGAAGAAAGCCCTTTATGGCTTAAAACAAGCGCCTAGAGCATGGTACGATCGTCTTACACATTATCTTCTAGATAGAGGTTTCAAAAGAGGGTATGCCGACCGAACTCTGTTTGTCAAAAATGATGAAGATTATCTCCTTGTGGCACAAGTCTATGTTGATGATATAGTGTTTGGGGCAACCATCGAAGATCGTGCTACTGAATTTTCTGAGGAGATGAAGAAGGAGTTTGAGATGAGTATGGTGGGGGAACTCACATTTTTCTTGGGTCTTCAAGTCAAACAACAGAAGGAGGGCATATTTGTATCTCAAGAGAAGTATGCCAGAAACATTGTCAAGAAGTTTGGTCTAGACTCCAAAAAACATGCCTCCACTCCCATGAGCTCATCCACTAAACTGAATGTTGATTCGTCTGGAGTCGAAGTAAGTCCTACGTTGTATAGGAGCATCATAGGGAGTTTGCTCTACCTTATAGCCAGTAGACCGGACATTGCTTTCAGTGTGGGCGTTTGTGCCAGGTACCAAGCTAATCCGAAGGAATCTCATCTAACTGCTGCTAAGCGAATCATTCGATATGTGAATGGTACTGCAAACTATGGTTTGTGGTATTCAAAAGACTCAAATGCTTGTCTTACTGGGTATTCAGATGCTGACTGGGCTGGCAGTGTAGATGATCGGAAAATCACTTCAAGCGGCTATTTCTATCTTGGTAACAATCTTGTCTCGTGGATGAGCAAGAAGCAGAATTCAGTGTCTCTATCTACTGCAGAAGCAGAATACATCGCTGCTGGAAGTTGCTGCACTCAGCTTCTTTGGATGAAGAAATTACTTCAAGACTATGGAATTCCTCAAGAAATGATGTGTGTCTTCTGTGACAACACCAGTGCCATCAATCTTTTCAAGAATCCTGTCCAGCATTCAAAATCTAAACACATAGAGATACGTTACCATTTCATTCGAGATTTGGTAGAGGAAAGAGTTATGTGTCTTGAGTTCATACACACCGACAATCAAAAGGCGGACATCTTCACCAAGCCTCTCGATGGTCCACGGTTTGAATCACTCCGTAAGACTATTGGTGTTGGTACAATTCCTTGACTCTCTTGTGTGTTGTGTGCTTCACATATTTATAATATGTTAAGTTTGTCTGTATTGGGGCACACACTTCTTTGTTAGCTCTTTGTGCAACATGTTTATTGTTTGTTTGTCCATTTGTGAATACTGTTGTTTCTTTCTTTGTTTGTTCAATCACTTTCTTCTTTTATGTCAAAAATCCAAAAATCACATAAAAATTAGAAAATCAAAAAGCTTGATTGACATTGTTGAGTTTTTGTCTCAAAACTTGTTTTGCCTTGTACCTTTGTGCTAATGGCTTTGTGCATTTTCGAGCATTACTTGTTTCTTTGCACTCATATCTATGTGGGAGAAATCTTGAAATCTTTGTGATTGTTGTAAATAGATTTTCAAACTTGTCATGAATGATTAGTGAATGGTTTTGTTGATCTTGAGACATGCATAGACTTGTGTCTATATATCTTCCCACTCTTTATTTTTGTTTTGCTAAAAAGAGCTCACCAAATGTAAATCTCCAAATGAAAAGAGATATTGAGCTGCAAAAGTCTGTCGCACATTCTAGTATTTGACTAGGAAAAAGGATAAGCGACCTTATATTAAAGTGAATGTTTATTCAAAAAGCCAAAGGCTTGTTCTTTAAAGTGAATTGTCATATATCACTCTCACATTGAGAAATGATTGCCTCAAATGATCAAAAAGATCAAATGTTATAATTGAAAGTGGAGTCAAATGTTAAGCTCCAAGTTATGTTATCAAGTTGTGTGGGAGGTCATATATACATATTTCTATAATTGAGATGGGTCACATGATCTAGTGCTAATTGTGTATGCCTTGGTTGAATTGATCATTGAAGCTTCACATTAGACGAAGGACTATCTCATTGTTGATATCCACACACAACACACAAGTTTATGTTCAATAAATGCCATATTCATTTGTGTGATTGTACTTGATGAAATGTGTTTTCACATGCTCAATCTTTGTTAATTCAAGCACAAAAAGATTTTTGAGTGTTTTAGGTGTTTTTGGAAAGTATTTTGTTTGAAAAATCTGAAAATTTCAAAAATCCAGTTTTGCCTTGTTTTGGCGGCTCAGTCACGGGTATGTCAAGTCGCGTGCCTCAGTCGCGTCTTCGCGGGTCATTTTTGGTGACTTGTTCGCGAGTGGAAGGTCCAGTCGCGCGGTTTACTCAGAGATTTTCGCGGCTCAGCTCGCGACTCACTCGTGGGTAGACCTTCCAGTCGCGAAAAACACTTAGAAAATTTTTCAAATTTTTGTCCTTGAGTGTTTTGGCGGCTTGATCTGGCGACTTTTTGGCGACTCATTTCAGTCGCGAAAATCGCGTGTTTTGGAAATACAGGGGCAGTTTTTAAACTTTTTGTTGTTCCCTCGATCTCTTTGTGACTGTTCATTGTCTTTCTCATCTGCTCTTACCCATTCACACCGTGCCTCCATTTTCGATCTCCATTGTTTGCCTTTTTTTCAGCTCAAAATCATCTACTAACAGGTATGGTTTTTCTATCTTGAACTCTATTCTACTTGTTGTTATGATTTTCCCTCTGGATTATTCACATTTGATTGTGATTTTGTGATGGGTTTTTAGCTCTGCTATTACTCTTTGTCCATGCTTAGCTTATGGAAGCTTTTGTTTCTGTTTTGAGCTATTTTAGTTTGTTGGTTTTGTTCTTCATCATGTGCTTAGCTAGGGTTAGCTATTTTTGTCTGATCTGCTGTTGATGTCGTGTTTCAATATGATACTGTGTGGTATCCTGTTGATGTGTTGTTGAATGTGGGTTCTTTTTCAGCTGATTATGTGGTTTTATTTGGACTCCCTCTACTGTGTAGTTCAATTTGGGCCATTTGTGTCCCTCATTGCTATTTTCTGACCATTTTCATCCAGCTATTAGGGTTTCTTCATTGTTCCTAAATTTCCACTAACCCACTGCTAATAAAGTCTGTTGGATTGTGTTCTGTCATTTCCCTTGTTCATAATGCAGACTAGTCATGTCACCATTCAAGAAAGCTGCTGTGAAAGGAGGTAGTTCCAAAGGGAAGGAACCAGTAATTGATGTTGATGATTACCCACCTCAAACACAAGGGACTCACTCTTCATCAAAGAGATTCGATCCCAACAAGTTCAGATCATATGCGGCCTATCAGTCTTATAAGGATTTCTTTCTACATGCCAAACCATTACTAGAAAGAGCTTTGGATCAGTCCTTACTTCATGACACTGACATTCCGAAATGGTTTGCTCACAAGGATTGGAATTACCTTCTCTCTGATCCGGATGACGCGTATGAAGAGTTGGTAAAAGAATTTTATGCTAACGCAATTGTGGAAGGAGATGAACTTAAGTGCTGGGTTCGGAAAAAGAGCTTTTCTGTCTCTCCTACATATCTGGCAGAAATTCTTCACATCAACAGACCAATTTTCCGACATTCACCGGTTTATGATGATCTCTGTCCTGATGAGGAGCTTCTCAAAGAAAGTCCTGGTCAAGACTTGGAGTTCTCACCCAATGGAAAATCCATCAGTGTTTCCTCTCTTTCTCCAAAACTGAGAGTGCTTACAATTGTGATGTTTCACAATTTGTACCCTTTATCAAGCACTGGGTATATGAACCTCGGACGTGCTTTGTTTCTTCATGATCTAATCTCTAATGTGGAAATAGACATCTGTGCTCATATCTTTCATGTTCTGCGTAAAACGGTTCTTCGAACTGAGTCTCGGATATGCGTTCCTTTCTGCAGTCTCATTTCACGGATCTTGAAGCTCAAGGGAATTTATCCAACGGCAGATGAATCTCCTATCTCAAAACCAAGTCCAATCAACATGCGTACATTCAATGCAAGCATTGGACATAGTCGGAAGAGAGCCAAACCAGAAACTTCTGCATCTCACAGTGGCTCTCATTTCAGCACTCTCTCCCTAGATGAGAAACTTGATCGCATTGTATCCTTTGTCCACGAGTTGAATACAAAGATGTCTGGACTCACAGCTTCTCTACACCATCAAAGCACTCGATGGGATATGAAGTTTACTTCTCTTCAAACTCAATTGGATCAAATTCAGAGAAAGCTAGAAGAGGATGAATAGCCTATTCCATGACAAAAAGGGGGAGTGATAGGCATGATCAGAGGGGGAGGATATTACCTAAGGGGGAGTGTCTTTACATTCTTCTTCAGTTTAAGTTTTCACTTTAAGTTGATACATTGTGTTTTGTAAACTGTTATTCAGGATGTTTTTGTGTTTGTACCCATGTGCTTTTGTAAGCTTTTAGGGTTAATGTGTTATGCATAGTTTGTAGGCTTTATGGTATGTACCTTGCTTAGTGCAGCCTTTATGCTATGTTGAAATCAGTACTTTAATCTAAATGTCCTGCATTTTGGTTTATGTACTGTCACTTTTGTGCCCTTGTAGGATTGTTCCTAGATGCATATACCTTATGTACTATGCATTGGTTGAGTGTTGAACATACAAGTGTCTTGCCTTGTGCTTGTTAACTTGTATGTCCTTGTGTTCATTCCAAGTGTGAATGAGCACTGTGATCACTACCTTGTGGTGTTCACTTGGTTGATCAAGCCATGGTTTGTTTCTTAACTCCATCTTTGCTTGATCACATATTGCCTGTTTCATATGCATTCTATAATTTTCTGCTTACAATGATCATGGTGTATTGTTGTGTTTCAGGAGTATTATGTTCATATGATTCAAGTGCTTCACAGCTTCTAGAGTTAGGTGTGAGTGAGTTTTGTTCAACTGTTCCCAACTCACATGTTAAGTCTAGAGTCTGTTTTAGGGTTTTGTCACGGAATAGCCAAAGGGGGAGATTGTAAGGTTGAATTTATTCAACCATCTAATTGGCTTTATTCCGTGCCAAATTTGCTTGTAATTCAGCATTTAGTAACCCTGTATTTAGGTGGGTTTGATGTAAGGGTAGTGAGTGAGATAGAGTGAAGATTGCTCAAGAGTGTGTAAGAAAACAGAGACTCGCGGCTGGGCCTCGCGGGTGACTCGCGGCTGCAAGCCGCCAGACGCAGCACACGTGCCAAGCATGCTGGAAGGTGAACAGTCATGCTAGCTGGAGCACTACAGGACAAAACAGGACAACTGGCCATACGGTTATCTCGCGACTGGATCTCGCGACTTAGTCAAGCCGCGAGGTCAAGCCGCGAGCCACCCCTGTTTTGTAAAACCTGACGTTTCACATTCCTCTCCACTCCAGTATAAATACCCCTTTTACCCACGATTGTGATAGAGCTTCCAGAGAGAATTTTGAGAGAGAAACCCTAAAGGAAAAACTAGATTGATTCACCCACAATCTATACATTAGAGTCTCTTCAAATTCCTCAACTCTTTTCCTCTCCATTGTCAAATCCTTGAGAGGCATTATACCAAACCTGGTTCTCACCATCATCATCACTGTGAGACAGCTGTTTGGATTTCTGGGAAGCAGTTAGGAAGGAACCAATCTTCATTGGTTGATGCTACGGTCTAGTAGCGGAATCCGGGAAGCTAGAAAAGAAAAAGGTTCGGCGCAACCTCGTTGGAGCAAGAAGCTTGGAGGGCTTAGGTGCACTGGGTAGATTAGGCTTGAAGGGTCTATTGCTGTTCTTGTATCCCAACTGTATTTTCTAGTGGATTGTTTACCGCTTGGAGGGCGGCGGAGAGGTTTTACGCCGAGGGCTTCGGTTTCCTCTTCGATAACACATCGCGTGTTGTCTTTGTGTTTGCATCTTCCTTCCTCTCTATCTTTGCCTTTTTTATTATCTGCTGTGGATTATATTTTGTTTTGGCTTAGATAGTTTTTACCAATTCCATATTATAGCATATGTTAAGTTTCCGCACATTAGTTGTTTGACATATTGCTTGAATTGGTTAAGTTGTAATTTGGGGGTCTAAACGTTCAAAGGTGTTTTGTACACATTTTTGAACTTTCATTCCCTTTCTCACCTTCGTAGAGGTGGGTATGGGAATCCCCATGGGGCCGGTAATGAGGAGTTACCTTAGACATTTCCGATTAGCTCCCACCCAGTGCGCTGTCAATATGTTTAGGATTCTGGGCTGTGTGGATGCCTTAAACGAAAAAATGGGGCTAAGACTAACCCATCATGACGTAAATTGGTGCTACAATCTCCAAAATTTGAAGGGCAAATCCTACTACATGAAGTCGAGGAACGATAGGGTTCGGCTGATCCAGTGCCTCCCCGAGTCCAACAAAGGGTTGAACAAGGACTTTCTTATCGTATCTGGGGAATGGCACGATGGCCTTCCTTGCCCAATGGTGGAGGGAGAACCAAGTGGGGTATAGAGAGTAGGAGGATGCCAATCCTTTGAGCCGTCTTAATTTGGTATGGTTTGGTTACTAACCATGTACATGCCCTTTTTTTGCAAATACACACGCCTTTCACCGACACTTTCATCTGGTCAACTGGGTGGATTTGGAGACTGTTCTTCAAGCAGTGATTTTTGTAAATGACGAGGATGGTCAAGTCAGAGCCGCTCACAAAATCTTAGGGTACGATCCCATCCAAAAGTCATTTGCTGACCTAAAGCACGTAATTAGCGCTAACAATCCTCGGCTTCCGAAAATCATTGTAGTCGAGCACGGGTTTTTGATCTCTGAAGGATCTCCTATCCTGGAGGGCATCCCGTTGGCGCGCTCTTCCCCATCTCACCAAGCAGCGAAGGAAGAAGGTGATTTGGGTCTGTCTGAGGAGGGTTTTGGGGCATTTGACCAAGCTGACCCATCCGAGGATCCTTCTGGTGATCTGGGTGACCCTGACTTGTCCGAAGCGGAACTATTGTCAGTGAGAATATCCTCCCGAGCCGAGATGGGTTTTAAGAGAAAGCCCCCGACCAACTTATTCGACCTCATTGAGGGTCAGCCGGGGAAGGGTGCACAGGGAAAGCCGCAATCCAGTGTTCCAACTCCCCCACCCTAGCCCTAGCCCGTCCAGACTAGGTCCTCTTCCAAGTCGCAGCCACAATCTCCCCGCCCCAAACTTCCTGCTCCTCCTTAATCAGCTCTGCCTCCTCGGCCGAAAACCACTGATTCAAAGAGAAAGAGGAGTCCCAAGGGTAAGGAACCAATGGATAGGGGAAAATCTCAATCCTCTCAGGAGAGGAACGAAGCCCCGCGAGCTCAAAAATAGTTAAAGATCGGGCATCAAGGTCAGGGGAAAGGGATCGATGCCCAATCCGCGCTGAGTGCTTGGCTTCCCGCCCCAATGCTCCATGGGGAGTCATTATTGGAAGATGCGTCCATGAGGAACCTTGGAGACGGCGAAGGTGGTTATGTGGCCGACGCGTTAGGGAGGACCCTGCTGCTTCCTACTGATATGGAAGAGTTGAAGAATATGAGGATGCAGGAGGTTTTCCTCAGCGCGAAGAGGTACCTGGGTATGGTAAGGCTCCTAAAACTTATAACTCCATCGATTCTTGCTCCTAGATTCTCGTTCATAATGTGTTTGTTTCAATTGGTAGGCTATCTAGGCTACTTATAGGATGGAGGAAGAAGTTGAGGGGCAGAGTAAGACCGCTGAGTTTGAGCGCAGTAAACGTATAGATGCTGCGTGGACCCTCAAAACTTCCGAGACTGACCTCGCGAAGGCCTAGGAGGACTTAAAAGAGGCTTCCAGAGTGAGGGATAGTGCCGAGGCAAGTTTGTCTGGTGCCCAAAAACAGACCGAGGAACAAACGAAGCGCCTACTTGCTGCCGAGGAGTAATTGCAGATTGCTAAGGAGTAAATCAATGATTTGAAGAACAAACTGATCAAGGCAAACAACGTTAAGGGTGTGGCGGAGTTTGCCAGGGATGAAGCCGTGAGGGCCAGGAAGGAGGCTGAGTTTGCCAGGATTGAGGCTGAGACTACTAAGGACAAGGCCGAGGATGAGGGTTACGAGGCTGGGGTGGCTGAAACCCAGGCCCTCCTTAAAGCTCAAATCCCTAGTGTATGCAGACTATACTGCTCCCAGGTTTGGGACGAGGCCCTTAAACGAGCTGGGGTGGAGGCTTCGTTCGACTTATGGAAGGCGGAGAGTGTATTTTACCCTCCAGCCATCCGTGAGACTGCCTCCACCAGTTCCGAGGCTGTGAGCATTCCACAGGAGGCTGAGACTGCTTAGTCAGAAGCTGCTCAGCACATTGTCATTCCTGGCGAGTCGACTGAAGGAGGAGAGCCTCATGATGCGACAGAAGCACCTGGAGGTCTGAATCTCGAGATGCCTCAAGAGGCTGCCGAGTCTACGATCAGTGCTCAGATCTCTGGTGCCGAGGAGCCAGCCATCTTTGTTCAGCCCCTTAAGGCCATTCCCCTTACTGATGTCCCCAAGCGCACCGAGACTGATCCTGCTCAACCTTCCCAAGAAGGGGATGTCTCCTAGGGCCCCGAGGCTAATCCTGCTCGGCCTTCCCAGGATGTGGCCAAAACGAAATCGAAGAAGTAGAAGCCCTGACCAACTTTTATATTTGTTTCTAGTTTAACTGTTAACTAGTTTCTCTTTTGTTTTGAGGACTTTAAAGTTTGCTTGCAGTTGAACTCTTTGACCATTTATATGAAATTCTTTTCTTCCTTTTTCCTTTAAATTACATGTTTGTTGCCCTTGCCGATATTTACTATTGTTGCGAACCTCATGGTTTTTGAACTAGTTATTTTAACATGTATGAATGGTTGTGCATACAATTTATTTGGGATTACATCCTGGAATTATAACTTACCCATGCCCATGGGGCATTGAACTTGTATCTGAACATACTTTTGGGGAGCCAAAGGTATCATCTGAGGTGTCGTGTGCGCTGTTGGGCCATGTCTGGCACTTAGATTTTCTTGGAGCATCTAGTTTCCTTATAGGTTTGAGTAGTTGGTTTTCCCATAAGTTTGAGTCCGAGGACCATGCAATACCTTAGTTCTATCCAAAACTTAGATTTTCTTTAAGTAGTTGGTTTCCCCATAGGTTTGAGTTCAAGGACCATGCAAGACCTTGGTTCTGTCCAAAACTTATATTTTCTTTGAGTAATTGGTTTCCCCATAGGTTTGAGTCCGAGGACCATGCAATACCTTGGTTCTGTCCAAAACTTATATTTTCTTTAAGTAGTTGGTTTCCCTATAGGTTCGAGTCTGAGGACCATGCAAGACCTTGGTTCTGTCCCAAAACTTATATTTTCTTTAAGTAGTTGGTTTCCCCATAGGTTTGAGTCTGAGGACCATGCAATACCTTGGTTCTATCCAAAACTTATGTTTTCTTTAAGTAGTTGGTTTCAACATAGGTTTGAGTCCGAAGACCATGCAATACCTCGGTTCTGTCCAAAACTTATAATTTTCTTTAAGTAGTTGGTTTCCCCATAGGTTTGAGTCTGAGGACCATGCAATACCTTGGTTCTATCTAAAACTTAGATTTTCTTTAAGTAGTTGGTTTCCCCATAGGTTTGAGTCCGAGGACCATGCAAGACCTTGGTTCTGTCCCAAAACTTATATTTTCTTTAAGTAGTTGGTTTCCTCATAGGTTTGAGTCTGAGGACCATGCAATACTTTGGTTCTGTCCAAAACTTATATTTTCTTTAAGGAGTTGGTTTCCCCATAGATTTGAGTCTGAGGACCATATAATACCTTGGTTCTGTCCAAAACTTATAATTTTCTTTAAGTAGTTGGTTTCTCCATAGGTTTGAGTCCGAGGACCATGCAATACCTTGGTTCTGTCCAAAACTTATAATTTTCTTTAAGTAGTTGGTTTCCCCATAGGTTTGAGTCCGAGGACCATGCAAGACCTTAGTTCTATCCAAAACTTATATTTTCTTTAAGTAATTGATTTCCCCAAAGGTTTGAGTCCGAGGACCATGCAATACCTTAGTTCTGTCCAAAACTTATATTTTCTTTAAGTAATAGGTTTGAGTCCGAGGACCATGCAATACCTTGGTTCTGTCCAAAACTTATATTTTCTTTAAGTAGTTGGTTTCCCCATAGATTCGAGTCCAAGGACCATGCAAGACCTTGATTCTGTCCAAAACTTATAGTTTCTTTAAGTTTCGAGGATTAGCCCCTCGGCAAAGGTGTGGGGCGTTAACCTGATGTTGGAAGCCCCTTGAACTGTCCGTGCCACTGGCGCTTTGAAGCGTAGCCCCTAGTGGAATTTTATATTAGGGCAACAACAGCGGGCGGCTGGAAGTGATGGAGGGGCTTTCGCAGACCCTTGTTTGACAGGAGCTCGATCCACCGCCTGTGCCAACGCACAAGCCTTTCCCACAAATGGCGCCAATTGTAAGGACTCAATTTGTATCGATCCCAAACTGATATTGGGTTCGTACGTTGAAGGCCTAAACAATAAATTTGTAAAGAGTGGGCTGAAAGGCTAGGCCTTGGTCACCGGATAGTGGTTAGTCATGGTACTCATGGTGGACGCACAGAGGTGAACTAAGCTTGTCCATGGATCTTGTCCATGAAGCTTAATGTTCTTATTATTCCTCTCTCTTTTTGGGTATCATCCCCCTTTTTTGGTGCATGAATCCTTAGATTATATAGTCATTCTCAGTTGATCCTGACCTTCCATCTGTCGATCAGACAGATACCTACTCGAGTGCCTGTCCCATCAGCCGCCCCCCCCTCCCACTTTTTGTTAATCACAATAACCGAAGCCACACTGTTCAGGGGTCTTTTCCCATCAATGTGGCTAGGACGTTTGTTGGCGCATTCAATGCGGAGGTGACGTCTTTTCCTTGAACCATTCCCACACCATACCCCCATGCGAGTCCCATTCCACTCGCCTTTTCTTCTGGGAGCGCTTTGGAGGCTGCCTTTGATGACGTGTCATTATTCCCTTTTAGTCCTCGGGATGCCGAGGACAGGGTCATCCTCGGCTGCACCTCTAGGCCATTTGGACTTTCGCTACTTGTCCTCGGCAACTATTCTCCTCAGCTCGGGCTTTGGGCCCTAACGGAGAGTGGGCCGGGACTACAAATTCTCTGGCCCCACAATATGCATAATAGTAGTGTAATGAGAAATTTGGCGTAACCAATATCATTAAAATTGCAAGGGATAATCATTTTAGTACCTCAAATTGTATTAGTCGAACTAATGTCCTATATAGTTAATAATCTAAACTAATATAAATAGCACCACTATTGTGGAAGCGAGTGATCCGAGCACGCCTAGGGGCTTTGGGCCCTGTCCAAGGATGATTAAGGATCCAAGGATAAATAAAGATCCATAAGCACATAGATAGGAAGTCCGAGGAGGAAAGGCACCTCGAGAATACTTTAAGTAATCAACTATACCGTAAAGTAGAGCCTCAGGAAAGATAACAGAGCCGTGTTGACAACGAAAAGAAGAAATATCTAGGAAGGTGACTGCCACCTCCATATTTAATGCACTACACTAACTGAACTAGCTGCATTTATGAAGAAATGACACTTGAATAGTGTTTTCACAGCTCACAGCCCTTCCTATCACCTCCAGAAGGGTCTTGATGGGACAAGCATCCAAAGGTTTCCTTAAAAAATTGTACAAATGAAAGGCGAAGATGCAAGGGGAGGGACTATATAAGGAAATCAGTGGGGATCGGACAAAGAGAGAGAGAGAGAGAGAGAGAGAGGAACATATAATTTCATTGTAAAAGGAATATTCTTGATCAATATATGAACAACTCATTCTTGGACTTACCCGAGAAAGGATTTTACGTTGAATCTGTGTTTCTTACTCTAATATCTCGAGCCTAGTCATTCTGAAGTCTAAATTTTACTTAGCTTTGAAATTTTCTTACAAGACTCACTCTCTTAACAAACTTATTTTTTTGGGTCTATTGGTCTAGTCACACTGTTCTAAGTGCGCTAGGCTCCTCATATTGCAGCTCTTACAACTATAATTCATCATTCCTGTGCGTAAGCACAAAGTTACATATTACTATATATATATATATATATATATATATATAAACAGGTAAAACTAAGAAAAAATTCAATTAAATTTCAAATTGGATTTCAATTAGGTTTTAATTTTGCACCACATGTTCCATTTAATTTAAGTTTTTGATTTTTGTACAAAATGAGTTAATTTAGTGTAGAAAACAAAGAGTCCAATAAAAAAAAAAAAACATAATCATATATCTAACTCTATATATAAAATTAGAAGAAGAGAGAGATTGAATAATTTTATTTTTATGACCAATTTTTTTATGACTAAAAACAATTCAAATTTAAAAGTCATTTATGTACGGTCCATTATTAACTAGGTAATATATATATATATATGTGTGTGTGTGTGTGTGTGGGGGGGGGGGGGGGGCTATGGCCCAAAGTAATGTATTGGGCCTTGGGCCTTATCTGAGGACACTAACAAATCCGAGGAGACAAACATGACTTAGGTGATCTACATTACAAGCCTCATCATTGGGAGACAAAGAAAAGAAAGTCCGAGGAGGAACTTCTCCTCGGACACGGCAAACCCGGAGCAAATGTATATTCAAACTGTTGAAGCACACTTCCTGAACATGTGAAAGGAAAGAAAACTCAAAATATCTAAGGAAAAGCTACCACCACCACATTAAATACAATACAGTTGCTTTTCTGGTCGCATTAATGTAGAGAAGACCCCTAAACAATGCTGTCTTGGCTGTCGCAACTTACAAAGGACTGAAAGGGGTGTCTGATGGGATGGGTGCTCAAGTAGGGGTCCAGGTGATCAACAAGTGTAAGATCTAGATGATCAGAGATAGTCTATATAATGTAGAAAAGCTCCCATTAAAAAAAATAAAAAAATGAAAGAAAAAAGAAAAAGGGGAGAAGAATACTGAGTATGAAAAGAACATTGATGTGATGATCTGTAATCATAAATAAAATTCTACCCTCCTCGGACAGAAAGTCCTTTGACCATGATAGCTTTTATTCGTGTCTCGTTAGTCCTAAATCCCATGCAAGCTGTTGCTCAACTCATTTTAACCTAATTCTTTGACCCATACTCTACCAAATTCATTGTATTGGGTTCTTTAGATTAAAATTCCATAAGATCTGGGCTTGGGCTCCAAATCTTGTCCCTACAATATATATATAGCTTTTTTAACCAAAGTTTAGAGAAAATTCAATTATAATCAAGATTGGATTTTGTTTTTGTTATCTTTCCATACAAATTAAATTATTTAGATTTTTGCTAATATTTTTTCTCTAAACTAATGAGCATATTTTTCATACTATTTCTATTCAGATATTTTTTATGCAAAGATATTGAACTTAACAAACTGTAATTGAGCTGAACGATTCCATACATTTATCCTCATTCAATTTAGGATATACTATTTAACCAATTTATTATTTTATTTTGTGTTATATTTAGTATAATTCCACAAACAATAATTTTGAATTGATATTGTATATGTAGTATCCAATAGTGATTTTCAAAATTATATACATAATAACAATATAATGAGAAACTTAGCATCACTAAAATCATGAAAATTGTAAGGAAAAACTATTTTAGTACCTCCAAATGTCTTAGTTAAACTATGTCATATATGTTTAATAACTCAAACTAACATTAATAGCACCACTACAATTTATCATTCTCGTGTGTAAGCATGAATTACATACTAGTATATATTAATAGGTAAAGTTTAGAGAAAATCCAATTAGATTTTACAATTGAAGTCCAATTTTGTGCCATGTTTCCTAAATTATTTATTTTTAGAAAGTTTTATTTCTTAATTTTGGAGCCAAATGTGGAACCACAATAGAAATATTCATCCAAGTGAGTTATTGAGTAAAATAAACTAAAGAGTCTAGAATTAATGAACTGTAAAAAAAAACAAAAAAAAAAAAACAAAAGAGCTTCACAATATCAAAAATTATAAATTAATAAAATAAAAATTTTAAAAATATGGACAACATACATTTTCTTCCTAATAATATTCTTACAAAATTTTTTTAGGAGTTAACCAATATTTTTTTTTTTTTTTGAGAGTCAACACCGAGAGCTTTTATTACGTTATTGCAGAATCTAAAATAACAAGTTGTTCTATGTCAGATGGAACATGCTCCATCCACACAAGTAAAGGAAAAGAAACAATTGCTCTCTTAGCTAAAGCATGGACAACATAGTTACCCTACCGCCTAGTATGAGAGAAAGAAAAGGTTCTAAGCGAGCCCACGATAGACAAAGTGTCTTTGATAATCTGGCCAATGGACGGATGGCTCCAATCCGCTGTCCAAAGCGCCCTGTACACTACCTCCAAATCCCCCTCAAATTCAAATAAAGATATGCCCAACACCACAATAAAGAGAAGCCCCTTATACCATCATTAGCTGCTGCCTTTTGAAGCATCCTATTCAATCCTTCTGAGCATAACAGAAAAAGATATGGAGACAAAGGGTCCCCCTGCCTTAGACCCCTTGAAGGTCTAATATCTCCCCTTGGCTCTCCTTCACCAATATTAAGTAAGACACAGTGCTAATACACTCCAAAACAAGAGACACCCACTTCTCACAAAAACCCAACTTCTCCATAATTTTCACCAAATAAATCCACTCTACCCGGTCATACACCTTACTCATATCTAACTTTATAGCCATAAAGCCCCCTTTCTTGGATATTTGGTTCTTCATATGGTGCAAGGTCTCAAAAGCAACTAGAATATTATCAGTAATTGCTTTACTAGATTGAAAAGCACTTTGAGATTCAGAAATAATACAAGGTAAAAAAATTTTGAGTCTATTTTCTAGCACCTTAGATATAAGCTTATAGAGAATGTTACATAGAGCAATAGGGCAGTAATCTGAAACTCTTACCGGACTTTTGATCTTTGGGATGAGAGTGATAAATGTTCGGTTTATTGATGGAGGTATTGAGCCCGTGTTGAGACAAGTGAGAACAACCTCCGCCACTTCATCACCAATTGTCAACCAAAATTGCTGAAAAAATAATGGAGGCATCTCGTCTGGTCCAGGTGCTTTTAAAGGGTCCATCTATTTTAAGGCCATATCCACTTCTACTTTCTCAAAAGGTGCCACAAGTTCAAGGTTCATCTCCTCCGTTACCACCATAGGGGTAGCTTCTAAGGCTTCCTCAATCTAGTTTGGGGAGGAAGAAGCAAAAAGATTTTGATAAAAATCCATCAGAATATTTGCTATGCCATTTTCATCCACACAATGTTCTCCCCTAGAATTCTCCAAAGCCTCAATCCTGTTTCTCTTGAAACTGTGAGTAGCTCGACTATGGAAATAGCGGGTGTTATTATCACCCTCATGTAACCACAAAGCTTAGGATCTCTGTTTCCACATTTTTTCTTCTTTAGATAAAAGATCATTTATTTCTTTTTTCAGCCTAAGCACCCGATTCATGGACCCACCCGCTATTGCAGCCTCCTCCACCTTCCTTAATAATTCTTTTTTCTCCTTCAATAAGCAAGTAATATTCCCAATTGCCACCCTGCTCCACCACTTAAGTTTTGCTTGGCAGTGGCTAATCTTCCCTTCTACCCGAGACATGGCTTGACCAGGAGCATCAAAAAGCCAAGCTGACTCCACCGTATCCCTACACCCCTCTTCCTCTAGCCACATATGCTCAAATCTCCAAGGTTTATTCCTAGGCTTAGGTATACCATTTAGACAAATGAGAATAGGTTTGTGGTCAGAAGAACCACACTCTAAATGGACCACCTTGGTAGTCGAAATTTTTTCTAACCACTCCATAGTAGCTACTGCTCTATCCAGCCTCTCCCATATTGCAAAGCCATCAGGGTGCCCATTATACCACGTAAATTTCCCTCCCACAAACCCTAGATCCCTAAATCCACATTCATCCAACACATCTCTAAAATCTTCCTTCTGTCTTGCAGGTCTTTGGCGGCCCCCAATTTTCTCATGACTTCATGTTATCTCATTGAAATCCCCGGCACAAAGCCAAGGAATAGAATTTCTCCTTTTTAAGCATCATAAACAGGACCATGATAAGTGGTGATTTGCTGTTTCAGACTCTCCATAAAAACCTGTGAACCTCCACTCATCCTTCTTACCCTTATTCATGATACCATCTATATGGTTTGGAGAAAAAGTACCTAAAGAGAAATCAATTTCCTTCTTCCAAAATATGACAATCCCCCCACCTCTCGTTTCTTGACAAACTTCAATCATACCACCAAAATTTAATTTAATCTGAATATCATCTAGCCTTGCTTTATCGAGCCATGTTTCGGCTAAAAACACAACTGAAGGATCTTGTGCCTTGTTCAAATCACCAAGCTCTTCCTCCATCGGTAGGTTCCCAAGCCCCTAACAGTTCCAACATAATAGATTCATTGCCCTTGGTGGGGCTGCCCAGCAGCCTCCACCATTGAAGAATTTTTCTAATTGTTTTGAGCAACCAACTTTCTTTTCTTAGGAACCTCACAATTGTCAACCTCCATCATAGTTCATTTAGAAGAAAGAACCACTTCACCTATACTGCGTTCTTCAACACTCTAAGCCACCCTTGCTACCCTTGTCCATGTTCTTGTTTGGGAGCCCCCCTTGCATGCACGGCCAATTGATGCAGCCTGAGTATCGGGCTGAAGTTTTTCGTTTGTACCTGGGTTTTGTGGATTTAAGTGATCCACATGACCTGCACTAGCCTCATGACCTATTTCAGTCTCACCAGGTAAGCCAGACTTCGTTTCATGAAAAGGGTTAGCATATGCATAGAGTTAGAAGCTAGTAAATTTATAATAGTTAAATAGAAAGAAATTTTAATTCTTTCTTTGTATCAATGTAGGCTAAATTTTTTAAGAAAACATTAATGAATATTTAATAAATTATATACTATGTATTTTAAGACAAAATATAACTAATAAAAAAAAAGTTACTTACATCCATCAATGCCTACTCAAAACTTCTTACAACTTCCCAAGCACACTCCAACATAATCTAAAATCCATCATAATCAATTCAATTACTAAGAATGGTGTCCCAAAAATATTAGTAGAATCACCTATCCTACGGTTTAACTATTTAAAATCACTAGATCAATAGTAAAGGAGAAAATAATGTGCTTATTACCTTAATAATCTACAAAATCTTCGAAACTTTTCTCGATGGAATCCTTTGGTAGTATTCTCTCTAGAGTTATACGACTCAAAAGTGACTAATAGGTATAAGGTGTAAGGAGGCTATAAGTTTTATTAAAGTATATTATATATATACTAAATCAATACCAAAATTACATAAATACCCTTATAAAAAATCTCTCTCTCTCTCTCTCTCTTGTCTTTTGTTTTTTTTCTAAAAGAAGAAAAGAAAATGCGAGTATCACAATCTGAGTACAAATAACGAATAACTTCATTTTTATATCAAAGGTACATTAGACTCCAATAACTGAAAGCAATTACAATATAGTTTCTCTTCGCTAGCGAAAGGTGGTTCCTATCCATCTTCTCCTAGGTCGTAGAATAGCCATCCCTTCCTTGGAAGGTGTCTTTGTACCTTGAGGTAACAGGTTTACTTTCAAGGTTTAGTGGTTTTTCCTTTCTTTCAGGGGTGGGGAAACACTTTTTTTCTTTTGTTTGTTCTTGAGTTTTGTTTTTGCTATCTGGTGTTTCTAGTTTTTCAGCTTCATGGAGGAGTTAGCAAAGTCTTGGAGTTGTCTTACTCTCTCGGACGTGAAGGGTTCTCAAGTTTGTATCACAGAGGAAGAAGCAATTCCAGAGTTCGTCCTTGTGGCAAAGTTTCTCACCAAGAGGACTTTGAATGTGGAGGCTATTGCCAAAACATTCACACCCATATGGAGGATGAAAAACGGTTTTAGGGTGACAAAAGAGAGCGACCACGTGGTGCTCTTTACATTCGATAACCAAACTGATCTGGAGCAAGTTCTTAATACAAAACCATGGAGCTTTGATAAGCACCTTATGGTTTTGCATAGGTATGATAAAGAGGTTGATGTATCAGAGAGTGATTTTAATATGGTGGCTTTCTGGATACAGGTACACGAATTACCAGTTCATTTTCAAACAAGGGCTGTGGCAGAAAAGATTTGTGGCGATGCTGGCGTGGTAAACAAAAACATGGAGGAGGGTGACAGTATGGGAGATGGCTTTGTTCGAGTAAGAGTCAAGGTGGATATTTTAAAACCTTTATGCAAAGGCCGTGTGGTTTCTTTGGAGAATGGGAAAGGAATCTGGGTCTCTTTTAAGTATGAGAGGCTGTCAAACCTGTGCTACTGGTGCGGCAGCCTCACACACGATGACTGGGATTGCGAGGTGTGGATTGAGAGTGGTGGCACGTTACCATCTGAAGCCCAACAATATGGTGCATGGATCAGAGCATTACCATTTGTGCGATCAAAAAGAAGCTCAGTATCTGTTTGGGTTTCTACAAACAAAAAGTTGCAAGTCCAAATACAACGACCACCCCAAAGCAGCCTGCAAAACCACAGGTGGTGATTCGATGAGGGGGTCCGGTGCCGAAGATTATCATGTTTGGCTAAAGGAGTGAGACGCCAAATCAAGAAGGAATTAAATCCCCTGATTTTCAAGAGGCAAATCCGTTAGAATCAATTCCTTTCCATACGGATTCACACGTGGAGATTGAAGTAACTGCTGGTAATACGGGTCAGATTAGAGGGAGCTTATCTACTGAGCTGTTTGAAGAGAAATTAGAGGAGATAAATCAGGATTTGAGTAAATTTGACACAGCAACAGAATTTCAATCCAAATCAAACTCTCCCACGGGTAAGGAAAATATTTTGGAATCAATGACAATTAATGAATTTTTCATGAAGGCCACTCAAGCACGTGCAACACCATCAAGCAATACCCGTGCACCATTATTTGTTCTACCCGATACTTCAAACCTCAACACAGTGAATGCAGCTACCTGGAAACGTCAAGTGAGGTATACCACAGGTAGCGATGTTATCATGGAAGATGCAGTGGGTTCAAAAAGGAGTGCTCATCTTACTGGGGGTCAGCCGGAGTTACAGAGAAAAAAAAAACAAAAAAAAAAAAAAAACCAAAAAAAAAAAAAATTGTTTCTCGAGTTGGCAAAGGTGACAAAGAGATATTGGCGGAGGCTGGTTCCCAACTCCGCCAAAACTAATGAGTCTTTTATTTTGGAACTGTCGGGGGCTTGGGAACCAACGTACAGAGAATCAACTTGTGGAATTAGTGTGAGGCAAAAGATCCCTCCGTTGTGTTTTTAGTCGAGACATGGACGGATGAAGCTAGGCTAATTTTCATTCAAAATTGTTTGAAGTTTAAGCATAGATTTATTGCACCTAGGAGAAATAAATCAGGAGGTTTAGTGATGTACTGGAAAGAGGAGTTTGATTTAACCATAGAAACTTTTTCAAAGAACCATATTGATGCCACAATTTGCAAAAACAAGGATGAAGCTTGGGCACATTTGAGAAATTTGAAAACACGAAGTCAAGCACCTTGGCTATGTGTGTGAGATTTTAATGAAGTTACAAAGCAATCGGGAAAATTGGGTGGTAGAACTTGACCTCATTGTCAGATGCAAGCTTTTAGAGATATATTGGATGAGTGCGGTTTTATGGACCTTGGGTTTGTGGGATCAAAATTCACATGGCATAAGCATTATGATAATTTCACAATATGGGAGAGATTAGATAGGCCAGTGGCAACCAATGAGTGGTTTTCTTTGTTTCCGGATACACAAGTTCATCATCTTGATGTTACCACTTCAGATCATAAGCCCTTGTTAATTAATCCGGATGGAATGGACTATAAGCAACAGAGGCCTTTTCATTTTGAGCAGATGTGGATGAGTGAACCAGGGTGTGGGGCAACAATTGAGGCAATATGGTAGCAGGTAGGAGATGATCCAAGGGGTGAAAAAGTGATAAAAAAAATAAAATAAATAAAAAAGTGGATAAGTGTGGGAAAAGTCTAACCAAATGGAGTAAGACTTGTTTCCGGAATGTGATATGGGAGTTGGAACAAAAGAGGAAAAAACTAGCCCAGGCCAAGAGGATAGCATACAGTGGGGGTTCGGTGATATTGATGAAGAAATTGGAGAAAGAAATAAATGCACTTCTTGATAAAGAGGCACAGATGTGAGGGCAACAGGCTAAGGTGCAATGGCTAAAAGATGGGGATAGGAATACGAGGTTTTTTCATAGCAAAGCTTTACAACGAAGAAGGAAAAACTACATCAAGGGGCTGTATGATAATGATGGTCAATGGTACACTAATCCTAGCCGAATGGAGGGTTTTGTGTTGGAGTTTTATCAGGCTCTTTTCACTTCCCAAAACCCGGAGAATTTTGATGAGATTTTGACACAAATGCCTCGGGTTGTAACAGATGAGATGAACAATGATTTGATGGTCGAGTTCCAAAAAGAAGAAGTAGAGACAGCTCTTAAGCAGATGGCTCCTTTGAAATCACCTGGACTGGATGGAATGCCACCCATTTTTTACCAACATTATTGGTCTTTGGTGGGCAATGATGTGGTTGATGATATTCTGTATTTCCTAAATTCGGGTAATCTCCCTCCATCTTTATGTCATTCTTTTTTAACTTTAATCCCTAAAGTTCATAGTCCCGAATATATTTCACAATATCGCCCTATTAGTCTCAGCAATGTATTGTACAGTATTTTTTCAAAAAGTGTTGGCTAACAGGTTGAAAAAAATTCTTCCCCACGTAGTGTTGGAACAACAAAGTGCTTTTGTGAAGGACAAATTGATTTTTGACAATATTATGGTGGCTTTTGAAACCCTCCATTATATGAGAAACCATAGTTCGAGGGAGACGAGGTATATGACACTTAAACTAGACATGAGTAAGGCGTATGATAGGGTGGAGTTGTTTTATATGGAGAAATTGATGAAGAAGATGGGTTTCGAAGACACTTGGGTAAATCTGATGATGCAATGTATTTCAAAGGCTACTTATTCTGTTTTGATTAATGGAGAGCCACATGGTCACATCACAACCTCGAGGGGGCTGCGCCAAGGAGATCCTTTGTCTCCTTACTTATTCTTATTATGCATGGAAGGGTTCCATGGTTTGTTGAGAAAAGCGGAGGAGAATGGAGATATAAAGGGTGTTTCTATTTGTAGAAGTGCACCAAAGCTGACACACCTTCTTTTTGCAGATGACAGACTTATTTTTTGCAGGGCAAAAATTAATGAGTTTGAGAAGCTTTTGGAGATCCTAGCCACTTATGAGCAAGCATCGAGGCAACAAATAAATAGAGATAAAACTACTCTATTTTTTAGTAAGTCCACTTTCCATCAAATGCAAGCTTCAATTCAAGCAACCCTTGGAGTACCCGTGGTCAAGCAATATGAGAAGTATTTGGGATTACCAAGTTTCATAGAGCAAAAAAAGAAGGATAGCTTTGACAATATTAAGCAAAGAGTCTAGAAAAAGCTTCAAGGGTGGGAAGGCAAGCTTTTATCACAAGCGGGGAGAGAAATTTTAATTAAAGCAGTGGCTCAAGCATTACCTACCTACACTATGTCATGTTTCAAACTACCGGTTACTCTCTGCTATGACATTGAAGCTCTTATTCGAAGATTCTTTTGGGGGCAGCGAGGAGATAGTCAAAAGGTGCATTGGGTAAGGTGGGAAGAGTTATGTAAGCCAAAGGAGCAAGGAGGGATAGGCTTCAAGGATTTGTCCCATTTTAATGATGCTTTGCTCGCTAAACAAACTTGGAGACTTCTACATGATAAATCCTCACTGTTTTACGATTTTTAAAGCAAGATTTTTTCCAAATTGTTCAATCATGGAGGCCACTTGTCCAAGCTCGGCATCCTATGCATAGAAGAGTATTATAAAAGGGAGAGATGTGATTAAACGTGGAGCTATTTGGAGAATTGGAGATGGGAAGTCAGTTTATATTTGGGGGGATAGGTGGCTGCCACAAAAACATTCAGCACTTATTTTATCTCCATGGGTAGATGGTTTGGCTGAAGCAAAAGTTCAAAGCTTGATTGATGAAGAACGAAGATGCTGGAAGACTGAGTTAATTGATGAAATCTTGCTGGATTTTAAGGCAAAATTGGTGAAAAGCATTCCCCTCTGCCTTACCGAGCAACCGGATGAACTAATTTGGTCTCACAGTGCAAATGGAGCCTACACAATCAAGTCGGGTTATCGGTTTTTGCAGACAGAATTTCAGAATCAACAACCAGGTCAGTCCGATACTTTGATGCTCAAGCCACTGTGGAAGGGGATATGGGGTCTCAATGTGCCAAGCAAAGTCAAAAATTTAGTTTGGCGAGCTAGAAAAAACTCACTCCCCACGAAGCGAAATTTAGTTAAAAGAAAGGTGTTAATTGATGAGCGCTGTGATCATTGTAAGATGCAGCAAGGAGACACACTCCATGCTCTCTACCTCTATCCGAAATTGGAGGAAATTTGGCTCTTGGTACAAGCTTGGAACTAGCGCAGTCTACAGCAAACGACAAGCTTTGTTGATCTTATGGGTTGCATTTTGGCAGAAAATAGGGACCCGAACCTGTTTGCTATGGTAGTATGGGCTGTATGGAAGAGACAGAATGATATGAGGGTAGGGAAAAGAGGTGAAAATCTCCCAAACCTGGTGCAGCAAGCTCAAAACAGATTATAGGACATTTTGCTACATAATTCTGCAGCAACAGCACCTACGAGAAGACCTCCAATGCAGTGGTAGCTCCTAGCGCACCAACAATACGAGATTAATTTTGATGGGGCACTTTTCAAGGCTGAAAACTAGGCTAGAATAGGGGTGGTGATTAGAGACAAGCAAGGGGCAGGTGATGGTCTCATTGGCATAGCGAATTCCACTACTTAGTATAGCTATTGAAGTTGAGACCTAGGCAACTCGACGTGCAATGGAGTTGGCATTGGAAACCGGTCTCAATAAGGGGGTGTTGAAGGGTGATTCACTGATCCTCATGAGCGCTCTGAAGTCAAACTCTCACAACCTTGCATAGTTCAGTCATATTATCAATGATATATAGTACTTAGCCTCTCAGTTCTCCATTATTTCTTTTTCTCATGTAAGGAGACATTGTAATACTGTAGCTCACTCGATTGCGAGGCAGAAAATTTCTCTTTCTTCATTACAAGTCTGGATGGAAGATGTACCACTAGAGATTGTAGATGTACTTCAGGCTGATTTTCATAGCCTTAGTTGAATAAAAGTCTTCTGATGTGGATTCTCCAACAAAAAAAAAAAAAAAAAAAAAAAATTCACTTGCCATGAATAAATTTCCAATAGCAATTATTTAAGCATTTTTGTCAATTACCTAATCGAGATTTAAAAATTTCTGGTCTCACCATGAATATTTCACTTCATACACTATTAAACACAGATTGTCATCAAGCCCAAAAAAAATAATAATAAATAAAATGAAGTTACACGTTAGAATACTTATATTCAAAAGAAAAAAGACTTTACTAATTGAGCTAATTAAAATACGTTACGATAATGACATTTATACACAAAATAAATACAAGAATTTCTTTATTTAAGATGTCTTCTAAAGCATACAAAAAGTTCTTTAAAATAGCAAGTCCAAGCGCAATATAAAACACCTCAAATCTTATCCATTATTTTTCAAAACTCCAGTGCAACAAACACGGGAAATGATTTACAGTTACCTGAAAGAAGCATCCAGCAGCAAAGGAATATAATTACGGACACATATTTACATTATCTCCTTGTGGATGCACGATTAACTTTACAAGGGTAATCATAAAAGAACAGCAAGACTCGTGAACCTTCACCATGCATCATCGTCCTTCTAGACTATTCGTTACTTCATTAATTGATTCTGGTCTAGTAGAAGAAGTTGAGTTGGATTGGTCTCTCCTTATGAAGAAGGCTGGTTGTTTAGGAGTTGGAAGGTTCAAAGTTTCACCATCAAGCATCTTGATAACAATTGACATGGTTGGGCGATCACTTGGGTCATCTTGTACACATAGGAGACCAATATTTAGGCACTTTACAAACTGATCTGCAATGCAAGTATCTCGTAGGGTCTCGTCCATTAAATCCAACAATTTGTTGTTGGTCCACAGTCCCCATGTCTGTGACAGTAAACAAACATTGTTATGAAGTAAAATGTTACCAAAGCATAGAAGATTAGAAAATTTAACACGTACCTAACCTAGAATGAAGCAGAAAAGTGACACAAACATAGATATTTATGAAAATTTAACACACTTACATAACCTAGAAGTCTCATTGCTTGTTGTGATTGATAAAAACTTGTGTTCTTCTTTCCACTTATAATCTCAAGTAGAACTACACCAAAACTAAAAACATCGGATTTGATTGAGAAGATTCCTTCTAATGCGTATTCCGGAGACATATAGCCACTACATTGCAAAGGTTGTATAAATTATAATATTAGCAAGGCACTTATGTGCATATTTTCAAAGCAGAGTTAAAAGGATTGAAGATTTTCCATAATATATAAACAATAAGTTATAAAAATAATATTATCGATATGAAACATACTAAGTTCCAGCTACTTTGCTTGTGATTGCTTCAGTTTGTTTGCCGCCAACAATCTTCGCCAATCCAAAGTCTGATATTTTGGGGTTCATTTCATGATCTAGAAGAATATTGCTAGTTTTCAAATCTCTATGAATGACCCTTAATCTAGAGTCTTGGTGAAGATAAAGAAGCCCTCGAGCAATTCCCAAAATGATATTGAAACGCATCTCCCAATCCAAAATTACACTTTGCTTTTGATCTTGCAAATTTTCATTTTGCATTTAAGAGAATAACTTTAGAAACTAAAATAAGAAACAAAGTCGGGATAACATGGATAGTAAAATAATTGGAGTTAGGTTTAGAAGCCAACCAAATATGAAGAAGTCTAAACTTTTGTTAGGCATGTACTCATAAAGTAAAATTTTTTCATTCCCTTCTATGCAATATCCATAGAGCTTGACAAGGTTCCGATGCTGGAGTTTTGCAATCAATATCACCTCATTCTTAAATTCTTTTAAACCTTGACCCGAGACTTTTGAAAGTCTCTTTACTGCAATTTCTTGACCACTTGGAAGCTTGCCCTGGGACCGAAATTCGCAATGCATAATTAATATTACCTTTTGCCAGAACAAGTAGACATGAACATTAATTAACCAGTAAATGTTGCTCAAATTACCTTATACACAGGTCCATAGCCTCCTTGTCCCAGCTTGTTTTCAATTGAGAAGTTATGTGTAGCAACTCGTATGCTTTCCAAATCATAAAATGGTAAATCTATGCCTTTCTTATCTTCTTCTTTGAACTCACCTAAGTCTATCAAGTCTTGGACATGGCTTTCACTGCATAACATGCGATGTGCTCGATTTCTTTGATCAATAAGCCTATGTTCTAAATCGAGAAGACATTAACATATCTCAGTTCACATGTTATTTACATGGAAGAAAATATAATTTGTTTTATTCTGATTCAAATGAATAAAATATATATATATATATATATATATATATATGCGCTGTGCATGGTATGCATTTTACGAAGTGCTTACCTTTTCTCTTGGTCATCTTTCTTCGCCATATGTACATAACAATAATGACGCAGAGAACAATCACACTAGTTATTCCAACAATCAGAAGCAATATTATTCTTTTCTCTAATGGCCAAGAAACTACATGAAAGAAAGAAGAGTAGTTATACTTCAATATAGAGATGTGAATAAAAATCTTTCACATCAAGTTTGGTTACGGTGAACAGGTTCAAATGATTTAATTAAATGATAATAAGTAGAAGTTAAAGGATGTATGTTTTCATCAACTCATGCAAAATACAGACTCCAACATATATGACATTATAATCACATTGACATTGCTGAAGACGATTTTGCAAATTTTAGAAAAGACCTCCCTACTATTAAGGTAAGATTAAATTAAAGTGATTACACTTAAGTGTAAGAGAACTCTTCCTCAGTTAAATAGCCACTCCTAACATACTGGTAAATCATTAAAGCAACCATTATCACAATATTTTTAGATGAGACACTTTAAACCACGATCTTTCATAAATGTATCCCAAAAACCACAAACAAATCTCACCCTCTATATATATATATATATATATATATATATATATATAAATGTAGATATCTAAAAGTATGGGATTTTGAAGTGTTATATGGTTTAATGTGTCTCAAGGACTTTTCAAAAAAAAAAAAAAATGTGTCTCAAGGATAAAACAATGAGTTATTTATTATTTATTTTACTTTCCTTAAAAAAACAACATAGCCAAGCAACATTAGCCTAAATCTTTCCTTGTAACAAAAAATAATTTTAATTTGCAAAACATCTTATAGAATTCTAACCTTTTGTACAACTTAAGTTTGTGCCATCCCATCGAAAGCTTACGGTGCAAAGGCACCTCCTCTTCCCATCACTTGCTGATTTGCAAGATGAATGTTGCCAATCCAAGCAATCTGCAGTTAAATTACAGATTGGCTCCAGTGGTGGGTCCCAAGCAATCTCAGCATCATTTGTAATATTAGATGAAACATTAGAACTAGAGTTTCTTGGACCAGTTAAATTGAATGGCAACGACTGGTTTAGCCGTAGACTTCGTCCATCCTTGACTTGGATAAAAAACTTCTGCGTATTTGGATCGATACCACTGACTCGATATGTCCCATTTGGTGCCTTGAAGCTAACCTGACCTGTGGTAGTGTTGCAGTCGAAACTGTAGTACATAGGATCGCCACAATTTGAGCTAGTGCTAAGAGGATAGGGGATCATGTTTGTGCCACAAGGCACGCAATTTCGTACAGTTGGTTCTGTTGAAGTGGGCTCATGTGGCTTGAATTTCTACAAGCCCAAGTTGACCGAACTCAACTAGGAATTTAGTTCCTAGTGTAGCCGACCTTCACACATATATATATATATATATATATATATATTAGGTTTGAGTAAAAAAAAAAATGTGCAGCCGTGAGAACATATATGGAGAGAAATCCTAATTAACCTAGTGAGTAGCCGCATGAGAGAAAATAGAGAAAAGAGAGGCAGTCAGCTTCTATTCTTATTTTTTTTCTGTGAGAGAGTGTTAGGGTGTAATTGGGATTTGGGTTTCTTGAGAGTGTTCTTGTGCACTATTGTATTTTTCCTGATAATAGTGAAATCCCTGCAACTCCGTGGACGTAGGCAAATTGCTGAACCACGTAAATATTGTCTTGTGCGTGTGATTATTTTCTTTGACGTGTGTTTTCTCTATTTGTTTTGTTTCTCACAGGTTAGGAATTTTTTTGGTTAAATTCCCTCCAACTGGTATCAGAGCCTAGGGTTAGGTTTGAGTGGGAGCAATGGCAGAGGAAGCAGGAAAGGCGTCTGGAATAGAAAAGTTTGATGGCACAGACTTCGCGTATTGGAGGATGCAGATTGAAGATTATCTCTATGGGAGGAAATTGCATCTGCCTCTTTTGGGGACAAAACCTGAGGCTATGAAGGCTGAGGAATGGGCTCTTCTTGACAGACAGGTATTGGGAGTTATTAGGTTAACTCTGTCTAGGTCTGTTGCACACAATGTTGTATAGGAGAAGACCAAAGCAGATCTGATGAAGGCTTTGTCTGGTATGTATGAAAAGCCGTCAGCAAACAATAAAGTGCACTTGATGAAGAAACTGTTCAATCTGAAGATGGCAGAGAATGCATCAGTAGCACAACATCTGAATGAATTTAACACTATCACAAATCAATTGTCGTCTGTAGAAATTGATTTTGATGATGAGATTCGTGCTTTGATCGTCTTGGCTTCTTTGCCAAACAGTTGGGAGGCAATGAGGATGGCAGTAAGCAATTCTACAGGAAAAGAAAAGCTCAAGTACAATGATATACGAGATTTAATTCTGGCTGAGGAGATTCGCCGAAGAGATGCAGGCGAAACCTCAGGATCTGGTTTTGCCCTAAACCTTGAGACAAGAGGCAGAGGTAATAACAGAAATTCAAATCGGGGCAGATCAAAATCCAGAAATTCTAATCGGAACAGAAGTAAATCTAGATCAGGCCAACAAGTACAATGCTGGAATTGTGGGAAAACAGGTCACTTTAGGAATCAATGCAAAAGTCCTAAGAAGAAGAATGAAGATGATTCTGCTAATGCTGTAACAGAAGAGGTACAAGATGCATTACTTCTTGCAGTAGACAGTCCACTTGATGATTGGGTTTTGGATTCAGGAGCTTCGTTTCATACCACTCCACACCGAGAAATCATACAGAATTATGTTGCAGGTGATTTTGGTAAGGTGTATTTGGCTGATGGTTCAGCCTTGGATGTTGTGGGTATGGGAGATGTTCGAATATTGTTGCCCAATGGGTCTGTTTGGTTACTGGAGAAGATTCGACATATTCCTGACCTGAGGAGGAATCTGATTTCTGTTGGACAACTTGATGATGAAGGACATGCAATACTATTTGTTGGTGGTACTTGGAAGGTTACAAAGGGAGCTAGGGTATTGGCTCGTGGAAAGAAAACTGGTACTCTGTACATGACCTCAAGTCCAAGAGACACAATTGCAGTTGCTGATGCAAGTACTGATACAAGCCTATGGCACCGCAGACTTGGTCACATGAGTGAGAAAGGGATGAAGATGCTGCTGTCAAAAGGAAAACTACCAGAATTGAAGTCCATTGATTTTGACATGTGTGAAAGTTGCATCTTAGGAAAGCAGAAAAAGGTGAGCTTCTTGAAAACTGGCAGGACACCGAAGGCTGAAAAATTGGAGTTAGTACACACTGATTTATGGGGGCCTTCTCCGGTTGCATCTCTTGGAGGTTCAAGGTACTACATCACTTTCATTGATGACTCAAGCAGAAAGGTATGGGTTTATTTTCTGAAAAATAAATCTGATGTATTTGAAACTTTTAAGAAGTGGAAGGCCATGGTTGAGACAGAAACAGGTTTGAAAGTAAAATGTTTGAGGTCAGATAATGGAGGAGAGTACATAGATGGAGGGTTCAGTGAGTATTGTGCTGCACAGGGAATTAGGATGGAGAAGACCATTCCTAGGACACCACAGCAGAATGGTGTGGCTGAGCGCATGAACAGAACTCTCAATGAGCGTGCTAGGAGTATGAGGTTGCATGCTGGACTACCAAAAACTTTTTGGGCTGATGCTGTTAGTACTGCAGCTTACCTGATAAACCGAGGACCTTCAGTTCCCATGGAGTTCAGACTTCCTGAGGAGGTTTGGAGCGGTAAAGAGGTAAAGTTTTCACACTTAAAAGTTTTTGGTTGTGTTTCTTATGTTCATATTGATTCTGATGCTCGTAGTAAACTTGATGCAAAGTCTAAAATATGTTTTTTCATTGGCTATGGTGATGAGAAATTTGGCTATAGGTTTTGGGATGAACAAAACAGGAAAATCATCAGAAGTAGAAATGTGATATTTAATGAACAGGTTATGTACAAGGACAGGTCAACTGTAGTGTCAGATGTTACAGAGATAGATCAAAAGAAATCTGAGTTTGTCAACTTAGATGAATTGACTGAAGGTACTGTCCAGAAAAGGGGTGAAGAAGATAAGGAGAATGTAAATTCACAGGTAGATCTGAGTACACCTGTAGCTGAAGCCCGCAGATCTTCCAGGAACATTAGACCTCCACAGCGTTATTCACCCACTTTAAATTATCTCCTGTTGACTGATGGTGGTGAGCCAGAGTGTTATGATGAAGCCTTGCAAGATGAGAATTCAAGCAAGTGGGAGTTAGCCATGAAGGATGAGATGGATTCCTTGTTGGGGAATCAAACATGGGAACTAACTGAATTGCCAGTAGGAAAGAAGGCTTTGCACAACAAGTGGGTATACAGAATAAAGAATGAGCATGATGGTAGCAAACGTTACAAAGCCAGATTAGTTGTTAAAGGCTTCCAGCAGAAGGAAGGAATTGACTACACAGAGATATTTTCTCCAGTTGTGAAGATGTCAACAATCAGACTAGTACTGGGAATGGTGGCTGCAGAAAACTTACATCTTGAGCAGTTAGATGTGAAGACAGCATTCCTTCATGGTGACTTGGAGGAAGACCTTTACATGATTCAGCCAGAAGGGTTCATTGCTCAAGGACAAGAGAATTTAGTCTGCAAACTGAGAAAGAGCTTGTATGGCCTAAAACAAGCTCCTAGACAGTGGTACAAGAAATTTGACAGTTTTATGCACAGAATTGGGTTCAAGAGATGTGAAGCTGATCACTGTTGCTATGTTAAGTTTTTGACAATTCTTACATCATATTACTGTTATATGTGGATGATATGCTTATTGCAGGGTCTAGCATTAAGGAGATCAATAATCTGAAGAAGCAATTGTCCAAACAGTTTGCAATGAAGGATTTGGGAGCTGCAAAGCAAATCCTTGGTATGAGAATCATTAGAGACAAGTCTAATGGTACATTGAAGCTTTCACAGTCAGAGTATGTGAAGAAAGTTCTCAGCAGGTTCAACATGAATGAAGCTAAACCAGTGAGCACACCCTTGGGTAGTCATTTCAAACTAAGCAAAGAACAGTCACCGAAGACAGAAGTAGAAAGGGATCATATGAGCAAGGTGCCCTATGCTTCAGCTATTGGCAGCTTGATGTATGCTATGGTATGTACAAGGCCAGACATTGCACATGCAGTGGGAGTTGTGAGCAGATTCATGAGTAGGCCTGGAAAGCAGCATTGGGAGGCAGTCAAGTGGATTCTGAGATATCTGAAGGGTTCATCAGATACATGTCTTTGCTTCACAGGTGCAAGTTTGAAACTGCAGGGTTATGTAGATGCTGATTTTGCTGGTGATATTGATAGTAGAAAGAGTACTACTGGGTTTGTTTTTACTCTGGGTGGTACAGCTATATCATGAGCTTCAAATCTACAGAAGATTGTTACTTTGTCTAGTACAGAAGCTGAGTATGTTGCAGCAACTGAAGCTAGAAAGGAGATGATTTGGCTACATGGTTTCTTAGATGAATTAGGTAAGAAGCAGGAGATGGGCATTCTACACAGTGACAGTCAGAGTGCAATCTTTCTTGCCAAGAATTCGGCTTTTCATTCAAAGTCGAAGCACATACAGACAAAATACCACTTTATCCGTTACCTTGTTGAAGACAAGCTGGTAATGCTTGAGAAGATTTGTGGATCTAAGAACCCGGCAGACATGTTGACTAAGGGTGTCACTATTGAGAAGTTGAAGCTGTGTGCAGCTTCAATTGGTCTTCTAGCTTGAGGACAGGAGGATGAGTTGCAGGGATGAGGGATTGTGTTATGGAGGTATTGTGGCTGATGTTTGCAGCTTGTGAGCCCTTAAGGGCTAAGGTGGAGCTGATGGAGGAGTTTGCTCGTGTAGCTTGGTCAATTCAAGCCAAGGTGGAGATTTGTTGAAGTGGGCTCATGTGGCTTGAATTTCTACAAGCCCAAGTTGACCGAACTCAACTAGGAATTTAGTTCCTAGTGTAGCCGACCTTCACACACACACATATATATATATATATATATATATATATTAGGTTTGAGTAAAAAAAAAAATGTGCAGCCGTGAGAACATATATGGAGAGAAATCCTAATTAACCTAGTGAGTAGCCGCATGAGAGAAAATAGAGAAAAGAGAGGCAGTCAGCTTCTATTCTTATTTTTTTTTGTGTGAGAGAGTGTTAGGGTGTAATTGGGATTTGGGTTTCTTGAGAGTGTTCTTGTGCACTATTGTATTTTTCCTGATAATAGTGAAATCCCTGCAACTCCGTGGACGTAGGCAAATTGCTGAACCACGTAAATATTGTCTTGTGCGTGTGATTATTTTCTTTGACGTGTGTTTTCTCTATTTGTTTTGTTTCTCACAGGTTAGGAATTTTTTTGGTTAAATTCCCTACAGGTTCTGCAAAAGGTTCAAGTTTCAAATAGTGAATGAACACAAACAAATGGGACTTGGCCTGTGAGCATTTACAGCAAATATCAAAAGTTTTATTTTAATTTTCAATATATTAAAACAATATAAACAACAAAATAAAATAATATATTTATGATAATAAACAACGATCACAACTATTAATATATTAAAATATTATTTTTTTTTTGAAAATCACACATTAAAAAAGAAAAAAAAAAATTGCTTTTAGTTTTAAGCTCTAGCAATTCTTTGTAGCTCAAACTCAAATTATTTTAACTTTGCTTTCTTTGTTGTAAAAGTTATTTTTAGGATATTGGTTGCTAAATTGACTTTTTAGTCAATTTATCAATCCTATTGAGGATGCTCACATATAAAGTTCGGATAGAACAACTATAATCGTGTGCCCAGTGTGTTCAAAAAGTGGCTTTTTTTTTTTTTTTTTTTTTTTTAACATCTTGCATAGTAATAGCTACTTTGACTATCAGTAATTAGTACGGGGTTTCTAAATTTTTATTTTGGTTAATATGCAAATTATACCTTCTAAGTTATTCATTTTAGTCATCTAATTTTACTTTTATTTAATTAAGTCTTTTAAGTTTTAAATTTAAGTAATTTAGACCTTTTGTCCAATTTTGTTCAAAAAATTTCATTAAATATGCAATTAACTAATGGAAAAAAATTTTGAAAAAATTTATCATATAAAAAATCTGTAAAATATTTTTATTAATTTTATAGACTTTTTTCATATGAATGTAATATTTTTTTTAATGGCAATTTTTAAAGAAATTTTGACCAAAAAATCTAAATATAACAAATTTAAAACTTAAAAGATTCAATTGAATGAAAATAAAGTAAAGTAATTGAAATAAATTTCACGCACATTTAGAATTTACAATTTGCATTTTAGCCTTTTATTTTCATATGAATTCAAGCTTTTTAGTTTACTAAAATTACAATGCGTAATTATACGTTAGTAAATAACATTGTAGTGACTGTTAAAACAGAAACTAAGTAAATTCAAGCAAATTCATATAAAAAGTAAAACCGACCAGATAGTAGATTACCTATGTCGGAAATTGCTACTCGGACGGAAAGGTTTTGACCATAGGGATGCTCCTCTTGAAGATTAAGTAGATCCTGCGTCCAAATCTGGCATGAGTCTTGTTCATCATATGAATAAGACTTACATTCGCAGTTTTTAAGGCACGTCTCCTTGCATTCGTTTTCATCATTGACCATATAACTTTCTTGTGGTTTATCCTCTCGTATCATCATCTTTAAGCTCAAGAAGGTGTTTCTGTCCCCACAGGCCTTGTTATTTTCGGAGCACCCATTTGTGAAATCTCCAGAATGCCACTTCTCAGGGACATCGGGCATAAACCCTGGCAAACATTTGCATGGCAATTTATTATTTGGATTACAGCTACCAAATTTTCCACAAAATTTATAAACACCACAAATGTTTCTCGGCTCTGCCTGTATCAAGGACCAAGTCCTGTTCTTCTCCTTCCAAACCTCTATCATCCCGCTAAAATTCATCACCAACCTTACATTGTAATCAATACATGATTTATCATAATCAGACCTTCTTTTACAACCTGACGGGTTCATGGAGAAATAATCTGAAATAGTAGACAATCGATCATCCTTCATGCTTTTCCAGTAAATCGTATTCCCTTGGTAGATGATTAGTGTGTTCAGATCTCCTACGTCTAATGGATCTTTCTTAATCGTGTAGTTCCCAATTCCAGGGTCATCACGATCTCTCCATGAAGTCAAAATCATGGTTGAAGACATCATCGACATGCGTGGAAGAAATGTATCCGTTGGGTTTTCAAAGCTCTCCCACAGCCTTGTCTCGTTATAGTAAAGCACCAGGTTTCCAGATTCCTTGAGATTCACAGTCATGTTTGCATTTGTACACGAATCACACCAATAATCATCTTTCCAATACCAATGAACCTTCCTACTACTCGTATCCAATACCTGGAGCGTGCCATTTGTTCCAATTCCGAAAGTTCCATTGGAATTGACAAGCGGGTCATCTCGATTTGCAACCCATACAACTGTTCGCTTATCCCACTTGTACCATATCCCAACATATCTTTTGTAGCCAGAGCTTCCACTAGGACTAAAGAATCCGAATTCAAACTCTCCCCCTGGCGAAACCAGAGTTTCATTGTCTCTAATCAACTCGCCATACCTCAAAGAAATTCTATCAGCGCAATAAACATGAAAGGAACACAACAGTACTGGTATGTACAAGATGAACATGGAAGTCAGCATGCAGTTTGTTGACATTCCTTTAATAATTGCGATTGTTCCCTCCATATTTCTTCTTTTGGTTACCACCATGAAAAAGAGAACCTGCACGAGTAGAGTTTACAATGTGGTTGCCGATCATCTAATTGCAGCAACTTCTGCTGTTTCGGCTTTCTTGGTACGAAAATGCCTTGATGTTGCTAATTGACTCAGACTTCTTGGTCAACAATTTTCACTGTCTGAAAGGCTGCCAAAAAAGTATGCTAATTGAACCACTTTAACTGATTGATTTGACTCCCGCCCTTTTTCTTTTCTTTTAGCTTTTCCTTTATTTTATACTTTATAGTTTGCACCACAAAGCAAGAACAAATTAAAATCGCTTTATTAGTGGATCCATTTCTTTATATGCATTATTCATGACAACATGACATGTCAAGATCGAGTCCTTCTAAATGCGTGACTCAATCGTAACTTTTTATTTATATATATGCTAATATTTCAATTTATGGAATTAAAATTAAAGTCGCTTTATTAGTGGATCCATTTCTTTATATGCATGATTCATGACAACATTACATGTCAAGATTGATTCCTTCGAGACTCAATAGTAACTTTATATATATATATATATATATGCTTATATTTCAATTTATGGAATTAAGTTAATTAGAACATACATAACTGGTAAAGTCTTTGATAGTTAAGAAATTTAAGTTCAATCCTTATCTACACCAAAAATTGATTTGTGTCTTAGTTTGATGATAAAGAGCTATCATCCGAAACAAGTATTATAAGTTGAAGCTCTCTCTCTCTCTCTCTCTCTCAAAAAAAAAAAAAAAAACATATTTATTAACCATCTTTTAAAGTAAAAAGTTTCATTATTTAATTTTCTTGTAATATTTACTTCTTTTTTTTTTTCCCATGTATAACCTTTTTTTTTTTTTTTTTGGAGAAAGTATAACATATTTATTTTAAGAGTATTTAGAGCATATTTTCATGAAAATATATAACTTGTAAATCTCCTTAGTAAAATTTATTTTTATTTTCTTAAAAAAGGTGTTGACAGAATTTAGCCCCATTAAAAAATAAAAATAAAATTTTAAAGTGACAGTTGGCCCCTCAAAAACTTTTATGACCCCGCCACTGCTTAAACACTTGAGGTTTTTCTCTTGTGAAATTTTGCAGCTATTGTATAATTAAAGTGTGCTAATATTTTTATTAAAAAAAAGTGTGCTGAGATACACATGGAAACTATTTTCCATTATCTCGCCCCTCTAGTCCTCTACTAGTAATGAAAAAACCACGATGGAGTATAAATGTACTTTCAAACTCCAAGTCTTTCGTCCTATCAAAAAAAAAAATAAAAGGCTCCAAGTCTTTAGTGGCCTCTCATCTAATGGATTAATATCTAATTGTAACATTTATAAATTTCAATTCAAAATGATCAACACTCCATATCAGAAGTATACATATATATAAAAATCGTCACGTGTTCTTAAAAGATGTGTGAATAACAATTTTCTAAAATTAGAAAACTTCTTAAAATTAAAAAAAGTGTTACATTTACAACATTTTCTTAATAATTTCATAAGAAATCTTAGGTGGACGTTATTATTGGTTCTAACTTGAATTCACAATTTAAATAATTTTTGTCACACATGTAACAGTTAATAACAATCTTTTACCTAAAATTTATTGTAAAAATATTATAAAAATGTTATATATATAACATTTCTCTAAAATAAAAGTCTGCAACTAGAAATGCCACCTAACTTAGGTTCATAACTGATAAAGCCTCAACTACGTGATAGCTAGTAGAGGTCCCGGTTCAGAAAAAATCAGAATCTATCATTTTTTTTTTTTTTTTTTGAGAATTTCAGAATCTATCATTTTGTTCACACACTAACATAAATTATATTATGTAATGAAAAATAATCTAAATAACTTTTTCTACCCTAAAAAACTTTATAAGAATCTCCTATTCCTAACCTGTTTCAACTAAAATATATCCGTACATCATCTCACCAACAAGCAATTGAGAGCAGTTATATAAATTTCTGAAATTTTGAGGGGTTATTTGTTACACAAAGCCATCAACAAGGAAAAAAAAAAAAAAAAAAGGTTTGTTAGACAAAGCTAAATTATTGGAGCATTCACTTTTCTTATTCTCCCTCGTGGGAAACAATTATTGGAGTGATCAAGGCTTGCTCAATAACTTTTCGGGGCTATGAAAAACTTTAAGTGAGACATTTCTTTTATATGTAAATATTAACTAAATTATATTTATTTTTATTATTATCTTTTTGTTGTATAATTTCATTATCTTTTATTCATCAAAAAAATTATCTTCTAATTCTATTTTATGAATTTTTTGTTTATTTGTTATATTTTCATCCAAATTTTTTTGTTGTTTTTTGTTTAGTACTAATAAATTTATCCATAGATCATTTTTTAGATTCAATTTATTTTTCAAATTTTCTCTTCTTCTTTTTAAAATTTTTTTTATATCCATTTTTTAATAAACATTTATAATTAAGAAATATTTCTAAATAAATAAAACATGATTTATAATAAAAGATTATAATTTAGCTAAAATAGAATTTAAAGTATAGAACTGTAAGGACTAAAATTGGATTGGACCCAAAACAGGATTGGGCTCAAACCCAAGCGGCCCAAACAATAAATTTGTAGAGCGTGGATGAAAAAACTAGATCTATTCTAGAAGAAAAACAAGTAAATTTGGTAGTTTAAGACTA
Organism: Quercus lobata; assembly: GCF_001633185.2. Lineage (NCBI taxonomy): Eukaryota > Viridiplantae > Streptophyta > Magnoliopsida > Fagales > Fagaceae > Quercus > Quercus lobata. Next base: position 34,930,607 of record NC_044911.1, read on the forward strand.
GTGGACACAAGTAAGATTAGAAAATCTGTCCTCAGAGTAACTCAAGGAGTTCGTATTATATTATCTTGTTGAACAATAAAGTTATATAAGAGTCACAGTCCTGTTCTTAGATCCTCCTTTCTTTTTTCTGATGCCACTTTCTTTAGTACATCTTTCCATGTTATATATTCCAGTCTTGATGTCGCCCCTACCACACACATGTAGGTTAGATTCGGGGAACTCCTACCTGTCCCATCCAGTACTTCCTAGAACCATCAACTAGTAGCTGTAAGGATGCTTGATCACTGTTCAGGTGTCACTTCCACATTAATGCGACCAGAGAGTTGGTTAGGAGTCATTTTAATGCGACCAGAGAGTTGGTTGGGAGTCATTTAATGCGGAGATAGCAACTTTTAAAGATATTTGTTGCCCTTCTCCTTTCTTATCCTTTGTTCGATGTCTAACTCTTAGTAATGATGTAACTTTGAAGTAAGTCCATGATGATATGGCAATGAGGAATCTGACAAATCTACAACTTCCTTTGGGTTTCTTTCTTCTTCTTCTTCTTCTTCTTCTTCTTCTTTTCTTCTTTCTTCCTCTTCCCTGAGAACGAGCTAGGATGACGATGCTCCTATTGAAGGAGTGGCAACGAAAAGTGGTTGTGTGCGGGAAGTATCTTTAGGGAGTGGAACACCCTCTGGAACAACAAACCCTTGGTAGGCAACACTGATGCGGTGGAGCCGGGGGTCGCAAGCTTTGATTACGTATTTAGGGGCTTGGAAGGCAAACAAGAGGGGTGTGTATCCAAGGATCAAATGAGCTGCTTGGAATTGACCGTCAGCTTCGTTCACATACACCTCGGCTTGCAAGATCCTATCCAAGCTTGCCTTGTTAACTAAGCTGAGCTTGGGCTTGGTAGCACGCTTGTCTGCAAAGTCATTGAATTAGAATGGGGTTTTGTTAGAAACAAGGATATTGAGACATGAAAAGGAAACGTAATCCAAAATTTATGAATCTACAGCTATACCCCCACCTGGTTCTCCCTCTTCCATTGGACAGAGTAGGCCATCGTGCCATTCCCCAGAAAAAATAAGAAAATCCTCCTTTAAATTCTTGTTTGAAGTAGGGAGGCACTGGATTAGCCTTACTTTTGGATGCCTCGACTTGAGGTAATATCCCTGCCCCTTCAAATTGTGCAGATTATACACCCGATTCACATCATGGTGGGTCAGGTTTAGGTTCATTCTCTCGTTTAAAGTTTCTATACTTCCCAAGACTCTAAACATGTTTGGGGCACACTGTGTGGGAGATAGCTTAAAAAATCTAAGGTAATTCCTAGTAATGGTACCCATGGGAATGGTCATCCCACCCTCTATGAAGGCAATTATGGGAATGACCACCTCCCCTGTTTTCCTAGTACCGACCCACTCCCCCTGGGCAGCGTACCTCATGCCTACTGTTGGTGGGATTCTATACTTAGTTCTGAAACTTCTCATACCCTCCTCGGACTCAACCAAACACTGGAACCTACCCATTTTCCTAAGAGGTTTCAAAGAAAAATTAACAAGTTTAAAATGAAAGCTAAAAAGTTTTTAAGAAGACTTATAGGTTTGAAAAAGGGTCATCGGACAAATTCTAGTATTTGTAGATGCACAGGAAAATGAAAGAGAGAGAGAGAGGTTCAGTGTATGAGCTCTAGGATTATGTGATTGCTGAAAGTAAGAAAAAGAATTGATTTGAAAAGCTATTTATAGTAGCGCAGAAATTACAAGCGGGAAAGTTTCCGCTCGTAAAACAAGAAAAACCCTCCACCGTTAGATTTACATCTTATCGTTGAACGTGAGAGACATGGGCATCGCCAAAATTTAATGTTGGCACACTCTAGACGCCGAAGCGTCAGGAGTGTGCCTTAAGCAGGCAGAAAGACATATAGAAGGTCAGGAATATGGAATAGGGCCATAAACAAGATGAGCTGAGGACGTCAAAATCATCCTTTCCTCCCAAGGAGTTTTAAAGCAAGATTTTGAAGGGCTATTGTGAGGGCCAGTTAATCAGGAAGTACTGTTAAGGCAGTACTAACTGGGTCTATGGCCCGATTCGAGGACGTTAGACCATCCGAGGAGGCCCAGATAAGATTATAAGGAAAATGAAGTGAAGAGAGGAGTAGAGATAATATGAGATAAGTCCAACAAGCGTCCGAGGATAAAAGCCATCTTGGCAACAATTGTCCGAGGTCAATACGAGTGCCATATCATTATGGACTTATTTCGAAGTTACATCATTACTAAGAGTTAGACATCGAACAAGGGATAGGAAAGGAGAAATGCAACAAATATCTTCAAAAACTGCTACATCTGCATTAAATGACACCTAACCAACTCTCTGACCGCATTAATGTGGAAGTGACGCCTGAACAATGATCAAGCAGCCTTACAGCTACTAGTTGATGGGTCTGGAAAATACTAGATGGGACAAGTAGGAGTTCCTCGAATCTAATCTACACGTGTGTGGTAGGAGCGACACCAAGACTGGAATATATAACATGGAAAGACGTACTAAAGAAAGTGGCATCAGAAAAAAGAAAGGAGGATCTAAGAACAGGACTGTGACTCTTATATAACTTTATTGTTCAACAAGACAATATAATACGAACTCCTTGAGTTACTCCGATGACAGATTTTCTAATCTTATTTGTGTTCACCAGTCTTAAACTACCAAATTTAATCATTTTTCTTTTAGAATAGATCTAATTCTTTCATTCACGCTCTATAAATTTATTGTTTGGGCCGCTTGGGTTTGAGCCCAATCCTGTTTTGGGTCCATTCCAATTTCAGTCCTTATAAGAACTATAGAAGATTGCAACTTTACTAAATAATATTGTGATCACTTTATACTCTAAAACTGCACAAATAAAAATTTATTTATCACATAAATTAATAAATTAGTACTAATATAAAGTAAATTATTCTAAAAGGATAACTAATAAAAATATACTTAACAATAAAAATTAAATAAACTATTGATTTTTTTTTTTTTTTTTTTTTTTTTAAGTTTACAATAAAAATTAAATAAACTATTGATTTTTTTTTTTTTTTTTTTTTTAACGTTTACAAAATACAAACGGGTGAGTGATATGCGATCAACCCACGTGATAATGCCATAATTGGTAGGTGTTGACAAAGTTTTTTTTTTTTTTTTTTTTTTTTTTTTTTTTTTTTTTGGAGAAAGGTAAACGTATGTAAGTTGGTTCGTAGAAATTTAAAAATAAAAAAGAGATAAAAAAAAATAAAAAAAGGAAAAAAATATATAAAAACTTAGATGAGATTGCAATCTCAATTTTACACTTTTACTCTTGCATTTAAAAAATAACAATGTTTTTTTTCAAACTAGTTTAGAGAGAGACTTTTCAAATTTCTCATTTTTTTTTTTTTGAATTTTGAAAATCTAACCGTTGAATTTCATGTTTCTTATGTTCTTAACATGTATATCAAATTTCGTTTAAATTGGATATTATTTACTATTCAATTAATAAACTTATTTTTTATACATAATTTTAAATTATAAAAATTTGAAATTTTAACATTTGTTTGATAAGATAACAATTGATCTTTGATTTTCTTGAAATTTTACATGCATGAAGAATATAATAAGAACATGTAATCTAATGGTTAGATTTTCAAAATTCATACTCAATATAGAGATATATGAGGAGTTTGTAGAGTTTCTTTCTAAATTAGTTTGGAGAAAAAACTTTGTTCTTTAAAAAAAGAAAAAAGGGGGAGAATTAAAAATTGAATGCTAGAAGCCACTTGAAGACTGAAGCAGGCAAATCATACGCACCGTCCACCTAGATGAGCCGCTAGTACCAAGAAAGCTTAACAAGAAAAAGATCAAGATGAAGAACACTGAGATGAGGACTAAGAAAAAATCTAATTTTTTTTTTCTTTAAGAATTAAGATGGAGAGATCAAGAGAATATATATATATATATATATAAAAAAAAATATATATATATATATATATATATTTTTTTTTGGGGTGGGTGGGGGGCTTTTGTTCTTAGAGATAAATAGTCTCGCTTTTGGAAAATTTCAAGAAATGAGTTAATGAATTTGTCTACTATTAATTTAGATTTTAATTTTGTTAGGTATGTTTGTCTAATTTTAATTTTGTCTCTTCACCTTCAACTTCAAGAAAAGGGTCTTCTTATTATTATTATTATTATTATTATTATTATTATTATTATTATTATTATTATTATTATTATTATTATTATTTGGGTAAAGGACTAAAGAAGCCTTAATTAAAATGTACACATACATATATTATATTATAGTATTAGCTGAAAAAGATGGCCTTCTATTATTTGGGGCCCTTAGACCATTGCCGCTACTTATATGCTCTAGTAAGCCTTACTTGGATATTATGAACACAATAGAAAGTGTCAACCAGTTGAACTATTCTCGACGACCTTTCTAAATTTTACTTATTTTAAAAATAAATAAATAAATAAAAACCTAAAGATTTGTTGGGAGAAAATTTGGATGGGTTCAAAGTTCAAAATGCCCCTGGATCCCACCAAAAGGAAAGAAATGGGAAAAAAATGGTAAAAAAAAAAAAAAAAAATCAAAGGATAAGGATAAACAATGAAGCCATACCATACGATGGGAAAGAAATCACAAGGAGAAGATGCTAAAAAATATGGAGATGGTAAAAATTGTTGAGAGGGTATCTAAGTAAAATAATGCAACATTTGATGTTTCATATGCTGCCTGACACGTATCATACAGGTGGTGACGTTTTTCTCCATTTCCCCCATTAAAGTAGGGTTATTTCAGTAATAGCATGCCCACTAAACAAATGCTAAAAAATATGGAGATGGTAAAAATGGTTGAGAAAGTATTTAAGTAAAAGGATTTTGTTAATATGTGTCCTAAGAGCATCTCCAGTAATTTTATCAAATTTTTGTACTATTTGGAGAATAAATAGTGACTTTTATCTTTTATCTACCAACTTTTTCAAATACATTTTCCAACAGATTCTCTATCACATTCTCTATCTTATTTAAATATTATTTCTTCATTCATTATTTATTCTTTTTTTAACAACTACACAACTTCCAACATTTTTTTATTCAATACCTGATTATTATAATAGAAAAAAAAAAATTGAAGAGTGAACAATAACCTATTAGACTTGATGAGTTACTGTTCATAAGCCAAAAAAAATTTTGGGTATATAGAATCTATTGGAGTGGCTTTTTTTTTGTCTCATTCTCTATTATAGATAATATTTTGCTTTTGCATAGACTATTGGAGATGCTCTAAGGACACATAATAATTAACCATTTTTGGAAAAAAATTTCTCAAAAATTGAAAAAATATTGACAACTTTTTCAATTTTTGAGAAAATATTTCCAAAAAGTGTGTGCCCTAAAGACACACATTAACCGTGCCCTAAGTAAAATATTGCAACATTTGATATTTCATATGCTGCCTGACACGTATCATACAAGTGGTGACGTTTTCTACCAATTCCCCCATTTAAGTAGGACTATTTCAGTAATAGCATGCAGACTAAACAAGTACAGCACCGGTTAACAAAAGCCATTGTCATTTTATTGTTATTGTAAATAGGAATTTCAAAAAGCTAGGGGACCCATGGCCCCCCTGCCCCTGCCCCCCAGCTTCGCTTGTTCGCCTATGTTCTCTCTTAATGTACTCTGCAACTTTTATGATATGAACAACTGACTACCCTCTCGAGAAATGAAAAAAATTTAAGGTTTTAAAAACCGGTAAGGAGAAAGAACTGGAAAATAAGCTAATTATCGATTTTTTGGTTGGATCGGGGTCCAACAGATGGTCAAACCGGTGACGTCATAAATAATTTAATTAAAATATTAAAATAATTTTATTTATATTTTAAATTTTAGTATTTTATATTAAGAAAATATAAAAAAATAAAGTGTTTTTTTTCATACCACCTTCCTATTCTTGTCAATAATAGTTCACAAAGGATAAACTATTTAGCATTTAAGCTTCAGCTTTTAGTTTGTACAAACAATAGCATAACTTTAACTATTTACTTATTCAAGAAAATTTAAATTAAAAAAAAAAAAAATAATCCCAAAGTCAGATGACTTGACTAGTCACTGACTTATTACTCTTTATAAATTCACTTTCCCATTCCACCCCTCCTAGCCACATGTTTACTCTTTCTTTAAATATATATATATATATATATATATATTTTTCCCTCTAATACACGGTATACACCTTATAAAGCTGGCACTCCACTGCATACACTCCCCACTTTACTTACCATCAAAACACTATTTTTCCAGTCTTATGTCCTCCACAAAATCCATATCTCCCTCTATCTCTCTCTCTCTCACTCAGGAAGTTAGAACTTAGATTTATTGCTTATCTCTACAATATCATCAACGGTTCCTCTCTTCCTCACTGAAGATCTATAGATACCACTCCAAGATGCTAATTTCAATGCCAAGCATGAACATTCAGTCATTTTCTCTCTCTCAAGCATAGCCAATCTTAAGAAAAAAGACTTTATTGCAAAAATTTGTCCTCACCATCAATAGATCTAAGAAAAAAGAAGATTTTTACTGCAAAAAAAGTTCCATTGAAGATCTGTTTCAGCAATATTGCAAAACCGGTTTGACCTTTTCCGATTTTCGGTTCTCAGGTTGAACCGGTTGGTTTGCACTGTTTACCGGTTTTAAAGCTATTTTCGGTCTTTTACTATAACCGGACCGGATTGAAGGCCAGTTTCCGGTTGAACTAGTTGGACCGGTCGGTCCGGTCCGATTTTTAAAACTATGCGAAAAATCAGATGTGAAAGAGCAACCCACAATTATATGAGTACGGTTGCAAAGAAAGAAAGTACAGCTATACGAACTCTTCACAAAAATAAAATAATAATTAAAGTAAAAAACAATTGGCCAAGGAAAAGACTTATATTGTAGTATAGTTTGTGTCCAAGACTTTTGGAGCCTTTTAGTTGAATATGGTAAAAAAAATAAAATTTATTGTGATATAGGTATTGTTTAAATTCATTTTGAAAATGAGGTGAGAAACGAAATTCTTAAAAAAAAAAAAAAAAAAGAAGGAGAAAAGATAGGGAAATAATGTAACGGATGTGGAAGAGAGAAATGATGTGCACAAGAGGACACATTGCTTGACAGAATACTATTTCATTGAACAATTCTAATAGCACATCTTTCTCTCCCTTCCCACATGTTGCAGAATTGTTTCCAAGTGCCGACACATGTGAAAGAATTTGCTGCCGTACGTGAAAGCTTGGACTTATGATTTATTTTAAGATGGAGGGAAAGATTAGGAATGACAACGGGTCGGGTTCGGGCCGGGTTTTCCCATATCGGGACCTGACCCGCGGGTCTTAACCCGCAGCCCAAACCCGGCCCATTTACTAAACGGATTTTTTTCCCAAGGCCCGGACCTGCCCCCGCCGGGCCCCGCTCAGCCAGGCCACTTCATGGCCCAATCTTCAGCCCCTAACAGTGGCCCAATCCGTGGCCCAATCAATTAAAAAAAAAAATTGTTTTCCTGAGAAAAAAGAATCAATGCATATGCCTGCAACAAAATATTGGAGGCAAGATTCTGAATCATCAATGGATAATCAAAAGATTCAAAACAACCTGGAAAAGAATGAAATGGTTTTTCTCATTATAGACTGTTCATTACTAACCAAAATGGAATGGAATGGAATAATGGGATTCTTTTGCAAAACATGTAACCCAAAAAATAGAAACTACCTAAAAACCAAAACAAATGGCAATCAACCAAAATGATCTGAACAGAAGATCTTTAACCCAACAACTAAACAATAAAATAAATAAAAAAACAAAGCCGAGAAAAACGTTTCCTTGCAACCATCAACAACCAGAAACTATGGTGAGAACTCACATATTTTAATTAAAAAAAAATACAAACACAAATCCGAAGGTCCCCAAATACAAAATGGGTTTCACATATTTTAATCAAAAAAAAATTATGAGAGAGACCCACCAATGAAGCCAGTGATCAAAAACCACAAAATTGCGGCGAGAAGCTTCGATTTTCCCTTTCAAAATCACAAACCAAACACAAATTTTAGATCTATGATTTTCCCTTTCATAATCACAAACACAAACTCACAAGATTGAGAATTTGAGACGAACTGAACCTAGAAAAAAAAAAAGAAAAAAAATGGAGAACGAGGTGGAGTGAGACCAGCGACGGTGAGGACGAAATGGAGCTGTGCTTGTGCTTGACTGCTTGTGGGCTTGTGGCCGTGTGAGTGAGAGAATTGAGAGATGAAGAGGGAGAAGCGGCCGTGTGAGACAGTGAGTGAGAGAGCTAAGACAGCTTGGGATGGCGGTGAGAGCTAGAGCGACAGAGAGAGGTAGGGCAGTTAGGCCGACGGTGAGATTGGGAGTGAGTGAGATTGTGAGCTGAAGAAATGAGAGGTGGAGGTGTGAGCTGAAGAGAAGAGAGGTGAGGGAGCTGAATGCTGAAATGAAATGAGGAATGGGAAATATTAGGGTTTATAACTATGTATATATATGAGGGTATTTTAGTAATTATATATATAACCGGGTTTTGGGCTGAGTTTCGGGTCGGATTTCGGGTTTTTTAATAAAATCCGAACCCAACCCGAACCCGCTTCGGGTTTTTTAAAAAAAAAACCCATACCCGACCCTATTTTTTATCGGGCCGGGTAAAATCCGACCCATTAGGGTCAGGTCGGACTGGGTATCCACAGGTCGGATTTAAATTGCCATCCTTAGGAAAGATGAGGTGACTGCTTGATTGGCGAGACTGTGGGTGAGATGACATTATATATGGGTTCTGTTAGAGCATTAGCATTGAGGAATCTTAATGCAAAATGTAAGGGATATTTGGCATTTCAAGCCCCAAAATGTATTGCATCAGAAAATATTATTACTAAGTATTGCAAATTTTTTTGCAATAGTGCTATAGTGCAATTCTATCTTTAGAATTGTTTTATTGTGATGGTGATTGGGAGATAGAAAGAATAAATGATGGTGATTAGGGAAAATATTATTTTATTGTGTAGATATATTATTTTAATGAGTAGAATAGGAAAATAAAAGCTTGGGATATTGAAAGTATTGTAAAATGGGATGGTATAATTGATAAAGTAACTTGTTGGGATAGTAAAATAAAATAGAGCATCATTTCCTGATGCTAATGCTCTTAACAAATACTTTTAGTCAGTTTGGTAAAGTTGTTAAATAATACATTTTTAGTTTTTAAACAATATTACTTATAGTTTTACACACTTTTTTCATTTATATGTATTTTTAAAAAAATACAAATAATATTATTTAAACTCCTCTACCAATCGGACCATTAAATTTAGAACATACAATATTAAATTATTTTAGATTAAAAAAAAAACTAATAATGTCAACAACCGACTACCGTGTCTCAAGAAATAAAAGCCCATTTAGTATGTATGTTTAAACAATAGTTTTTAATTTTTTTAAAAATACATGAGTAAAAAAATGTATAAAAATAAATGTAATATTATTTAAAAACACTTACGTATCAAACGGGCCCGAAAACTCTGATGTGAACGATAGCAACCGACAATAAATATGAGTGCGGTTGCAAAGAAAGAACACGCTAACGAACTCTAGTTTATCAAAAAGCTATACGAACTCTTCGCAAAAATAAAATAATTTTCAAAAGTCCAAACAATTGCCCAAGGAAAAGACTTGTATTGTAGTGTAGTTTGTGTCCGCTACTTTTGTGCACAGGAGGACACGTTGCTTTACAGAGTACCACTTGATTGAATAATTCTAATAATACACCTTTCTCCTTTCCCACTTGTTGCAGAATTGTTTCCAAGCACATGTGAGAGAATTTGGCTGTAGTGGCTAGGTCTATAATTTTTGATTTAACACTGAGGGAAAGATGTCGTTCAGCAAAAAGAAAAAGAAAAAAAAAAAAAGATGAGATGATTGTCGACTGGCGAGACGGGGTGAGGTGACATTACTTATGGTTTTTGCTATTAAAGGTTTGTTTGGTATATATGTTTAAATTTATGTTTTTAATTTCTAAACATTACACGTATTTTTATATATTTTTTTACATATACGTATTTTTAGAAAAACTGAAAACTATTGTTTAAACACACATACCAAACGGGCTCCAAATATTCTTAGGCTTCGCTTGGGAGTTCATAAGGGAAAGGAATTGAATGGAGTAGAATAATAATAAGGAAATGAAATAGAATGAAATTTATTTAAGTAAAAGAAATGAATGGAAAAGAATGGAATGGAGTGGAGTTAAGTAATCTTGATTGGATGTTTTAAAATAAAGGAATGAAAATGAATAAAATGTAAGTAATCTTGTTTGGGAGCAATATGGAGGGAATGAAACGGAATCATTTTATGACAATATTACTATTAGACCCCAATTTTAAAATAAAGAGTTGAATATACAGGGGTATTTTGGGAGTTTTAGTAAAAAACTCATTAAATCTAATTTCATTTCCTCCAATTCCTCCCAATTTCGGGGGGAATGAAAATTTGAGATTTTAAGTGAATAAAGAGAAATGAGTATTCTCTCCTACCCATTTCATTCTCTCCTACTTAAACTCCCAAACAATAGAATGAACTTTTCAAAATTCATTCCCTCTATTAAAACTCCTAAACAAGGGAATAGAAGAATATTCTAAAATGATTCTTTTCATTCCTTTCCATTTCATTCTATTCCTTCCTCCCAGTGAAGTCTTAGGCTCCGCTTGGGAGAATGGAATGGAATGGAAATGAATGAAAAAAATCATTTTAGAATATTCTTCCCTTCCTTTATTTGGGAGTTGCTTGGGAGAAGGGAATGGAATGGAATTGAAATGAATGCAAAAAAATCATTTAAAAATATTCTTCCATTCCCTTGTTTGGGAGTTTAAGTAGGAGGGAATTAAATGAGTAGGAGGGAACCCTCATTCTTCTCTATTCCCTTAAAACCTCAAATTTTCATTTCCCTCGAAATTGGGAGTAATGGGAGAGAATGAAATTAGATTTAATGATTTTTTTACTAAAACTCCCAAAATACCCTTGTATATTCAATTCTTTATTTTAAAATATGGGTCTAATAGTAATATTGTTATAAAATGATTCTATTTCATTCCCTCCACGTTGCTCCAAAACAAGATTATCTACATTCTATTCATTTTCATTCATTTCCATTCGTTTATTTTAAAACATCCAATTAAGGTTACTTAATTCAATTCCATTCTTTCCCATTCCCTTTCCTTACTTAAATACATTTAAATACATTTCTTTTCATTCCATTCCATTCCATTCATTTCCATTCTCTTATGATTATTCCATTTCATTTCATTCCCTTCTCTTATGAACTTTCAAGCGGAGCCTTAGAGTTTAAGAGCTTGCTTGGTTTGAGGGCAAATCCTGTTCCATCACTCATCCTGTAACTCCTTTTTTTCACTTGAAAATCCCCAATATCCATCTCACCTTTGTTTGGCTTATAAACCCGTTAGAGTTTTCTTTCAAAAAAACTCAAATATTTTCACTTTATGTGGGATCCACAGACTGATTGTGTAAGGTTGAATTTATTCAACCATCTAATTGGTTTTATTCCGTGCCAAATTTGCTTGTAATTCAGCATTTAGTAACCCTGTATTTAGGTGGGTTTGATGTAAGGGTAGTGAGTGAGATAGAGTGAAGATTGCTCAAGAGTGTGCAAGAAAACAGAGACTCGCGGCTAGGTCTCGTGGGTCACTCGAAGCTGCAAGCCGTCAGACGCAGCACATGTGCCAAGCATGCTGGAAGGTGAACAGTCATGCAAGTTGGAGCACTACAGGACAAAACAAGACAATTGGCCATACGGTTATCTCGCGACTGGATCTTGCGACTTGGTCAAGCCGCGAGGTCAAGCCGCGAGCCACCCCTGTTTTGTAAAACCTGACGTTTCACATTCCTCTCTCACTCCAGTATAAATACCCATTTTACCCACGATTGTAAGAGAGCTTCCAGAAAGAATTTTGAGAGAGAAACCCTAAAGAAAAACAAGATTGATTCACCCACAATCTATACATTAGAGTCTCTTCAAATTCCTCAACTCTCTTCCTCTCCATTGTCAAATCCTTGAGAGGTATTATACCAAACCTGATTCTCACCATTATCATTACTGTGAGAGAGCTGTTTGGATTTCTGGGAAGCAGTTAGGAAGGAACCAATCTTCATTGGTTGATGCTACGGTCTAGTAGCGGAATCCGGGAAACTAGAAAAGAAAAAGGTTCGGCGCAACTTCGTTGGAGCAAGAAGCTTGGAGGGCTTAGGTGCACTGGGTAGATTAGGCTTGGAGGGTCTATTGCTGTCCATGTATCCCAACTGTATTTTCTAGTGGATTGTTTACCGCTTAGAGGGCGGCGGAAAGGTTTTACGCCGAGAGCTTCGGTTTCCTCTTCGATAACACATCGCGTGTTGTCTTTGTGTTTGCATCTTCCTTCCTCTCTATCTTTGCCTTTTTATTATCTACTGTGGATTGTGTTTTGTTTTGGCTTAGATAGTTTTTAACCAATTCCATATTATAGTTTATGTTAAGTTTCCGCAAACTTGTTGTTTGACATATTGCTTGAATTGGTTAAGTTGTAATTTAGGGGTCTTAACGTTCAAGGGTGTTTATACACGTTTTTGAACTCTCATTTGGTATCAGGCAGGTACACTGTTATTGGTTTCATTACCATTGTGTGATCCTTGACTCCCTTTTGAGATGGATCGGTCTTAATCCCTAAATGCACCTCCATATTTTGATGGTAGTAA